>NW_026606101.1:27537500-28102500 GCF_029834395.1 Sorex fumeus
TATTCTGAATCCCAATAGAATTTTAGAAGTCAATCAGACAAATAATATGTAATTCTAAATATATGCATTGTGTCATCAAGCTGGGGTCTTGGGTTACTTTTTTAAATCTTTGTCTTCAAAGATGTAGCCTTCAAATTGCCAAGCTGAAATCAAGTTTTTTGAAATAGAAAAAGAAAAAAAAATATTGAATTAAGGCCCCTAATATCTGAAGGAAGATGTGAGAATGCAAAGGAAAAGGTAGTCATTTTTAAGAGCTAAATATTCAGGAAAGACTCAAAGAAATGTAACTTGGGTTCAGATTTTAAGTCAGTAAGAAAGACAGTTTGCAGGACCCAGGGATGGCTTAGTGGCAAAGTGCCTGCCTTGCAAATGCCTCGCAAGTTTGGTTCTGGGCACTGGCATTTGAGATCCCCAACTCCTCAACTAAATGTGTCTACACTGCAACCACATGTGTGACCTCCAATCATTTCAACAACAATAAAAAATAAAGAAAAAGAAGAAAGAAAGAAAGAAAGAAAGAAAGAAAGAAAGAAAGAAAGAAAGAGGAAAGAAAGAAAGAGGAAAGAAAGAAAGAAAGAAAGAAAGAAAGAAAGAAAGAAAGAAAGAAAGAAAGAAAGAAGAAAGAAAGGAAACAAGGAGCTAGAGAGATAGCTCAATAGACTGAGTGCATGTTTTGCATGCACATGGCCTAAATTCAATCCCCAGCACCTTATGGTTACCCACATGGAAGGATTCCCAAACACAGAGTTGGGAGTAGCCTCTGAGTACCATCAGGTGGCGTGGACCCCCGCTCCCCAGCCCCAAACAGAGAAGGGAAAAGGAGTAAATTTTAAATTAATTATAAAAGTGTAATAATTTTCTAAGCCAGAGGACTACATGTACAAGGTCAATGCCAAGATTCCTTTTGTAGGATAGTGGGATGACCAGTAAGAAGAGAAGAGAGGATGTATGGTCAGTGGAAGGGATGAACTGCCATTGAACTTGATTTGGTGGGTACTAAGATGCAAACAGTGGTGCAACGGGTCTGCTGGAGAATTTATGTGGTCAATTGCACCACCAATAAAATGAGGAGTCAGAGAGGCTGACCCATCATAGTGATGAATCAGGGGATAATAGAGTGACTCAGAAAACATATTTTTATCTGTGGGAATCTGTCATTACAGGGGCTTTACTGGGGTTTAGCCTCTAACAAATAAATTTCAATTAGAGGTGGAAAATTCTTGGAGTGAATTCTTATTTAATTCATTCATCTCATTTATTTTATCCCTTTTTCTCTGCCCCAAAGAAATGTGCTAAAACACAACCAATTTCATTCTTTTTTCAGAATAACTCAGCACAGACAAGACCCTGCTTGAGAAGCTCAGCTTTCATAGCATAAATGAATGCACCAAAGACCTTTTTCCTCTTTAACATCCTGCCCAAACTTTCTGATTCACAAAAATGGTTGTCTGTTGTGGTGGATTTGGATCAAATGACAAGCGTGGACCTCCATACTCAACATGTCTTCCTGCAGCGATATGGTAATCAGGACAAGTAATGTCTTCCCTACACATGCTGGTAGACAGGCAATGCATTTCCTGCTTGTACCCTTGCCCACAGTTTCCATGACTAGCAATTCCTCAGGGAAGATCATACCTTGGAAAGTTTTTTTTTTTTTAAGCATTTCCATTCTATGTAGTCACTGGTCTTTTCAGGATCTTTCTAGGAATGGTGAGTTTCTGAATAGCTTTGGTATGGGTGTGGCTGTTTCATCCTCATCCCAGCTTCACTGTACATTGCAAATACACCTTAGGGCAGAGCTAGAATTTCTATATTTGCAGGATTAATTTATAGTATGAATGTTAAACAGAGTGGCATCTTGAACTCCCACGAAACCTCAATGAGCTTGGTTATTGTGTGGATATGGTCGACGGTGCTGAATCCTTTGCGGAACCCGGCTTGCTCGCATGGTTGTCCTTCATCTAGTGTTCTGCCAATCCTATTTAGGATGACTCGAGTGAACAACTTGTAGATGACAGACAATAGGCAGATCGGGTGATAGGTGCCAATGTCATGGATGTCTCCCTTCTTGAACAGTAGTACGGTCCTGCTGGTTTTCCATTGGGACGGAACCTTGCATTCAGACAGGTAGCGAGTGAAGAGCCGAGCCAGTGTATTGATGAGTACTGATGGCAAGTTCTTCAGGTGTTCAGGTCTGACCTTGTCTGGGCTGGGTGCTGTTTGTTTCTTTACCGACAAAATGGCGTGTCGGATTTCGGAAGGGAGAACGTTGGGAATGACATATCCATCCTGTGGAATTTGGTATGTCGGCAAGTAGACATGGCTATCGAAGAGATTTGAGTAGAAGTCATGGATAATCTTCTCCATTGCCATTCTGGAGGATGTGATGGATCCATCAGGACATCGGAGGGCAGTCATCTTGGTCTTGTAGTTGGCGAAGGACAGGAGGGCGTAACGAATACTTTTCCCAGATTCTGCCGCATCTACCAGTACTTCTGCTCTTCTCTCTTTGAGGTCTTCCTTGCTCGCATCTCTGCACTGCTTTGTGAGCTCAGATGTTAGCTTGCGGTTGCCTGAGGCATGCGCCAAACCACGATGGCGAATTAGCTCAAGAGTTTTCAAAGACAGGCGTTTTTTTTGTGGCTATCTCTCTCTTGGTTATCTCTCTCGCACATTCATGGAGGTGCTGAACCAGTCGATCGTATTCCTTGTCAATGTTGTCAACAATGGTATCTTCCCATGTTGCCGCAATAGTGCCAAAGAGTTCCCAGTTGGTGGTCGTTCTGGGAGTTCTCTTTTTGAACTTTGCAGCCCTTTCTCCCCGCTCTGTGAAGTAGAATTTTGCACGAAGGAGACGGTGGTCCGATCCCGTTCGAAATTTTGGGACAACAGTGACATCAGTCAGGCAAAACTGTCGATTGAATATGATGTGGTATATTTCGTTGTGGAATCGTCCACCAGGAGACTCCCATGTCCAAAGTTTAGAATCTGCCTTCTGGAACTGTGAGTTACCATGGATGGTCTTGGTCGACATGATGAACTCAGACAGTCTCTCACCCTGTTCATTCCATTCTAGGCCATGGGTCCCGATGTGAAGTTCTTCAGCTGTTCTTCTCGGTCCTATCTTGGCATTAAAATCACCCACAATGATCTTGTAGAAGGTGTGGTCTTCTTTATAGAACTTCTCCAGCTCCATGTAGAACTTCTCGATTTCTCTTTCCACTCTCGGGAGTTCAAGATGCCGCTCTGTTTAACGTTCATTGATTTAAAGAAGGCCTTTGATTCTGTTGAGACAGAAGCAGTCATTGAAGCCCTAGCCAATCAGGGCATTCAAGCCCAATACATCAAGATCCTCCGTGAGCTGTATTGCGGATTCACTACCAGGATCTCACCATTCTACAAAGAAGTGATCGTTGATGTCAGGAGAGGGATTCGGCAGGGTGATACCATTTCACTGAAACTCTTCAGTGCCACCCTCGAGAACATCATGCAGCGACTGGAATGGGAAGGAATGGGAGTGAAGATAGATGGTCAGCAACTACACCACCTCCGCTTTGCTGATGACATTGTTTTAAAAACACCGAACATAAGCCAAGAGGCACAAATGCTGGCCGACCTTGACCGTGAGTGTGGAAAGGTAGGACCACAGCTGAATCTTACGAAGACAATGTTTATGAGAAACAGCCTTGTTCCTGACGCCCCATTCGCTCTCAACGGAATGACCATCTCTGAATGCAACAACTATGTGTACCTAGGTCGATAAGTCAACATGACAAATGACCTGGCACCTGAGCTGCGCAGAAGAAAGAGAGCGGCTTGGAACGCCTTCAAGAACGTCGAAGAAATAGCTAAGAGGATGAAGAACCTCCAGCTCCGGGCACATCTCTTTGATTCCACTGATCTTCCTGCATTAACATATGCCTCAGAGACCTGGGCCCTATGCAAACAGGATGAGAATGCTATTCAGGTCTCCCAAAGAAGAATAGAAAGAGCTATGCTTGGAATATCACGTTTCACTCAAATGAAAGAAAGAATCTGGAGTTCCGACATCCGTCGACAATCAAGAATCAGGGATGCTGTCTCATTTGCCAAGGTGTCAAAAATCAGATGGGCTGGTCACGTAATGAGATTTAAAGATGACCGCTGGACTAGAGCTGTTACTGACTGAATTCCACGGGATGTCAAAAGACCACATGGCTGCCCACCTACCAGATGGTCAGACTTCTTCGTCAAGATCATGAACGATCGGTTTGAGGCTCTTCATGATCCCAGAGCGGACAGATGCCATTGGGCTACACTAGCACACGACAGGGACAAATGGAGTCGTTACTGGTACCCACTCAAGCAAATCGACAACTAACGGGAAGTTAAGTGATTAAGTGAATTTATAGTAGCCCAGTTACCCCAGAAGGATTTTGCTCAAAACTTTTCTTCGTATAGCACAATATTGTTTTGACATAAGTTAATATTCAGAGAGACATTACATGTAAATTAAGGGGTATATAGACCATACCTTCAAACCCTGTCTTTGGTGCCACCAGTGAGCCCTAAAGCAAAGTTTTTTTTTAATTCTAGGTTTTCTCATAAAAGCGCTCCACGCTCTTCTTTACCTTCAAACACAGGACAGAGCGAAGTCTTTATTTTATTTTCTTTAGCTTTATGGGTCACAACTGGCGATGCACAGGGGTTACTCCTGGCTTTTCACTGAAGAATTACTCCTGGGGGTGCTGGGGGACCAGATGGGATGCTGGGGATTGAACCTGGGTCAGCAAGGCAAACGCCCTACCCACTGTGTTCCAGCCCCCAGAGCGAAGTCGTGATGAAGAAATCATTTGTTGGTCAGTAAATGGGCCCATTAATAACCGCTCTTCCCTAACATACAAGCTACTTTCAGATGGGAAATTATACTCTAGCAGAGAGGTTCTTTGGAACCTGGTTCACTGTCCACTCCTCACTGAATGTCACAACTCATCTCCTGGGAAAACCAGGCAGTTTCTCTGGATATTTAGTGCCCTCTAGTGGTTATTTTAGTCTGAAATTCCTTAGAATTTAGCCATTCTTCCATCTCGCGCATTCTCATTTAATGAGAATGAAAGAAATCCTTCCTTTTGCTTCTTCCAAAACGCTGAACGCAAATTTAGAAAATGTCCAGTCACTGACACTATCAGGGTTCATCTGGCTTCAAAACGTTCTGCTCTTTGGTTTGTTTTTTAATGATCTTTGAAATCTTACTTTACTGCCTACTCTATACTCCAAATGGCTCTCCCCTCACCCAAATACATACTTCAATTTTATCTTCCAGTTTGTTTCAGAGTATCCTGACAGTCTTTGTTTCCTCACACAAATACTGGAAGGACCCAATGGATGCCTTTATGTGGCAAGGGGTAGGCTTCCCTACTCTGTGAACCCAAGTGCCACCTCCCCCCCCCCCCCCCGCCCCACCCCACCCCAATCTCTGCTTAATTCCAGACACTGACGTATCAAGAGAGAATCTTCCAGGACCAGGGCCTGATACTATGTCTTGTGACTTTGGAAGGTAGGTGATCCCAGAGTGCAGTTCAAAATAGACTGATGGTCATTTTTATCAATCGATTTGTACAAAGCCATGGGAAACTTTCCTAATATAAACAGCCTTTGTTATTGCTGGATCACCTTCATCTGACCCCCGGGAGCTCTAAAGAAAAGCCCATCAGGCTCACCTGGCTTTAGTCCAAACCAGGCAATTAGGCCACTTGTGAGAATGGGACTGATAGAGAAAGAGGAGTCCAGGAGTCTGATGAGTCTCTTAGCTGAAGGGGAAAAAAAAAAAAAATATATATATATATATATATATGTTGGCTGGTACTATGTACTGACCATAGCTCATATTGAACCAGTATGATCATCTCTAGATTACAGATGAGGAAAAGTGAGACTCAGAGTTAAAATTGTCAGGGTTTTTTTACTGTTTCCATTTTAGGCCATCCAGCAATGCTCAGGGCTTACACCTGGCTCTGCCCTCAGGGATCATTCCTGGCAGACTGGGAATGGTACTGCATAAGGGGTGCTGGGGATAGAACCCAAGCTGCTTGCAAACAATTTCCCCACCTTGTTGTGCTATTGCTTCAGCCCCTAAGGCAGCACAATTTTTTTTTATGTAGGAGTATTGTTATTTATTCAGCCATTGACTAGGCTGATTGAATTGGGCATGAACTCCAACTTACTTTTTTTTCCCCCTTTTTCATAAATTTATTTATTGAATCACTGTAAGAGCAGTTACAAAGCTTTCAGGTTTAAGTCTTGGTCATACAATGATGAAATACCCGTCCCTTCACCAGTGCCCATTACCACCACAACAAAACCCTCATCCCACACCCACCCCCTACCTGTCAGGCAGACGATCTCCACATTACTCTCTTTGTACTTTGATTACATTTAATATTTTGAAAACAGACCCACCATTATTATTTGGGATTTTACCCCAACACTCAGATCTGCTGAAAAGGCAACAGTAGACAATTTGTTTTCTATTGCTGATTATGAATAACATATGATGTCATGCAGCTGTAGGCTGGAGTGATAGCACAGCGGGTAGGGCGTTTGCCTTGCACGCAGCCAACATGGCCGACCCAAGTTCGATTCCTCCGCTCCTCTCGGAGAGCCCGGCAAGCTATTGAGAGTATCTCGCCCGCAGGGCAAAGCCTGGCAAGCTACCCGTGATGTATCCGATATGCCAAACACAGTAGCAGTTGTCACAATGGAGACGTTACTGCTCAAACAAATTGATGAACATCGGGAGGACAGTGACAGTGACAGTCATGCAGCTGCAATAGTGGCCGTACAATTTGGAATTTCAAATTTTTAATAATTAAATCTGGAGAGATTTCAAGGCAGCACAATTTTTAAAGCTATCAATCCCATCACCAGTTTCAACTTCCCTGCACTGATATCCCCCATTCCCCTTCCACCTGTCAGCCTACCTCTTTGATAGACGCACTTCTTAAGCTTGTTTGCAGTCTGGATTTCATGTTTTTAGTTTTGTTGATTCGGTGGTTCAGATACACAGATATACCAGATATCAGATATATCTCCACTGCCACTGTATCCGAGGCCCTGCCTCCTGCCCCTGTTACCTCCTGTTTACTTTGTCTTGCTCTCCACACCTTGGTTTCTTCTCCCCTAGCCTCATTTCTATAAGCTAATAGCCAGTATTAATCTAGGTATCCCCCTCCCTTTTGATATCTAGAATTCCCTTTCCTATTATTCTATATACTATATATAAGTAAGCTCATCCAGTAACATTACTTATAAAAGATCCCATAAATATAAAGGCCAACAGGTTTAGGATTCAAACCCATTTCTGATTCTCTGAAACACTTATTTATTTATTTATTTATTTATTTGGTTTTGGGGTCACACTCAGAATTGCTCAGGGGTTATTTTTGGCTCTGTGTTCAGGAATAACTCTTGGCAGATTGGGGTGGGTACCATATGGGATGTCGAGGACCAAACCTGGGTTAGTTTCATGCAAGATAAGCATCCTACACAACATCTCTCCAACCCTAAAACTCTCTCTTTATCCAACCTCCCCTTATTATTTTACTTAAATTACTTACAAATTTAAAAAAACATCCTTTATTTGCATGGTGCCTCTGGCATTTAGCAGAGCATAGACCGCACATTTGTAAACAACGGATTGAACCAGCTTTGATCGACCTGACAGCCTCCCAGAGTCAAGATTCCAGATGTGGTCTGAAGTGGGCTTGATATTTAAGGTGTCCTGACTCTGCAATTTCAACAACACCTGAGAGCAATTTAGAAATATAAATATTGGACCGTATGCCAGATCTGGGGAAGAGAAAACTTCAGCACTGGAGACTTGGAAGCTATACCCTGAGTTTTTCAACTTTGCATTGCCTGCAGACCAGCTGAGAATTTTATTAAATGCAGATTTTGATTCTGGGGGCTAAGGAGGTGTTGCTATTCTTTAATCAGCTCCCAGATAATGCTATGAATTCAGCATCATGGATCCAGCTAGAATCACACAGCCTGAGATAGTCATTTTGAAACTTGAGCCTGCATTCCAATCAACTAGCCCACTTGTTCATACAGATATCTGGGCTCCACCCCAAAATATTCTGGGGTGGAGCCTGAAAGTCTGCATTTGTAACAAGTTCTCAGAGAAGATGGATACTGTGGGTAGAAGAACCACTGCTTTATCCTGACAGAACATCCTGAAATTGGGCAATAAACTTAGGCATTTGGGCTTAGTCTTTGCATGATCCCAATTCTGCCTTCAAATCCTAGTATTTAGAGACGAAAAGGACTTCAGAGACCAGAGGCCAAGCCAGAACGAGGCATCCTGACTCACTGTATTCAGTGCTGTTTACTCTACGTCCTGCTGCCTCTGAAGCTCAGATTCTCAGGCATCCAACCACTGCAGTATTTTTGGTGTGCCTCCATCTTGAGCCAGTGTTGCAGGCTCTTGAATTCCAATCAGACACATATGTCATCAGCACAATCTGTGAAAACACAGTGGCCTCCTACTTCACAGCTCTGTGAAAAGAGGGTTTTGGAAAAAAACAGCCAGTCAGGCTAGCAGACGTGGTGGAGAGAAAATGCAGCAGTGAGCCGACAAACTGAGACATAGTGATTCAGCACAGAGGCTCTGCAGGATGCTGAAACGCAGGAAACTAACAGAGCCGGCACCCACATTCTTCTGGGAAATTCTGAGAAGTTTACTGGACCGTTCTGTACCCCAAAAGATGCTTTTCTTTTTAAAAAATATTTTAAGTTATAGTTTAGGTAATAGGCATATAGTGGTATTTAATTTCATGCTATTGATACGCAAAGTTACTGCATACCATCACCACTCAAGTGTCTGACTTTTCACTCCTGCCCTTAATGCCACCAATTTGACCTTCCTATTCCCCAACCCACCCCCATTATTTGTTGATTAACAGTTATAGTTTTGGTCAAAACTCTTATCTCCCTTGGCCACCACCCATGTGTTCGTACTCTCCGCCTATGTTTCTTACAGTCACTAAATCATTCCCCCTTTCTCTTCTCTCAGGTCTATAGTCCAGTGTCCAAGATTTATTATCAACTGATATTGCCCATGCCCTTGACTCATTTCTCTATCCTCTACTTAGAAAAACAATATTCTCAGTCAATGAATACATACAAAGGTGTTTTTTTCGGGGGGAGGGAGTAGGGGACATAGATCAGTTCGTTTCTGCTAGATGACAAATCATTCAACACCTATAGGCTTGAATAAAAGATAATTTATATAGCTTGTGAATATAATTAAGTATCCTCCTGATTTGAGACTTGGTACTGACACTCTAAGACTCTTGTTATATAATGATGGTCAAACCAAGAGCCCAAGCAAGTCTATCCTCGATGGGATGAATGGTGTGTCAGAGCAAAAAGATGCAAAGGATAGGGAGGGAAGGAGTTTTCTTAGATTAGGAGACTCTGAAACAGATTCAAACACAAATAGTTTATCTGGTTACTTGGGAAGTAAAGGAAATACTAGTGGTTGAGTGAAGAGTGAAACACAGAGGCAAGAAGCCAGTCAAGTATCTGTAAGCCAGCCAAAGAGCACTCAGGGCTTAATTCTACTGGCAATAAGTATTGTATGGACATGTGCCTCTTTGTTATGCTACCAGAAAGAGGGAAGTGGGATATTTATACAGCAATTTGTGTCTGTCATTTATTGAGGAATGTTCCCAGGGCATACCAACTGCCCATCCCTTTAGCCTCTTGCACTGACAAAGAAGCTTCAGAAGGCAGAGCAAGGCCTTCAGGAAGCAACGCAGATCCTAGCAGCTCATGGCCTGGCTCCTATGCATGGAGAACTAAGGGGACGGAAGTGTGAAGAAGATGAAGAAGATTTCTACTGCCTCTTTTTAGAGCCCAATAATGATTTTTTTAAGAAGGCTGGAGCGTAGGGTATTTGCCTTGCACGCAACCGACCCGGCCGACCCAAGTTCGAGTCCTCTGCCCCTCTCGGAGAGCCCGGCAAGCTACTGAGAGTATCTCGCCCACACAGCAGAGCCTAACAAGCTCCCCATGGCGTATTTGATATGCCAAACAGTAACAAAGAGTCTCGTGATGAATACGATACTGGGCCTGCTCGAGCAAATCGATGAACAATGGGAGGACAGTGCTCCAGTTTAAGAAGAGCAAACAACTGGAGGTTTAGTCTTAATGAGTATTAAGCATGTGTTTATGTCTGAGGCTTGATGCCTCAGTTCTCTTACTGGCCAAGGATGAGACACTAGATGGCATTATATCAAGTTGTCCTGCAATTCAGATAACAAAATGCCACACAGTGTTCTAGTAGTCCCTGGAACTGAACAACCAGCAGCTTGACAGTTTTGCCAGCCATGCCAGCTCTCCCCAGCCCACTGCTCCCTCTGAGATGCCACCTCAGTAGCCACATCACCAAAAGTCTGGAAGACATACTGACTTTTTTGGATTAGTCGGGGTCAGGGGACCCATGCAAGGAGAAGCAGCAAGGAAAACCAAAGATTCTGAAACAAAAATGTATGGAAATTTATCTAGTAGGAAAAATGTTAAATATGTGGCCCAGAGTTATTCTCTGGGTTTGGGATAGAAATCGGAAGGTAGGATTAGGTTGAAAGTGATGGTTCAAGAGCTTCAGCATTTTATTTAAACCATTTAATACAATTGAAACCAGTGATTCTAGCCCATCTAAACAAAGTTTGTGGTGATCTTTTTTTTTTCAATCATTAAATGTCAACTACCTCTATCTTTTCAGGATTTTAGGTGGTTGGTATATTATTAATTCTACCTTTACTTAAATTTCAAAAATGTTTATTGGGGGGAGGGTGTTAGGATTCTCTCTTATAATTAGTAAGTTGTGGTATAGTTCAAGTAATAACATAAATTTGTTTCTGGAATAAATGTCCATACTTTTCCCTATTGAGTATCTATTTACTTATTTATAAAAGGAAAATAACATAAAATATTTCAAGGAATTGTCATACATCTCCAACGAGGTGACAGTTTTACATGCCTAGCATAATGGCTGAAATAAGATGGTCCTTCAAAAACTATTCACCTAATCTTTGCCTCTGTCCCAGACACTTATCAGTCCCTTCCCTGGGCACAAAGATTAGGACACTTACACTAAGTTAAATTTGATAACTGACTAGTTATTTGGATGGGCTAGAATCAGAAATATTTTAAATAAAACTTTATCCTTACTTTCCTGTATTCAAGGACAGAATTAATTTAAGCAAGAAAATATTTTGTAAAAATATGGCTAGAGGGAAGTCCCTCTCTCTCTCCCTCTCTCTCTCTCTCTCCCTCTCTCTCTCTCTATATATATATAAACATAAAGGATTCTAATATTTAGTAATAAATACACCCTGACTTTTCTCAAGACTTTAAATCTACTTAGAGCTAGTACTAACCTATTTCCAGAACAAACCTAAGTGGCTTAGTGTGGCTTCACAAGAGATACCAACTTTCTCTTTTGAACGTCAACAAGAACTCTTGATTCCTTATGCAAATTAGAGAAAGCCTATAGCTAGCGTTGCCAACCTCAAATTACTAGAAGGATAATGGGGACTGGGAGATCGGGCCAGTGGAGGAGGTGAGAGGTATGGAATAGAATGAATTGACTGGAAAATTTCAAAGGAACTTCCAGGAGAGAAGGAACTTCCTTGGGGCCTCAATTTATCTGCCATTCTCCGAAGCTAAAAGAGATTATCTCTAAACAAAGACTGAGAATCCAATGAATCAGAGTGGTCTCTGTAAGAATTGCAAATAATCTGAATTTTCTCCACTCTGAAGTGTCTACAGGAAGTATGAGTGTTATATGTGTGTGTGGAGGGGGTTTATGTCTGACCATATGTAAAGAACAAATTCCCAAGAGAAGAAAAAACATGGGGGCTGAATCGATACCACAGCGGGGAGGGCGTTTGCCTTTCATGTGGCACACTTGGGTTCAATTCCCAGCATCTCATAGGGTCCCCGAGCACCACCAGGAGTAATTCCTGAGTGTAGAACCAGGAGTAACCCCTGTGCATCGCTGGGTTTGACTACCCACTGCCCCTCCCCTGCAAAAAAAAAAAAAAAGAAAGAAAAAGAAAGAACATTGATTCAGTCAAGTCATAGTCACCCTTGGCTCAGATATCAATGCCTGGATTAATTAATCATGCTGAAGGGTGGCATATATATATATGTATGTATATATATATGTTAATTTTTTTACATTTAGACTCAGTTTCCTAAATTATAAGTTTTGGAGGGTTGCCAATATATTTCATATTTTTATGCCCCTAACTTATTTTTTTATTTTTATACTATTTATTTAGACTTCATTGAAAAACTCATAAAGATAAGGGTTGGAGTCAAAGATGATAGAAAGGAAGGCCTTCTATACACAAGCAGTCACTATTAATTAACTCTTATTACTGGTTTACATAAGGTGTTATTTATAAGATAAGAAGCAGAAGTGAGCAAACTCTACTTCTTTTTATTTGTCCACTTGGCAGCTGAGCCTCATGCCCCTGCCCCACAAAGAAAGGAGAAGAGCGACAAGCTTGATGCAGATCCTCAGCCATTGCAAAGCATTGGAAGTTAATTCAAAGACACCATAAGCAAATCAAGTTCCCTAAATACAATAATTGTAGAAAATCTTATTATAGTGTTGTTTTGTATTTTGAATATTTTTTAAAACTCTTTTGGGGAGGCAAGATGTAGACCTATCAGGAAAAAACTTAAAGACAGTAATAAGATTACAGGAATATTAAAATTATCAAACAAGAATTTTAAAGTAAGCATCAAAAACTTCAGTAGCAACATAAGCATATTTGAAACCAATAAAATTAAATTCTTAGAGAATAAATAGAAAATACAAATAAGAATCAATAGAAATATTAGAGCTAAAACTATAGAATGACTGAATCAAAAGCACAATGATAAAAAAAAAAGAAAAAAAAAAGCACAATGATGAGTTATACAGCAAAATTAAAGGAACAAATAATCATAAAACTGTAGGATAGAACAATATAAATTATTCAACCTAAAGAGTAGAGAAAAAGACTTTGAAAAAAATCAACAAATCCATAGGGACTTGCAGAATTAAAACAAAAGATAAAACATTTATATTTATAGAATCCCTGATGGAAAAAAGAAAGAAGGCAAGAATGAGAAATCAATTGAATAAATTATGTCTGAATCTTTCCCTAATCTGGCAAATGACCCAGCTTATAGACTGAAGTAACTGAAAACTTTAAACAAGATAAACCTTAAAAATACATACAATACAAACTCTTAAGATAAAGAAAATCTTGGAAGCAGTGAATGAAAATGACAACTTTGGTCAGGAAGAAATAATGAGGATAAAGTGACTTCTCATCAAATACTATGGAGGTCAGAAGGGAGTTTCCCAACAATTTTCAGAAGCTAAGAGAAAATAACTTGACCTCAAAATCTTAGGTCCAGTGAAGATTTCCTTTGGGAATAAAAAGGAAATCAAAACATTCTCAGATGAAGGCAAACAAAGAGAATTAATCATAAACAGAATACAAAGAAACAAAATAATGAAAGAGGGATACATGGAATGGTAGGCAAGAAATACATTAGTTTAAGTTATGGGTAGGACTAGAAATGTGACTGAAGCGAGAGGCTCATGCCCTGGATGTGATCCCCTTTCCTGCATAATGCCCATGTATTGACTTATGTGCCCCTCCCCCGGTACATCTCCACCTCTGCCAGCTCCGCTGGGTATGGCCCATGTGTGCACATTCACATACCACATGAACAAAACAAAAATGATGGGTAAACTTCTCGATTGTATTTAATGGTTGATGTCAAAATTATGATTCTGCATGATGTGATTTTAAATGTATGCAGAAGAAATACTTAAGAAAAACTGGAGCCAGAGTGGAAATAGAGGTAGTAAAGTTCTTGACTTGCATTTGCTCAACCTGGGTTCAATCCCTGGCGCTATGTATGGCCTCTGAGTCTTCCAGGATGATCTCCAAGCCAGGAGAAAGCTCTAATCATTGTCAGGTGTGCCCAAAAATAGAAAAAAAGAAAGTAAAGAAAGAAATGATGTCACAGAGAAGGATGAAGGACAAAAAGGAAAGTAATGCAAAACTTCATTTTAATAAAATAATAACAAGAGCATAAGTTATATTCTTTGTATCTAGGACAAATGCTAAATAATCTATGAAATACATCAAAAACATATAATGAAAATGGCATCTAAAATTATTTAAATAATCCATATTAAACCAGGAAAAAGAAAACAAAAAGAAAAATACACAGAAAGATTGTAGGCCCTAATATACTAATAAATAATTATATATAAATGTCTCAAACATACCAACAAAAATATTGACGAGAAATGGTAAAAATATAGCATACCTATAGTTGTCTATAACAAAATTACTTGAAATATACAAGAAAACTGGAATTAACACTTTGACATAAGATAGATCATGTAAACATTAGTGAAAGAAAAGCTAAAGTGGCTACTTTTAGATTGTATAAAGTAGAATTTATAGCACAGAAGAAAATTTGTATTGACGGAGAAACCTATTATGTGGTGATAAGAGCTATGTGAGGTTACCAGCCCCAGGTCACCTTAGGTGGGAAAAGGTGCCGACCCATTGCCTGTTCTCCCTGGAGGCTTGGGTCTGCCATCTTCCAAAGGCCAATGGACAGCCAGGTAGGGGCCTGCAGTGATGAGACACACCTCACGGGATGGGGGTGGAACCAACCCTTTCCTCCCCCGCTCCAATCAGACCCCAAGTTATGGCCCACGAACAGACCCTCTGGCTATTGAATAAGCTGCTTAACCCATGATCCCAGAGACTCAGCTACTCGTGACGTAGTCTATGAACAATATGCCAAACACAGTAACAACAAGTTTCACGATGGAGACGTTACTGGGCCCACTCGAGAAAATCGATGAACAACGGGAGGACTGTGACCGTGACAAACATAAGAACCAGGTATATACATATTAGACTCAAAATTTTTCATTATGCTAATCAATGCTTCAAACTGCATTTCTTCTGATATTTCAAGAGCACAGCTACATTATCAAGATTAAGTTCATGTTCGCTATCAGTCATGATGTGCCTACAATATAACCAAAGAATAATTCCCACAAGAGAAGAGCCTGTTTCCCATCCTGCTTCAGAGAACGGGAGAATACTGTCAAATACTGTCAAATAGCCTTGCATCGTCAATGTGGAGAAGACAGACCACACTTAGGCTAAAATAACACTTTCAACATTTTCTATTTCAGTACTGGTTTGCAGAGATTACACAAGGTTTGTCTTAAAGTCCTTCATGTCAGAGGAGAACCACTTGGCCCACAGAATCTAAAGCCACAGAGAAAAAAGGTAAAAAGCAATGTTTTGCTATTGTTTTGGGGAACAAAGGAAGAGATTACTTACTCTACTCTCACAGAGGTATTTGTTCTTCCCGGCAAGCTACTGAGAGTATCTCACCCACACGGCAAAGACTGGCAAACTCCCCATGATGAATTCAATATGCCAAAAACAAGTAACAAGTCTCACAATTTGTTGTGAGATGTTATTGGTGCCCGCGCGAGCAAATCAATGAACAATGGGAAGACAGTGCTACAGTGCTAAGATTCTTTACGCAGAGACTAACTTTCAGTTATTTCAAGACACTCTACTGTTTTTGTTTTGGGGCTACTCCAGGTAGTGCTCAGGACTTACTCCTAACTCTGTACTCAGGGATCACTTTTGATATGAGATGACAGAGATCAAACCCAAATTGGCAGCATGGAAGGCAAGCATTTTACCTGCTGTACTATTGCCAAACAATTTTCAGTTTAAAAATAAAATCAGGGGCTAGGGAGATGGTGCAGCCAGTCGGGCGCTTACTTTGCACACGGAAGACTTGGGTTGGATCCTTGGCATCCCATGAGGTCCCTTGAACAATGGCCAGGACTAACTTCTTAGTGCAGAACCAGGAGCAACCCCTTAGCATCACCAGGTGTGCTCCCCATCCACCAAAAATATCAAACCTATCTCACTAACCCGTATTTCAAGACATTCTACATTCGTTTCTTAAATTAATGAGTGTATCCCAGTTGTGCACAGGGATCTCAGATTTTCACTATCAAATGAAGGCTAAAGATTAAGAAAATCCACTATTATCTTTATCAGCTCTAACACTTTTTGAAAACAGGAGAAACAGAGAATGAAGTAAGAGGATGTAAAAGCATTATACTGGGTCCACTGAAGAGAGAAGCTGAGCTGATGCTCTATATTTGAATGCTGTGCACAGTTTCATGATAGCGGTAATACTTTATTGACAAAATGCTTTTATTGAGTTGCTTTATTGAAGAGGCCATGCATGCTTTTTCACCAGCTTGCTACAATTAAAGGCAGCAGTAAACAGTCTTTCTATTTAGCTTGAAAAGCAACAATTATGCTTGCTTGACTATAAATAGGAAGTAGCATCACATCTATGGCCCCAATTGTGCACATTAAAGACTCCAGCCCAGACTCCCCCAATTTATTTCTACCAGAGAAGCCTATCAATTGTCAAATTCTGACCTTCAAACTGACAATTTCTTAGAAAGTAGAAGTGGGTAAATTATGCATAATTCTAGATAATTACTAGAATGTCCGTGAGGCCAGGTAATCAGTACACATCTGGAAATCTAAATTTACAGCCTTTTAACTTTGGGACTTTTTTTAAAAAAGAAATTCATCATTATCAAGCCACCGTTTTGCCTTGGGTAGCTGTCGGTGCTGGCTCTTCTTGGGAGGCTGAGAAAGACTGTATATTTAAGAATTAAGGAAAAGGAAGGTGGAAAATAAGGGTCCCTACTCAAGTGTCTCATCAAATAAGTGATTCTGTCAAATGACAAGATGTGGGCAGCCAATATTGAATATTTTTAATTAAAACGGGGGCGGGATGGCTGGAAGATAGCTGAAATGGTAGCATGTGCAAAGTTCTGAATGTGACTCAGCCCAGCAAGCCCTCCCCACAAGCCAGCACCACCCTGTGTGGCCCGGATGGCTGCCCAAGTACTGCCCACACCACACTGATGAACTTGAGTTACATGAGTGTGATTCCTACTAAACAAATAAAACAACAAACTTCAAGTGGCAAATAGTCCATCAACAATCATAGGTACTGACTTTTCAGAATCATCACTTTATTTGAATCAACCTCTTCATTTTCTGCAGAGGGATACCAGTATCGCCCAAGAAGTCTTGGGCATTGTCCAAGGTCACAAAACTTGACAATGGCAGATGTGAAACTCAGCAGGTTCCCTGATTGCCCCTTCAGTAACTTATTGAATTGGGGGGAAATGCCCTTTCTTCCTTTTCTGTACAAAAGGGCTGTATATATAAGGTAAGTAACAATATCTCTTTGATTGCAAGAGATATTTCAAAAGAGATACTGAGTACCCTCTGCCTCAGTATTTTCTCTCTAAGTCAAGAGTTACCAGTTTTTAAAATCCCCAGAATAATAATTCCCAAAATTCTATCTTGATTGATTATACCTTTCTGAAGTTTAGGAATCTAGGTTTGGGGTTTGTACATGCCCTGTATTACCCAGTGATCTTTCAGTTATGTATTACTCACATTTGGTCATGTTTACATCTCTGTTACTATCTCTGACCTTCTCTGTGCAGTTTTTGAATCAAGAAAACAAACAAGTTATCACAACCATGCCCAGATTCTTTGGCTACCACTGGACCTGACTAATATAGGGCAGGGCACCAATACCAGACTAGATAGTAACAGGTTAGGAAGCCAGGAGTTTTATTCCTGTACTTCCCACTTCCTGCAGAGTTACCCAGTTGAGTCTAAATTCCAGTTTTGCCAAATCCCAGTTAGACAATTGAGAATAATTGACTGGTATAGTAAACTACTGTTTGCAGTAATCGGTTATTCAATTAGCAATAATAGAATGATATTAAATATTAAACCTAAAAAATAATTCCAGATAAAAAAATTCTAAAGATTGAGGTAAACATCTCTGAAGACCTAAAATGGAAGTGAACAATAGGCTTGACTTTGCACACTTACCTCAAGAAAAAAGAGAAAATGGAGAAATCTGAATTCCCATAATTAAAGTTTCCCATGTGAAGGGATTCCCTCTCCAAACTTACTGTTTGAAATCAGAACAAAGTTTAAGGTTTCCTTATTCAAAAAAAGGGGTACTAAAACAGTTTCTCAATACTACTGTGTGAACTATCATTTATATATCGATGTGTAACAAGGAAACTGTAAGATAGAGTCTTTCGTCCTTGATTTAGGCTTAGCTGTCTGCTAACTTGGTAGTTAACTTTGTATGTAATGACTCTAACATCAGTAATTTGGGAGCTCAAGTTACCAATATAGATCTCATTTCAGACTAGATGGTGTTGGGAAGAAGTAGAAAAAGAGATCAAATATAAATCTGCAAGATGTGAGAAAGGGCTGGGAGGAACATGTAAGGCATAATGCTAAGAAATAAAGTAACAGAAACAGCTGGAAATGACCTGACAGCAGATAAAATGGAAGCAAAGAAATAACAAATACAATTATGCCAAAAATAACTATTAATGAATGTATTTCAGTTAGAAGAAGGAAATACCTTGAGAGACAGAGAGAAGCAATAGTGCAGAATTTAGAAAAACTGGGAGATTTAATTTACTATTGACTCTAAAATATCATACTTTTTACACAAGTATAATTAAATGTAAAGATAAAGGTTGCATAAACTTTGTTAAAATGTTTTATATTGATGCAAATAAGTTAAAATTTTACATTAAAAATGGAAAAATTCACGCCTCCCCCAGATGGAACCCCGGTGACCAGAAACCTCTACAAGCACAGCTCGAGTATGCGGGAACTAGGACTTTTCCTCAAAAATGCCGGGACTACACCTCCCAGGTAACCTCAGATTCCGGAAGTCACGCCCACAGCCCGCCCCCCAGCGCCATCTTGACAGCATTTAGCCGAAGAGAAGGACTACATGGAGGGCGGGATCCACAGATCCCGAAGGAAAAAAAAAAAACAGGTCCCAAAAAGAGCCGAGATCATCGGGAAGTCCCAGATGGGGTAGGTACCGCATCCCGCCTCCCCCAGATGGAACCCCGGTGACCAGAAACCTCTACAAGCACAGCTCGAGTATGCGGGAACTAGGACTTTTCCTCAAAACCGCGCGGCCGCACGACATCTCTCTATATACAAAGTGATCCATGGGAAGTAAACCACCTAACGTTTCTCTCTGAAAATCATAGTTAAGCTTTGAGCATGGCCACAGCCCCAGAAACACAAGTACTTAATGCATAACCCAGCAGCTTGGAGCAGAAAAGTGAACGGGTTATGTGTTAACCCAGGCCATCAAGTCTGCCAGAGGGGGAAAGGGTGTTGGTCCCTTCCGCCCTCCTCCCTCTGGAAAGAAAGGTGGCGGCCACATCGGAGCCTTGTGGACAGCAGGTATGAGCCGGGGGTGTGGGGGCGACTAAAACCTCATGGGAAGGGGGGCGTTCCAGTCCGTCCTTCACGCCCTACCGAGGCCACCAGTTGCCCCCCACGAGCGGCTCTACAGCACGGCCACAGCCCCAGAAGCACAAGAACTTAATGCAGAACCCAACAGCTTGGAGCAGAAAAGTGAACGGACTATGCGTTAATCCAGGCCATCAAATCTGCCAGAGGGGAAAGGGTGTTGCCCCATTCGCCCTCTCCTCTCTGGAAAGAAAGATGGCGACCACATGGGAGCCTTGTGGACAGCAGGCATGAGCCGGGGGAGCGGGGGCGACTAAAACCTCATGGGAAGGGGGGCATTCCGGTCCGTCCTTCACGCCCTACCGAGGCCACCAGTTGCCCCCCACGAGCGGCTCTCCAGCACGGCCACAGCCCCAGAAGCACAAGGACTTAATGCAGAACCCAGCAGCTTGGAGCAGAAAAGTGAATGGACTATGCGTTAATCCAGGCCATCATGTCTGCCCAGAGGGGAAAGGGTGTTGGTCCCTTCCACCCTCCTCCCTCTGGAAAGAAAGGTGGAGGCCACATGGGAGCCTTGTGGACAGCAGGTATGAGCCAGGGGTGTGGGGGCGACTAAAACCTCATGGGAAGGGGGGCGTTCCGGTCCGTCCTTCACGCCCTACCGAGGCCACCAGTTGCCCCCCCACGAGCGGCTCTCCAGCACGGCCACAGCCCCAGAAACACAAGGATTTAATGCAGAACCCAACAGCTTGGAGCAGAAAAGTGAACGGACTATGCGTTAATCCAGGCCATCAAATCTGCTGGAGGGGAAAGGGTGTTGCCCCATTCGCCCTCTCCTCTCTGGAAAGAAAGATGGCGGCCACATGGGAGCCTTGTGGACAGCAGGCATGAGCCGGGGGAGCGGGGGCGACTAAAACCTCATGGGAAGGGGGGCGTTCCGGTCCGTCCTTCACACCCTACCGAGGCCACCAGTTGCCCCCCATGAGCGGCTCTCCAGCACGGCCACAGCCCCAGAAGCACAAGGATTTAATGCAGAACCCAGCAGCTTGGAGCAGAAAAGTGAACGGACTATGCGTTAATCCAGGCCATCAAGTCTGCCAGAGGGGAAAGGGTGTTGCCCCATTTGCCCTCTCTTCTCTGGAAAGAAGCATGGGAGCCTTGTGGAGAGCAGGTATGAGCCGGGGGTGTGGGGGCGACTAAAACCTCATGGGAAGGGGGGCGTTCCGGTCTGTCCTTCACGCCCTACCGAGGTCACCAGTTGCCCCCCACGAACGGCTCTCCAGCACGGCCACAGCCCCAGAAGCACAAGGACTTAATGCAGAACCCAGCAGCTTGGAGCAGAAAAGTGAAAGGTCTATGCGTTAATCCAGGCCATCATGTCTGCCCGGAGGGGAAAGGGTGTTGGTCCCTTCCGCCCTCCTCCCTCTGGAAAGAAAGGTGGCGGCCACATGGGAGCCTTGTGGACAGCAGGTATGAGCCGGGGGTATGGGGGCGACTAAAACCTCATGGGAAGGGGGGTGTTCCGGTCCGTCCTTCACGCCCTACCGAGGTCACCAGTTGCCCCCCGCGAGCGGCTCTCCAGCACGGCCACAGCCCCAGAAGCACAGGGACTTAATGCAGAACCCGGCAGCTTGGAGCAGAAAAGTGAAAGGACTATGCATTAATCCAGGCCATCATGTCTGTCCGGAGGGGAAAGGGTGTTGCCCCAGTCGCCTTCTCCTCTCTGGAAAGAAAGGTGGCGGCCGCATGGGAGCCTTGTGGACAGCAGGTATGAGCCGGGGGAGTGGGGGCAACTAAAACCTCATGGGAAGGGGGCGTTTCGGTCCGCCCTTCACGCCCTACCGAGGCCACCAGTTGCCCCCCACTAGCGGCTCTCCAGCACGGCCACGACTCCAGAGCACAGAAACCAATTTCTTAACTATCTGACTTTCAGTATAAATACTTCCAGGGTCAATAAGTAAAATAGCAGAAATCCAAAACCAACATTTAATTTTTGAACCCAGCTGTAGAAAGCAAATCACGTCACAATGCTTTTTCAGCATGTCTGATTTGTGGCGGGGGGGTAAACTCTAAACAATAGTGGTGAATCTTTTATTGAAACAATGAATCTAATCAAAGCAGATAGAGTGTTAACTAGAATTCATCTGCCCCACAGGGACTGGGAGGGGTGGGGGGTGGGGTTTTATTGGGGTTCTTCATGGTAAAAAAAAAAAAGTATTGGTAAAGGGAAATGTGTTTGATATTTGCATGACTGAGACCTAAACCTGAAAGCTTTGTAACCTTTCCCAAGGTGATTCAATAAATAAAAAAAAAAAAATTTTAAAAGAAATGGAAAAATTCAAATGAAGAATAATACATCTAAAACAAAATAAAATCATGTAACTGCTTAAATAAACCAGTCAGGCCAAAAATAGAACACAGCAGATCACTTGCCAGAAATAAATGCAATAAAAAAAAGATAAGTAATCAAAATTAAAGTAATTTAAGTTGTCTATAAGATTGTTGGGCTGGAATGATAGCACAGCGGGTAGGGCATTTGCCTTGCATGCTGCCAACCCGGTTCGATTCCTCAGCCCCTCTCAGAGAGACCCGCAAGCTACTGAGAGTATCCCGCTTGCATGGCAAAGTCTGGCAAGCTACCCGTGACGTATTCAATATGCCAAAAACAGTAACAACAAATTTCACAATGGAGATGTTACTGGTGCCCGCTCAAGCAAATTGATGAACAACATGAGGACAGTGCTACAGTGCTAGAACATTGTTAGACCAGAATTTTTAAAATTCAACCACGAGTGGTTTGAAATGGGCTCTCCTAAAACAATTGCCAAAAAAGGTTGAAGAATAGTTTGAAAAAAAACCCAAGGCAGTAACTAAATAAAATACAGTTTACATAGCAGTATTCTTATATGATGAAATTCAAGCCAAATGGCATAAAAGTAAACATTATATATTGATAAAAGAAACAGTTTTATATTTGAAAATTAACACAATTGCTTGAAATTAACAAAATTCAAAGACAAAATCAAAAATTTTACTGTTATTCAAGGTCTTAAAATATCTTCATTAAAAACATGGAGGTAGTAGAAAATAAGTTTAAAAAAAACAATAAATTCATTTTATAAATGTCAGAACTAAGACCCAGGGAAGTTTGTATGAGCGAGAGTCAAGACTAAAATTTACATTTTCCTCAGAGCAGAGATTAACGAGATGGAAATCCAAAAAACAATCCGAAAGATCAATGAAACCAAAAGCTGGTTCTTCGAGAAAATTAACAAGATCGATAAGCCTCTAGCAAAACTCACAAAGAAAGGGAGAGAGAAAACCCTAATAAACCGAATCAGAAATGAAAAGGGGGTCATTACAACAGAAACCACAGAAATTCAGAGGATCCTCAGGGAGTACTTTGAGAAGCTTTATGCCACGGAACATCAAAACCTCGAGGAAATGGATAAATTCCTAGACTCCTACAGACTCCCAAGGCTGAATCAAGAAGACCTGGAATACCTGAACAGACCTATCACCATCAAGGAAATTGAAATGGTAATAAAAAGTCTCCCCAAGCACAAAAGTCCTGGCCCGGATGGATTCACTAGTGAATTCTTCCAAATCTTTAAAGAGGACTTACTCCCAATGCTCTTTAAGCTTTTCCACGAAATTGAAATATCAAAAACACTTCCGAACAGTTTCTACGAAGCAAATATCACACTGATACCAAAAGCAGACAGAGATACGACAAAGAAAGAGAATTACAGGCCGATATCCCTGATGAACACAGATGCAAAGATCCTCAACAAACTACTAGCAAATAGAACCCAACTACTCATCAAAAAGATCATACACCATGACCAAGTAGGATTCATCCCAGGGATGCAAGGATGGTTTAACATTCGGAAATCAATCAACATAATCCACCATATCAACAAAAGAAAAGATAAAAAGCATATGATCATATCAATTGATGCAGAGAAAGCATTTGATAAGATCCAGCACCCCTTTATGATGAAAACCCTAGCCAAAATGGGTATAGAGGGGACCTTCCTCAACATAATTAAAGCCATCTACCACAAGCCTACAGCAAGCATCATCCTCAATGGGGAAAAACTGAGAGCCTTCCCTCTAAGATCAGGGACGAGACAGGGATGCCCACTCTCTCCACTGCTGTTCAATATAGTACTGGAAGTACTTGCAATAGCGATTAGGCAGGAAAAAGATATTAAGGGCATTCAGGTAGGAAAGGAAGAAATCAAGCTCTCACTATTCGCAGATGATATGATACTCTACTTAGAGAACCCAATAACTTCCACCAAAAAACTCCTAGAAACAATAGACTCGTATAGTAAAGTTGCAGGTTATAAAATCAATACCCAAAAGTCCATGGCTTTCCTATACGCAAACAGTGAGAGAGAAGAAAGCAACATGAAAAAAACAATCCCATTCACAATTGTGCCCCAGAAAATCAAGTACCTAGGAATCAGCTTAACTAAGGAAGTAAAGGACCTGTACAAAGAAAACTACAAAACGCTACTTCAGGAAATAAAAGAGGACATGAGGAAATGGAAAGATATCCCCTGCTCATGGGTCGGGAGACTTAACATTGTCAAAATGGCAATACTACCAAAAGCATTGTATAAATTCAATGCAATCCCTATAAGGATACCCATGACATTCTTCAAAGAAATGGAGCAAACACTCTTGAAATTTATATGGAACAATAAGCCCCCACGAATAGCTAAAGCAATTCTTGGGAAAAAGAAAATGGGAGGAATCAACCTCCCGAACTTCAAACTGTACTACAAAGCAGTAATAATTAAAACAGCATGGTACTGGAACAAAGGCAGAACTGCAGACCAATGGAACAGGGTTGAATACACTGACATCTCTCCTCAATCATATGCTCATCTAATCTTTGATAAAGGTGCAAGTAATGTGAAGTGGAGTAAGGAAAGCCTCTTTAATAAATTGTGTTGGCATCACTGGACGGCTACATGCAAATATATAGGCTCAGAACTCTGCCTAACACCATGTACAAAAGTAAGATCAAAATGGATTAAAGACCTCAACATCAGACCAGAAACCATAAGGTACATTGAAGGTAAAGTTGGCAAAACCCTCCATGACATTGAAGCTAATGGTATCTTCAAAGATGCCACGCCACTGGCCGAGCAAGTGAAAACAGAGATAGATAAATGGGACTATCTTAAACTAAGAAGCTTCTGCACCTCCAAAGAAACAGTGACCAAAATACAAAGACAGTCTACAGAATGGGAAAGTATATTCACCGAATACACATCTGACAAGGGGTTGATATCCAGGATATACAGAATACTGGTTAAACTCCACAAGAAGAAAACGTCCAACCCCATCCAAAAATGGGGCAATGAAATGAACAGAAACTTTCTCAAAGAAGAAATCCGAATGGCAAAAAAGCACATGAGAAAATGCTCTACATCATTAATCATCAGGGAGATGCAGATCAAAACCACAATGAGATACCATCTCACACCTCAGAGACTGGCCCACATTCAAAAGAACAAAAGCAACCGATGCTGGCGTGGATGTGGCGAGAAAGGGACACTCCTTCACTGTTGGTGGGAATGTCCACTGGTTCAGCCCTTCTGGAAAACAGTATGGACGATTCTCAAAAAATTAGAAATTGAGCTCCCATTTGACCCAGCAATACCACTCCTGGGAATATATCCCAGAGAGGCAAAAATGTATAGTCGAAGTGACATCTGCACTTGTTTGTTCATTGCAGCACTCTTTACAATAGCCAGAAACTGGAAGAAACCTGAATGCCCAAGAACAGATGA
This sequence comes from Sorex fumeus, assembly GCF_029834395.1. Lineage (NCBI taxonomy): Eukaryota > Metazoa > Chordata > Mammalia > Eulipotyphla > Soricidae > Sorex > Sorex fumeus. The sequence goes on from NW_026606101.1 coordinate 27,562,768, forward strand.
CTGGTTAAAGAAACTTTGGTACATCTACACAATGGAGTACTATGTAGCTCTTAGAAAAGATGAAGTCATGAAATTTACATACAAGTGGTACAATATGGAAAGTATCATGCTAAGCGAAATGAGTCAGAAAGAGAGGGATAGACATAGAAAGATTGCATTCATCTGGGGGATATAAAGTAACAAAGTATGAGATTAATACCCAAGAATAGCTGAGATCAGCACCAGGAGGATTACTCCATAACTTAGAGGCCAGCCAGGTATCCTAGAGGAAAGGGCAGTTCAGATAGAGAAGGGAGCACCAAATAAAGTATGTTTGGAGGATCCTCCCAGGAGGGGAGATGCATGTCGAAAGTAGACTATGGACTGAACATGTTTGCCACTCAATGCCTCTTTTGCAGACCACAACACCCAAAAGGAGAGAGAGAACACAGGGGAGTGCCCTGCCACAGAGACAGGGGGGATGGAGGGATGGGGGTGGGAGGGATATTATCCATGGTGGTGGAAAATGGGCACTGGTGGAGGGATGGGTATCTGATCATTGTATAATTGAAACCAAAGCACAAAAAATTGTAAATCTACAACTTTAAAAAGATAAAATAAAATAAAGGGGAAAAAAAAGAAAAAAAAAGACTTAAATTTACATTTTCTTATGCTAAATCCTATACACTTCCCATTTTATAAGTATTAACATGTTTAGAAAATATTGCATGTTTATAAAAATGACTAGTCTTTTCAAATTTCTTAAAATCATTCAAAATGTGGTAACCATATTTGTTGGTATTTCTCTTAGGTTCCTTTGGCTCTTTCTGACCTTTTCATCCTGATGTTACTTGCCTTCTATTTTAGTAATTACCCATATCTGTGATGTGCTGTGGAAAAACATGCTGAAGCTACTAGTATAGCACCGAGAGAAAAGTTCTTGAAATTATATGTCCTTAAGAAAGAACCTTAGTTAATGACTTACTAGAGTAAAAATAAAGTAGGTCAGCTTCTTTTCCCTGGAGTTAGGTCAAAATCACATATAATTTATACGCCCAATAGCTCTATGAAATCAGACCAATACTGGAACTCTGCCTGGCTTAATTCCTCCTTTATTGTGCTTTTTGTGTCTTCCAACCCCACCTCTACCTACTCCCAGGAAAAAAATCCTCAAGAAATCAAGCTTCATGTGAATTCTCATTTGAAGTTCTCCTAGGAACATACATCTAAAGAAAGAATCATAAAATCTGTGCCATAAGCATAGAGAGGATTTGAGTCACCCCTTGATGAAGAGCACACGAATAGTTCAAGGGTCCTGATACTCTTGGTTTGGGGAATTTCCATTTTAATTTGGGAATCTGATGTTGTGAATATAGTGCATGCCACACCAGAGAAAAATTATATATTTCAGCCTCAGTGTCAATAATTATCAATAGACCAACTATCCTTCCCCAAAACACCCTCTTTGGTCCAATTCTGGATTAATTATGGTTTCATGGAGGATTCTTGGCTTACATTAGTTTCTCCTACTTCTCCTTTACCGTCATCCTCTATCCCTCTTCTTTATCTTTAAGATGGACTCCGAAGATAAAAAAATTAACAACTCAAGGCTAGAGAATTGAAACTGAAGAGATGACACATGAATTAAGGCATTTGCCTTGCCAGTGGTCATCTTTGTTTCAATATCTATGTGGTCCCCTGAACACAACCAGGATTAATCTCTGAGTACAAACTCTGGAGTAAGCCCTGAGCATTACCTTTGTGGCTCAACCTCAAAAAAAGAAAAAAAAGCATCTGAATTAAGATGCTGGATGGTGGATAGCCAGCAAGTATTGTCATGGACTTTTGGGTTAGTGTGACAATGATTTCAGTCTTCACTTTGTGTCATTAGTTTTGCATTTCTTTTGTTTTCTGAATCTGGATCTACAGGTGGTCCCGATAGAGGAATCCATGACAATTTCACAGCAAACAAGTCTTCCACTATCCATTGCGTCTTATAATAGTCATCTAATAAAAAAAATTACTCTTTCTTAGGCACTTGATACATGCCATTTTACTACTGAAAAATGGATTTGGAAAAGAGAATTAACAACTGGTCAGGATGGGAGATGTGTGCTGAAAGTAGATAATGGACCAAACATGATAACCTCTCAATATCTGCATTGCATACCATAATGCCCAAAAGTAGAGAGAGAGTATGGTGAATATTGTCTGCCATGGAGGCAGGGGGAGGTTGGCAAGGGAGGGTATATCGGGGATATTGGTTGTGGGGAATGTGCACTGGTGGGAGGATGGGTGTTTGATCATTGTGTGATTGTAACTCAAACATGAAAGCTTGTAACTATCTCATGGTGATTCAAAAAATTTTAAAAAATTAAATAAAATAAAAAGCAATCAAAATAAGAAAAGAAACGAGAATTAACTTAACTAGATGCACATAACTAATAAATAGAAATCAGGCCAAAGACATGATGAGTCAAACATGAAATCTGAACCTGCATGTACCCCAGAGGTCATAGCACTTCTTAATCTCAGCTTTGCAGAGCCAAACCCTAGGACTAGTTTTGTCTTTGGTTTTTCTTGCTAACTTATCTAGTATACTTTCCTGGTTAAGATTTCAACATCATGTCCTGCATATCAGGTAGTTGGATCACTAGTGCTATGAGTGAGGTTTTGAAAGTGTGGAAAAGAACAGGAATTAGTGAAATAGATCCCTAGAGCTTAAACCAAATGTCCAGCAGAGAGATGTCCACATGCCAGCTGCCCATCCACAGTTTTATTTTAGTGCTGCACTGAGTCAACTACATTGGCGCCAACACTGTATCAGTGATATAAATCTTTGTTTACCAAGACTTCCAGGTGGCAGCAAAAAAAAAAAAAAGTCAACAGGGAAATAAAACTCCACCAGCTGGTGGTGTATTAGTTGAGATAAAAGCATCACACAGGTAACAGCTTTGAGCCCACAGTCTCTAGGCATTGCTGACCCCAAAGGCTCTTCTGGAGTTTTCATATCCCTTTTGGAGCCTGGCTAGTTTATCCTCCAGCTCTTTTGTACCACGTCAGGAAACTGTGGAAGGAAGGAGCTTTGAGATTGTCGCACTATCTTTGACAACCCATGTTGATCTAATTGTTTGTTGCTATCTCCAGCAATTTCTTGACAAAATCTATGTCTTGGTAGCCTATTGTTTCCTCATCCTAAAACTTATATCATCTGGTGCTAAATCCCACATGCTTCCTACAGTCTGAAATTCACACTTGAAATTATCACTCAGCCCTGAAAATGTTATAGTGCTTCTTATCTGTGACTAAAGATAATTCATACAAATTATCTTTGTATGATAATTCTTATTCATACAAAGAAATTAGGATGAGTTTAATGGAAATCATTCAGAGAGATCAAAAGAACTATGCTAAACATGACCACTCCCACTTCTTTCTTTCTTAACCAAACGCATGTGGCTTACTAGCATACCACAAGGTTCACCACAAGTTTGAGTTTTGGAGTCTAGGCTTAAATCCTGGTTGTAATAAGTCAGATCTAGATGATTTGCGTCAAATTACTTAAAAACTTTACAAGGCAGGAATAAAAAGCCTTCAGGAATCAGATTTATTTTCTATAAAATAGAATACTCATATTATGCAATGCTGTGAAGTTATATTTGGAAATAAATGTTAAACACTTGATATGTTTTTCTTTTTCTTTAATTGATTCACCTTGAGGTACAATAATAAAGCTTTCATGTTTGAATATCGATCATACAGCCATCCAACACCCATCCCTTCACCAGTGCACATTATCCACCACCAAAATCCCCAGTAACCCCCACCTCCCATTTCACACCTCCCCCTGCCTGTGTGGCAGACAATTTGCACAATACTCTCTTTCTCTACTTTAATTGCCTTCAATATTTTGAGACCAGACCCACCACCACTAATACCTGCTGAAAAGGCAATGCCGGACAATGTGTTTTGTATTGTTTGTTATGGATGCGATATAATGTTGCATGGCCCCCAAGGACAGCTGCGTGCTTTAGGAATTCTAAAACTTTAATAATTAGGGTCTGAAGAGGTCACTGCAGCAAGTTGCTCAAGACCGAGGTTTGTTTGTGTGCCTCTGGATCCTGGTCATGTGAGAGCTTAAGTAGATGGTGGCTGGGTGTGGTATCATCTCAGAGTCCCGGGGGCAGGGGCGATGGAGGGGTTCCCACTCATCCCCTGTCCCATGAGGCCTGAGTGTTTGGTGCCACCGTCACTTGTCCCTGGAGCTTATTGCTGGTTTCTAGAAAATGGCACCCACCGGAGTTCCTAGAGGGTAGGTGGAGGGACGGCACCTACCCCCATGTGGAGCAGCCCAGTGGAGATGGCCTATTGCAAAGTCCAGGGCCATTTCTATCTCTGCAGCAAGTTTCTCGGGACTGAGGCTCATTTGTGTGTCCTTAAATACTTGATTTTAAAGTAATATCAAGATTTAATGAAGTTTACAGTTATACTCTTCCACAAATTTTTTTTTATAATTTATTTATTTATTGAATCACTGTGGGAAAAGTTACAAAGCTTTCAGGTTTAGGTCTCAGTCATGCAAATATCAAACACCTTTCCCTTTACCAATACTTATTTTTTACCACGAAGAACCCCAATAAAACCCCACCCCCCACCCCTCGCAATGCCTGCGAGGCAGATGAATTCTAATTGACACTCTATCTGCTTTGGTTAGATTCATCGTTTCAATAAAAGATGCACCACTATTATTTAGAGTTTACCCCCTCCCCCCAAATCAGACATGCTGAGAAAGCATTGTGAAGTGATTCGCTTTCTACAGCTGGGTTCAAGAATTAAATGTTGGTTTTGGATTTCTGCTATTTTGCTAATTAACCCTGGAAGTATTTCTACTGAGAGTCAGATAATTAAGAGATTGGTTTCTGTGCTCTGGAGTCGTGGCAGTGCTGGAGAGCCGCTCGTGGGGGGCAACTGGCGGCCTCCGTAGGGCGTGAAGGACGGACTGGAATGCCCGCCTTCCCATGAGGTTTTAGTCACCCCCACACCCGCGGCTCACACCTGCTCTCCACAAGGCACCCATGTGGTCGCCATCTTCTTTCCAGAGAGGAGAGGGCGAATGGGACAACACCCTTTCCCCTCCGGGCAGACATGATGGCCTGCTCGAGTATGCGGGAACTAGGACTTTTCCTCCAAACCGCCGGGACCATCCCGGCCACCATATAACCTCTGAACCTGGAAGTCTTCCACAAATTTTAAGGACATTTTACATTTCTACATTTTTGTGTAAACCTGATTCTGTGGACATACCAAGGATCCCTTCCAGGACCTTGGAAAAGTTTATGCATCTAAGCTTAAGTTTCCTTTGCTTTAGAGCAAGTCAGTCTTTGCTTAATACAATGACTGGCACTCAGCCTATATTCACCAAATGTTAACTATCACTGATTTTGTGTGGGAAGGATGGGACTCTGCTTCTTATATATGTATTCCTAATTAGATCGTATGCCTCTTGGTTGTGAGTCATCAGTGTGGTCTGGTGATCAAGGGAGCATTTCAGAGAATTAATGTTTTTTTGTGTGGAACTGTATCACTGAGGCGAATGTTAAATGCTATAACTAAAAATCTCTATAATCTCACTAACTCAACAAGAGGAAAATTTATTTCTTACTCACACCAAGTAAACTATAATCTTCTTGATTTGGGTCTTGATTGAAACCCAGACAGCTTCATCTAATGATTCCCATCTTAATTCATTAGAATCTTCTCCATTCGGCAGGTAGATAGGCAGAACAGAAAATGGAAGAAAATGCATGAGAGATTTTCAAGGACCACATAGTACTGGGTAGAGCTCAGTATACAATCACAACTAATTGTACTGGAGAATGGGAAATGTAATCCAGTTAGTACCCAGAAAATAAAAGGAGCTGGACTTGGTGATCCAATTTAGTCACTACCAAATCCACTTTCCTCGAAGCTTGACAAACAGTAAGACTTAGACAAAATAAGTTTATTAAAGTCCAAAAATGATAAATAATGATAACACTTACAAGAACATAGATGATAACAAAGAATCATGATAGCAGTTCTATGGTTTCAAAGGTCAGTGCTGTCTTTTGTTGACTTTGTATTGATGCTACTCAAAGACATACTCTAGGAGAGGTCAATGGAAACCTCTGTATTTTTTTAAACATCTGAGAAGAACAAGGGTCACCGAAGCAGAGGAAGAATAACCTGGACCAGAGTAAGTAGACCAAGTGAACATAGGAAAAAGGCGTTCCCATGCCTGAGATATAGAAAGAAAATCATGACCAAAAAAAAAATTCTCCTTTGAAGACTAAATAAGAGTATCAAGGAAGAAGACAAAGGCCTCATACTCTTGGGAGAAATGTTGACAGAACGCACACTGGGAAAGAGTTGACTCTATCCTTTAGGCCAGTAATTCCCTACCTTTCCAACCATGAGCTCCCCACCGCCCCGCCTTGTTTTCAACCTTCCTGACAGTTCACCAAACCCTAGTTTGGTGCCTTGCCTCCCCATTTATGTGATTATTACCTGTTGCTTCCTTGAAATAACGTAGGGGTCTGAAGGGGTGATCATGTGGTCTCCAGTTGGGAAACATAGCTTTAAAGCTTGCATTCCATAAAAGAAGTCTGAAGGAATTTACGCCTATAGAGAGCACCAAGAGGAGAACTTTGGTTTCATAGTCCTTGTCATGTAAGGATACTTAGAAATTTCCTCCAACAGAATCGCCAAGACTTGCAGCAAACTCAGGAGTCAAATGTGGAAAGATATTGGCAACAGGTACAGGTAGTGGTTAGTGGTATGAATTACATGATGTTGAGATTTCTGATTATTATGGAAAGCTGAGAAGTTTTGAAACACTTGGATACTGGATTATTCTTGTTTGCTTCAGAAGTAGTAGTTGATCATTGGTAGTCATTGGATCAATAAGATTGGATTGCTTTGTTTTTCTTAGATTTTTTTTTCAGGCAGCTTAAAGCAAGTAGGAAGCAATCATACTCAACCTGTATGCCATAGAAAAAAGTGACTTAACTCAGTTTCAAAAATTAGTAAGAGCCACTTAAACTTATCAGAGTTTTCATGCTTCAAGAACTGCACCTCCCTTTTTGGTAGTTGTCAGTTTCCAAACAGTCTCAATTTTACCTGATTTAGCAAAATTAATCTTTACCTATGAAAGAATTTGACCATAAACTTTGTACGTGAAAACCACTGTCCTCCCATTGTTCATCGATTTGCTTGAGCGGGCCCAGTAACATCTCCATTGGAGACTTAGTTGTTACTGTGTTTGGCATATTGAATACATCACGGGTAGCTTGCCAGACTCTGCAGTGCAGGCGAGATACTCTAGGTAGCTTGCCGGGCTCTTCAAGAGGGGTGGAGGAATCGAACACGGGTCGACCATGTTGGCTGCGTGCAAGCCCTACTGCTGTGCTATCGCTCCAGGCCTCCAAACTTAAGTAAATAAAAATTAAAAAAGGTTGAACTGTCAAGTGGAAACACTGGGGGTGGAGGGTACTAGTCAGGCAAATATTTTCTCCCAGCCTGTACAATGCCTTTGTATTCCAGTCATTGGTTCCTTTGAGGTGCAGACACTTAATTTGATGTATTTCCATTTGTTTGTTTTTGCTTCTGCTTGGTTGGCCAATGGTGTTGAATCCTTAATGATGCTTCAAGCTTCAATGTCATGGAGAGTTTTGTGTATGGTTTTCTCAATGTAACTTACAGATTCAGGTTTTATAACAAGACCTTTAATCAATTTTGATTTGATTTTTGTGCATGGTGTTAGAAAGGAGTCTGAGTTCATTTTATTTTTCATGTGACTGACCAGTTTACACAACACTATTTGCTGAAGAAGCTTTTTATGCTACACCCCATATATTTTACTTCTTTATCCAAGGTTAGTTATCTACCCGAGTATCTGTCTCTGGATTCTTGATTCTATTCCATTGATCTGAGTCCTTGTTCAAGTATCACACTGATTAAATTACTACAGGTTTGTAGTTCAGTTTGAAATTGCGAAAAGCAATATACTCCATCTTCTTTTTTTAACCTAGAATTGCTTTGGCATTGGGGTGGGGAGACTTATTATTCCATAAAAATTTCAAGAGTTGTTGTTGTTGTTGTTGTTGTTTTAAATGTCATGAGTATTCTTATAGGGACTGTATTGAATCTATATAATGCTTTGGGCAGTACTGCCATTTTGATTATGTTAATTTTCCTTGTCCATAAAGAGGGGATGAGTTTCCTTTTCTTCATGTTCTCTTAACATTTGAGAAGTATTTTATAATTTTCTTAAAAGAAAAAAATGTAGTTGACTCAAGTCCTCATTTCCCTTGGATTATGAAAGATTTGGTCTCAGTATCAAAGTTCTTCACACCCCTCTCCTCAGATACTAAAAAGAGAAAGTTTGTCTGCCCAGTAGAATTTGAGGGGAGGGGTTCTTCAAAGTATTTTGCCACCATTATGTTATTGTTCAGGTTTTATAGTCCCTGTAAGGAAGATAGTACTTATAGTTGTCTGTCATTCTTAGTACAGAGGATTTTACTGACACTGGTGTCAGATTTTCCATCACAAACCAGAGCCTGGAGCCATATTTATTTTCCAGAGCCTGTGTCATATTTTCCATCACAAACCTCATATTCATTTAATTATCCCCCTCCCCATTTCATTGGGACGTAATTGGCATGCTGCACTATAAAAGTGAAAAGTGTACTACTGTATAATAAGTTCACTTCTATGTGTCGTAAAAAAGCTCTGATAGCATGCATATTATCAAATAGGTCCTAAGCATTTAATTCTAAGGAGACTCCAGTGACAGCCATGCCTCTCTTTCTTTCCATTCATCTCCACCTTTCAGCTTCTGCTATTTTCACTCATCCTTTCCTTTTGATAAAGACTACAACTCAGTTAATTACCTTATTCCATTATTTGTAGTGCTTTTCATATGGCATAGATATCAGCATAACTTAAAATGGGTCTTTTTTAAGACAATTGTCTAGATTTTAACCATTCAAGCATTTTTTTCTTTTTTTTAATGTAGGAGTACTGCTATTTATTCAGCCACTGGTTAGCTGATTGAATTGTGCATAAACTCCACCTTACTTTTTAAAAATTTTTTTATAATTTTATTTATTGAATCACCGTGAGAGCAGTTGCAATGCTTTCGGGTCTAAGTCTCAGTCACACAATGAAACAACCATACTTTCACCAGTGCCCATTCTCCACCCCCAACAACCCCAGTATACCTCCTACACCCTCCCCCTACCTGTGGGGCAGATGATTTCCACATTATTCTCTCTCTACTTTGATCATATTCAATATTTTGACCCCAGACCCACCATTATTATTTGAGATTTTACCCCAACACTCAGATATGCTGAAAAGGCAACAGTAGACAATTTGTTTTCTATTGCTGGTTATGAATAACATATGATGCCGCGTGGCTGCAGTAGTGGCTGCATGATTTTGAAATCCAAAATTTTAACACTTAAATCTGGAGGGATTTCTGCCAAAACCTGCTGGGTTCCAAGGTTTGCTCCTGAGTCTCTGGGATCATGGCCGTTAAGCAGCTTGATCAGGAGCCAGAAAGGCCGTTTGTGAGCAATGGCATGGGGTCTCATTGGGGTGGGGAGGACAGGACCGGCTCCACCCCCATCCTGTGAGGCCCAAAATGTCTCATCACTGTGGGCCCAAACCTGACTGTCCAGTGGCCTCTGAAGGATGACAGCCACCAAGCCGCCAGGGGGAAGCAGGAGGAGGGACAACACCCTTTCCCCACTGGGCTGGCTCGGCGACAGTAACCTACTGCATGGTCAGGACGCATTTCTGCCAAAAGCCGCTGGGTTTCAAGACTTGTTTCTGAGTCTCTGGGATCATGGCCGTTAAGAAGCTTGATCAGGAGCCAGAGGCTGTTCGTGGACGATGACTTGGGGTCTCGTTGGGACAGGGAGAACAGGACTGGCTCCACCCCATCCCATGCGGCTCAACAAGTTTCGTCACCACGGGCCCAAGCCTGACTGTCCAATGGCCTCTGGAGGATGACGGCCACCAAGCCACCAAGGGGGAGCAGATGGAGTGACAACACCCTTTCCCCCCTGGGCTGGCCCAGCAACAGTAACATACTGTGGGGTTCGACGCATTTCTGCCAAAAGCCACTGGGTTTCGAGATTTGTTTCTGAGTTTCTGAGATCATGACCATTAAGCAGCTTGATCAGGAGCCAGAGAGGCCGTTCGTGAGCAATGACTTGGGGTCTCGTTGGGGTGGGGAGGACAGGACCGGCTCCACCTCCATCCCATGAGGCCCTGCGTGTCTCGTCACTGTGGGCCCAAACCTGACTGTCCACTGGCCTCTGGAGGATGGCGGCCACCAGGCCGCCAGGGGGAACAGGCCAAGGTACAAAACCTATTCCCACCTGGGTTGGCCCAGCACCAGTAACCTACTGCAGGGACTGGACGCATTTCTGCCAAAAGCCGCTGGGTTTTGAGATTTGTTTCTGAATCTCTGGGATCATGGCCATTAAGCAGTTCAATCAGGAACCAGAAAGGCCATGCCTCCAATTATATAGCTGCACCGGAGGTGGTTTGTGGGTGTGTTTCCCACATACCTAACTTTTGGCCATTTATTTTCTTGGTAAACTTTGCCCCAAGTTTCTGGGGTCTGGCCAAAGGCACAGCAGCAATTTTGGGGTATCTGGAAGTCTGAAGGCGCCATCAGGCTGCTGATGCACTCACCTCACCGGTACAGATTGACCTGCTGGCAGCACCATAACCCTGTCAAGCATTTTTTAAATATTTTATATTGCCCTAAATATTGTTAAAAAATTATTAGAAATACCATCAACTTAGGAGTTTGTGTGTATTTTAATTGACTATTTGGTTTCAAATAAACATGCAAGAAATTATAACCCTCTACAATCCTCTTCAATAGCTTAATGATAATTTAAACTTTTATCAAAACCATTAGGAACTTAGATTTAAGACTAAGCTGTTGTTGGATATGGTGAAATTAAGCACTAAGAATTTTAAATCCTTTCTTATTTTGCTTCTAATAAAAATTTCAATACCGCAAAACAAGGCTATTACCCTAAAATTTGAAATAAATTAATAATTACAATGAATGCAATTATAGCTAGTTAGCTTGAGAAATATTGTTAATGAAAACTGTATATTTAAAAGAGAAAAATGATGGTTCACACCTAGCCTGTGGGCTTGAAACTGGGAAAAAAACATTCCAATATCCTGTCATATATTACTTGTCTTGATCAACCCACATAATCAGACAAATTCCAGATCAGTTGAACCATCTGCAAACTCTCTGAAAACAGCCTTTTCTATCATCTGCATCTCTATTTATTCCCCTTTACGATCTTTAGGCACAAGTAGAAATCTTCCAAATTTGCTCATCAGTGTGTGTACAGCTAGGCGAAGAATTATAAGACCACCCTGGTAAAGAGCCCATTGAATTGTAAGTAAGAATGAATATACAAGAGAAAAGAGCTTTTTGTATATCAGATAGATACTGTGTAAAAGATTTTTTCCTTAATTCTCACCTTGGCTCCTCCCACCCCATGAAAGAAAGTTAGCATATTACAAATGAAAATAATGAAGCTATATAATCTGCTTAAAATTACATGGTCAATTAATAGTAGTTAGGATTTAGGTATGAATTCACTGAGGACTACCAGTAGCCACATACATCTCTATAAATACTTCTCAGAGCTTACTGCTCTTCAAGATTAGCCAGAGGATGTGTGAAATACAGATTCCTAGTATCCTTTCTGAATCTGCATTTTTCACATGATCCCAGCTGATATTGATGCTGATGGATGAGAATCTAATTTGGAGTGGCACAACAATATACATGAATGAGTTATAAATATGACCAGCACATTCTCAGAGCTCACAGACATCAATCAGCCAAAAGAACCTAGATCCTATTTGATGAGGTTGATGAGATGGTTTATCAGAAGCACCAGAAAGAAAGTATCCACATAGGAAGTTGAGAATCAGGTTTCGTCAGAGAAATTTCAACTAAGCTCAGAATCTTAGTTTGATGTAGAATTTTCACCAGATAATGGCAGTTGCAATAGAGGGGGAAGGAGTAAGAAGAGGGTTATGGACGAAGTGGAACATATTTGCAAAGAGAATTATGAAAAGTCACATTAAAAAATAAAAAGTCATGAAATATAATGGAGTGGTAAAAAGAAAGATTCAATATGCTAAAGACATGTATGAATTATTTTAAGGAGGTCTGTGTGTATACTAGACGCAAAGAGAAACCCTTTTTAAGGGAATATAAGTGGAATAGTGTCCAAATAATATCTTTGTTTCACAAAAATAATTCTAATGGCATCATAGTGAAGTAATAGCAATATAGGTGAAGAGAATAAGAGCTCACTAAGGTTTCTTACCATCAGTTTCCATATCTTAGATGTCAACGTGGATGCCATAAATTTCTTTGTGTTACCACAGAGAAGAGACTTTGTCCATGGTGAATCCTCTACTCTACAAGTGCAGCCCCTACACTGGTTTGACAGCTACTAACTACCCTTCACATTTCCTTAATTTAATAATTAATTTGATAATTAATATTTTTAAATTGATCTACAGCTGAAAATAAATCCTAGCAAATTTATGTTTGAAGTTTTTTCCCATGAATTGGCAAACATCTTAAAATTCACTTGAAAATACTAGGATAATAAATTAAACTTCTGAAAAAACATGAATCAGGTTAAATAGCTCATACAGAAAATTTTCTACAAAGTCTTAGTAGTCATCTTGAATATTTGGTACATAAGGGCAGGCATAAGGATAGAGGTTTTGATCAGTAGAATAAAATTAAGAGTTCTGAAATAAACTCTGACATTTATGGTCAATCGATTTTTCACAAGAATGCCAATACAATTTAAGGAGGAAAGACTAGTGTGTTCAACAAACGGTACTGAAATAGCCAGCTAGTCATATGAAAAAAGATCAGAACCTCACTCTATATGTAAAAATTAGCTGATCATAGGTAAATTTCTAAACATGAGTTAAAGTGATAAAAATCATTGAAAAAACACATAAATATTTGTGATAATGCATCAGGCAATGTTTTATTAGTATGACACAAAAGTCTCAAGTAACAGGGCTGAGAATCTAACTCTGCAATAGAGCATTTATCTTTCAAGTGTAGGGTTCTAGATTTGGTTCCCAACACAAATGGGGGGAAAGAAAGAAAGGAAAATAGAGAGAGAAAGACAGAGAAGAAAGACAGAGAGGGAGGAGGGAGGGAGGGAGGGAGGGAAGAGGAAGGAAGGAAGGAAGGAAGGAAGGAAGGAAGGAAGGAAGGAAGGAAGGAAGGAAGGAGAAACAGAAAGAAAGAGAGGAAGAAGAAAAAGGGATAGATCAATCAATCTTCATTTTTTTTCATTTCATTTCATCATCCTGTTATTCGTCGATTGCCTCGAGCAGGCCCCAGTAACGTCTCTTTCATCCTAGCCCTGAGATTATATTCAAGGCTCTTTAGGAGAATGAGAACAGTGCAGTCTTCTGCCCCCGCGCCTGGGTGTTCCTTCCCGGGGCCCCTTGGAGGGGAGCGGGTTGAGCTTTCCTCCCCGCCCCGACCAGGGCTCCGGCAGCCGAAGACCTCCAGGACCAGCCACCACCATGCTGAGACCACTCTCTGCACACATGAAGGTACTGGCAGAGGGACAAAGCCATGCGGGTTCCGGGGCCGAGACCTCCAAGCCTACTCGGATTGGAGTCGAGCATCTTCCACCCAGATCCTCCAAATTCCAGTAGGCGGGGGTCACACCCATCACCTGGCCCCCTGGCGCTGTGTAATCCCATCAGCGGCCAAGACTCAGAGACTATACAATCAATCTTCAAAACAAAAAATTGGGCCCAGGAAGATAGCTTAGTGGATTGATCGTATGGTTTGTATGCAGAAATGAGCATACGCTTGTATGTTGGTCACTTTTGGTGATACTCTGCAAACCATATACCACGCTGGGAATCAAACCAGGGCTGGGAGTGTGCAAGGCTAGCACCTTACCCTCTACTACCTCTCCTTCCCCTTACCAGAATAACAATGAGAAAAGGAAATAATAAATATTGGTGAGGATTGAGAAATTGCAACCCTCAGACATTGCTTATGGGATTGTAAAGCAGTGCAGTCACTTCTGAAAAAATAGTGTGGTATATTCTAAAGAGTGAAACATAGAGTTGTCATCAGATTTAGCAATTCCACTTCTAGGTATACTCCACATTCAGAGAAGTAAGAATGTGTCCATATGAAAATTAAAAATGAATATTATTGGCAATCTTATTATTTAGTCATCCAAAAACTGGAAATCACAAAATATTATCTATAAATGAACTGATCAAGAGACAAACCATATGTGGCATATCTGCACAGTGCAAAGCTATTTAGCCTTAAAAAAGGAACAATGCATTGAAACATTCTAAAACATGGGTTTTACTTTGAAAACACACGAAGTGAAAGAAACTAGCCACAAAAGACAACATATTGAGTGAATCCGCTTAAAAGATATAATTGAAATAAGCAACTCCATGGAGACAAAAAGTAGATTAGCGTTGCCAAGCACTCAAAGGGACAGAGGAATTTGGGAGTGACTATTAATGGGTATAGAGTTTCTTTAGAGATGATGAAAATGTTCTAGAATTAAATAGCAGTGATGATGTACAACTCTGTAACTGTACTACAATATATTGAATTGTAGATTTTATGGCACTTGAATAATAGTATCTTAATAAAAATTTCCCAAGCAATATGTAAATTTAATCATATATAATATATGAATATCACTATTGTGTCGATTACATATCATACATAATTTATTATTATATTCATGTAATATAAGTAAATATATTATTGAAATATAATATATTAGTGGTCATGCTTTAATTGCTAATAAGCCCTCCACCTCTCCTTGCTGATTTCAAAGCTAAAATCAGGCACCTAAATTCTTTTGACCTCCACAAAGCTTCCTCTTTACATAACTATCACACCCCAACTTCCTCCATGGTTCTGAGAGTGAAAAAATTCTTTGAGATCAGTGCATCTGTATTAAGGCTTTTTGTTGTTGTTTTTGTTGCTTTGTAAATTTGCATCTTATGAATTGTTTAGTATCTCCTGCTAAGTATCCTGAAATAAGCCTGCTGGGCCTGTAATCCTGACATAGCTACTTAAACAACTAAATCATGTTTGAGGTGAAGTTAACCCCCTCCTCTTTGTCCTGATTCCCCATTCATAAAATGAAGAGAATAATTGAATTCATTTCATAAGATGATAGGAGTACTAAGAAACTTTAGAAAAAACTCAGGGATCTGCATTAAAACATGACTAATGCTCAGTAAATTGTATTAGTAGCATTCTTTTATAGCTATCATCCTGTTCTGTGTGCTCCCAGTTGATCTTACTTTTTAAACTATTTAAACTTTGCCATTGATGAAATGCCAAGCTTATTCCTAATAGGGGGGATACAGGGAATCTAAATAGTAAAGACTCAGACAAAATCTGGAAATCGGGATGAAAGGCCAGGTTTGGAGTATCCCTACTTGCTGCTTTACAAAAGGCCTTTATTTACCTTGCCTGTGTAGCCTTCAGATAAATTTCTGTGTTTGTAAGAAAGACTTTGAAGTTTGCCAGAAACTTTTTTGTTTAAATATCTTTATCATTGAATATTCTGCAGTGAGCATGAGTCAAGGAGAATGACTCAGACCATCTCAGAGGTGTCCAGCAATAAATAAGTTTTTAGAGAAGATTAATAACCCCTAACTCCTTTAGAAAGAAGATAGCATGAGAGCAAGCGGTCAAAGGAGAACTCACCTTGAGTTTCTCCATTGATCTTGGAGTAATGCTGTTCTCTCCTAAGTAAATTCTGGAGAGAAGTTCTTTCTACAGACAGATGTAGTAAAGGAGTCATTAGTACCCAAACTTTAATACAGATATGAACTGCCTCCCAATACTTACCATGCATACCTACCCAAGCATATAAGACTAAATATTATAAACATATAATATATGATGATATAATACAAAGCTATCTGAACCAGTAATGGATTGTTTCTGGATATGCTGAATATCTAGGATACCTTAGAAATATGTATCCTGAGTTTCAACCCCTGATCTGCACGGGACGGGCACGGAGGCCCAGCTCTGGGCAACAAAGCTGAACGGCTCCAATTCCAAACAGGTACAGCCCGCCCCCAAGGGCCTGGGACCCTCTCTGGGCATGCGCAGCTAGATCCAGCTCCTAGAAAGCCGGTTTTCAACCCCTGATCTGCGCAGGATGGGCACGGAGGCCCAGCTCTGGGCAACAAAGCTGAACGGCTCCAATTCCAAACAGGTACAGCCCGCCCCCAAGGGCCTGGGACCCTCTCTGGGCATGCACAGCTAGATCCAGCTCCTAGAAAGCCGGTTTTCAACCCCTGATCTGCGCAGGATGGGCACGGAGGCCCAGCTCTGGGCAACAAAGCTGAATGGCTCCAATTCCAAACAGGAGACGTTCCCAACTACTCACCCAGTGCCAGGGACTCTTTCTGGAGCCGCGGCCGCTAACGTGGCCGTGAAATATTTTCCCACTACGTATGCCATAGGAACCATAAGCTACCTTCTTATATGGAAACTTCTCTATTTTAGCTCAGCCACTAGAAACACAGTAGCCAATAACTCATAAGCCTATCTTAACTCACACTGCATATCAAGCAGAATAGTAACAGTGAACGTGAAGGACTAAACCACACCTCTCACAATGGTAAAGCAACGCAAAAGCCCACCAAACTTTCATATTGAAGAGTCTAGCCCAGATGACACCAACAGTACTGTAGTGCTAGACAACCTCTCTGACAAGGAATTCAGAAGGGAGCTACTTAGGATGCTTAGAGAATTAAAAGAAACAATGGAAAGCAATGCCAATAGAAGACAAGAGAATCTGAAGGCAGAAATGAGGAAAATGCAATCAGAAATGTCAGACCTGAAAAATCTCGTAAGCGAATTGAAAAGCTCAGTGGAAGGCCTCAGCAGCAGAGTAAGAGCTGCTGAGAACAGAATCAGTGAGCTCAAAGATGAAGTTCAGAGACTCTCCAGAAAAGAGCAGAAAATGGAAAAGAGACTCACAATTCGGGAACAGATGGCAAGAGAAGATCGTGATGAAGCCAAGAGGGGTAACATAAGAATTATTGGAGTCCCAGAGTGACAGGAAGAAAATCTTGATGAAGAAGAAACTGTCAAAGACATCATTGCTACAACGTTTCCAGAGCTGAAGAAAACTTGTGACCACATTCAGGAGGCCCGAAGGGTACCAGCTAGAAGAAATCCGAATAAAAATACCCCAAGACACATTCTCATCAAAATGACCAAAACCTTAGACAGAGACAAAATTCTGAAAGCAGCAAGATCGAAGAAAGAAATCTCTTACAAAGGAGCATCCTTAAAATTCACAGCTGATTTTTCTGATGAAACCCTCATGGCCCGAAAACAGTGGTGGGACATAGTGAAAAAACTCAATGAAATAAATGCCTCCCCAAAAATACTTTTCCCAGCAAGACTCTCATTCATAATAGAAGGAACAACACACAGTTTCACAGACAAACAACAGCTCTGGAACTTCATAGACTCAAAACCATGGTTACAAGAACAACTAAATGGGCTACTTTAAGGCAAGAAAGGCCCCTCAAATACACCAAATTTTAACAGAACAATGGGACAAAACCCCATAACAATAATCTCTCTCAATGTCAATGGGCTAAACGCACCAATTAAAAGACATAGAGTGGCAGGATGGATTAGAAAATTGAACCCAACATTCTGCTGCCTGCAAGAAACGCATCTCAATAGTCAAAGCAAACACAGACTCAGAGTTAAAGGCTGGAAAACAATCCTACAGGCAAACAGCTCCCATAAAAAAGCGGGGGTAGCCATCCTTATATCAGACCACATCGATTTCAGAGTAAGGAAGGTCATAAGAGACAGTGAAGGCCATTTCTTATTGATCAAAGGATCTGTACAACAGGAAGAACTTACAATAATAAATGTATATGCACCTAATGAGAGACCAGCAAAGTACTTAAAACAACTACTCATAGATTTGGAAAAAGACATCAATAGCGACACAATACTAGTGGTAGATTTCAACACTGCTTTGTCACCTCTTGATAGATCAACCAGACTCAAGCTTAGCAAGGACATACTTCATTTGAGGGAAACAATGGAAGAAAGGGACTTAGTAGATATATACAGGACACTTCATCCACAAAAAGCTGAATACACATTCTTCTCAAGCGTACATGGAACATTCTCCAAGATAGACCACACGCTGAGCCACAAAACATGCCTCCATAAAATTAAGAAGGAAGAGATTGTATCAACAATCTTCTCAGACCATAATGCGCTGAAATTAGAAGTAAATCACACACAAAAACAGAAAACTAAATCAAACACCTGGAAATTAAACAGTGCACTATTGAACAACGAGTGGATTAGACAGGAAATCAAAGAGGAAATCAAAAGATTCCTAGAAACGAATGAAAATGAGAACACGAGTTACCAAAACTTATGGGACACAGCAAAGGCTGTGTTAAGAGGAAAGTTTATAGCTCTACAAGCATTCTTCAGGAAGGAGGAGCAAGCACACATAAGTAACCTAACCTCACAGCTTAAGAGCTTGGAGAAGGACCAAAAAAAGGAGCACAACCCGAACAGGAGAAAGGAAATAATAAAACTCAGAGCAGAGATTAACGAGATGGAAACCCAAAAAACAATCCGAAAGATCAATGAAACCAAGAGCTGGTTCTTTGAGAAAATTAACAAGATCGATAAGCCTCTAGCAAAACTCACAAAGAAAGGGAGAGAGAAAACCCTAATAAACCGAATCAGAAATGAAAAGGGGGTCATTACAACAGAAACCACAGAAATTCAGAGGATCCTCAGGGAGTACTTTGAGAAGCTTTATACCACGGAACATCAAAACCTCGAGGAAATGGATAAATTCCTAGACTCCTACAGACTCCCAAGGCTGAACCAAGAAGACCTGGAATACCTGAACAGACCTATCACCATCAAGGAAATTGAAATGGTAATAAAAAGTCTCCCCAAGCACAAAAGTCCTGGCCCGGATGGATTCACTAGTGAATTCTTCCAAATCTTTAAAGAGGACTTACTCCCAATGCTCTTTAAGCTTTTCCACAAAATTGAAATATCAAAAACACTTCCAAACAGTTTCTATGAAGCAAATATCACACTGATACCAAAAGCAGACAGAGATACGACAAAGAAAGAGAATTACAGGCCGATATCCCTGATGAACACAGATGCAAAGATCCTCAACAAACTACTAGCAAATAGAATCCAACTACTCATCAAAAAGATCATACACCATGACCAAGTAGGATTCATCCCAGGGATGCAAGGATGGTTTAACATTAGAAAATCAATCAACATAATCCATCATATCAACAAAAGAAAAGATAAGAAGCATATGATTATATCAATAGATGCAGAGAAAGCATTTGACAAGATCCAGCACCCCTTTATGATGAAAACCCTAGCCAAAATGGGTATAGAGGGGACCTTCCTCAACATAATTAAAGCCATCTACCACAAGCCTACAGCAAGCATCATCCTCAATGGGGAAAAACTGAGAGCCTTCCCTCTAAGATCAGGGACGAGACAAGGATGCCCACTCTCTCCACTGCTGTTCAATATAGTACTGGAAGTACTTGCAATAGTGATTAGACAAGAAAAAGATATTAAGGGCATTCAGGTAGGAAAGGAAGAAATCAAGCTCTCACTATTCGCAGATGATATGATACTCTACTTAGAGAACCGAATAACCTCCACCAAAAAACTCCTAGAAACAATAGACTCGTATAGTAAAGTTGCAGGTTATAAAATCAATACCCAAAAGTCCATGGTTTTCCTATACGCAAACAGTGAGAGAGAAGAAAGCAACATGAAAAAAACAATCTCGTTCACAATTGTGCCCCAGAAAATCAAGTACCTAGGAATCAGCTTAACTAAGGAAGTAAAGGACCTGTACAAAGAAAACTACAAAACGCTACTTCAGGAAATAAAAGAGGACATGTGGAAATGGAAAGATATCCCCGGCTCATGGGTCGGGAGACTTAACATTGTCAGAATGGCAATACCACTGAAAGCATTGTATAAATTCAATGCAATCCCTATAAGGATACCCATGACATTCTTCAAAGAAATGGAGCAAACACTCCTGAAATTTATATGGAACAATAAGCCCCCACGAATAGCTAAAGCAATTCTTGGGAAAAAGAAAATGGGAGGAATCAACCTCCCGAACTTCAAACTGTACTACAAAGCAGTAATAATTAAAACAGCATGGTACTGGAACAAAGGCAGAACTGCAGACCAATGGAACAGGGTTGAATACACTGACATCTCCCCTCAATCATATGATCATCTAATCTTTGATAAAGGTGCAAGTAATGTGAAGTGGAGTAAGGAAAGCCTCTTTAATAAATTGTGTTGGTATCACTGGACGGCTACATGCAAAAAAATAGGCTCAGAACTCTGCCTAACACCATGTACAAAAGTAAGATCAAAATGGATTAAAGACCTCAACATCAGACCAGAAACCATAAGGTACATTGAAGATAAAGTTGGCAAAACCCTCCATGACATTGAAGCTAATGGTATCTTCAAAGATGCCACGCCACTGGCCGAGCAAGTGAAAACAGAGATAGATAAATGGGACTATCTTAAACTAAGAAGCTTCTGCACCTCCAAAGAAACAGTGACCAAAATACAAAGACAGTCTACAGAATGGGAAAGGATATTCACCGAATACACATCTGACAAGGGGTTGAAATCCAGGATATACAAAATACTGGTTAAACTCCACAAGAAGAAAACATCCAACCCCATCCAAAAATGGGGCAATGAAATGAACAGAAACTTTCTCAAAGAAGAAATCCGAATGGCAAAAAAGCACATGAGAAAATACTCTACATCATTAATCATCAGGGAGATGCAGATCAAAACCACAATGAGATACCATCTCACACCTCAGAGACTGGCCCACATTCAAAAGAACAAAAGCAACCGATGCTAGCACGGATGTGGCGAGAAAGGGACACTCCTTCACTGTTGGTGGGAATGTCCACTGGTTCAGCCCTTCTGGAAAACAGTATGGACGATTCTCAAAAAATTAGAAATTGAGCTCCCATTTGACCCAGCAATACCACTCCTGGGAATATGTCCCAGAGAGGCAAAAATGTATAGTCGAAGTGACATCTGCACTTGTTTGTTCATTGCAGCACTCTTTACAATAGCCAGAAACTGGAAGAAACCTGAATGCCCAAGAACAGATGACTGGTTAAAGAAACTTTGGTACATCTACACAATGGAGTACTATGTAGCTCTTAGAAAAGATGAAGTCATGAAATTTACATACAAGTGGTACAATATGGAAAGTATCATGCTAAGCGAAATGAGTCAGAAAGAGAGGGATAGACATAGAAAGATTGCATTCATCTGGGGGATATAAAGTAACAAAGTATGAGATTAATACCCAAGAATAGCTGAGATCAGCACCAGGAGGATTACTCCATAACTTAGAGGCCAGCCGGTTATCCTAGAGGAAAGGGCAGTTCAGATAGAGAAGAGAGCACCAAATAAAGGATATTTGGAGGATCCTCCCAGGAGGGGAGATGCATGTCGAAAGCAGACTATGGACTGAACATGTTTGCCACTCAATGCCTCTTTTGCAGACCACAACACCCAAAAGGAGAGAGAGAACACAGGGGATTGCCCTGCCACAGAGACAGGGGAGGATGGGGGGATGGGGGTGGGGGGATATTATCCATGGTGGTGGAAAATGGGCACTGGTGGAGGGATGGGTATCTGATCATTGTATAATCGAAACCCAAGTACAAAAAATTCTAAATCTACAACTGTAAAAAAAAAAGCAATAAAAATAACACCTAGCTTGAAAAAAAAAAGAAATATGTATCCAACTACTTTAAATTTCAGACTGAAATCAGCAGCTAAATAGGATAAGATCTCTGCCTTTGGACTGGAGTCAAAGAATTAGGGAGTTTAAGGAATGGACAAGTGACTCAATATTTCACAAGCCAGCCACCAGGCAGCTGCTTCACTGCTTTTACCTAGGTTAAAGGTAGCAGGAGGGGTGATGAAGACCAAGAAGCAAAAAGTACATGCATAATTCAACTCCCCATCTTGATATTAAGACCCAGTTACCTGGTCTCTTTTGAATGTGTGTAGTTATTTTTGTTGATAATTCACTTTCTCAATGATATCTCTGGGTAGTGATACTGTCATTGTCTAACTCAAGACTTCTTTTCCTGAACTACATTCCCATTCCCCAGTAGCTTTGCATGGTGGCTCTTAAAACCTTTCAGCTCTTCTAAAAAAATTTTAAGTCTTTTCTGAAAAGTTGTGTTTGGGTCCTAGTACCACAGAAATAAAGACATGGTCCACCTAGAGGCAACCATAGTCAATGACAGATATAAACTTAAGGCAGTTGGGGTGGGGTGGGGTGGGGTGGGGAGCCCAGACTGCTTATCTTAAGGTGGAATAGTTCTGAGATGCATGGCATCTTCATTCCTGCCTGGCTTCTTCTTTACTGAGAATCTCCTTGAAAATAATTCTTTGACAAATGTTCCCATTTCAGATTCCTCTAGGAAATAATCTAAAATTTGCCCATTGCAGAGCCTTGTAAGATTTTTTTTCCATGTGCTCCCCATATTTGTTTGGACTGAAACAGTCTATTTCACCTCAAAGGAACAATGTAAAAATGAAGGCTGGAGAACAGGTTTAGCTGGTTCTGTGCAGCCCATGAAACCTGGACAGCAGCTGCTGCTGCAAATGGAGGTTTTGTGGAAGGAAAGAGACCAAATTCTCAATGTCACTGTCTTTCTTCCCCATCCTTTACTTTTTTTTATTGAATCACAGTGACACTCACATTTACAAAGTTGTTCATTATTGGATTTCAGTGATATAATGTTCCAACACCCATCCCTTCGCCAGTGTATTTTTCCCACCACCAACAGTCCCAGTTCTCCCCTCCCCCTCCCCCCTCACACGCAGATACTTTTCTTCTTTCTCTCTCTCTCTCTCTCTCTTTCTCTCTCTCTCTCTCTCTCTCTCTCTCTCTCTCTCTCTCTCTCTCTCTTTCCTTTTGGGCCATATGGTTTGCAATATGGGTAGTGAAAGGTTATTAGATATATCTTTTTAGGTACTTTCAACACTCATTTCCTGTTCAAAATGATTGTTTCCAACTATTATTGGCATGATGGTCCTTTCTCTATCCTAACTGTCCTTCACAGTCCCCCACCTCCCACATTCTTGTGGTAAACTTATAACCTCAATGTCACTGTTTTGATCTTCCATCCATATGTAATACATAGCTTACACATACACACACAAACACACACACATACACACACAAACACACACACACACACACACATACACACCCCTCTGCTTCCCTGCACACTTACTACTTCTTCTCTGGTCCTTCAATCCAGAGTTAGAACATTCCTTGTCATATCTTAGACATATTCTGGTCAGTGACTTGATTTGGCCAATAGAATAGGGCAAAAGTTATAGGGTCACAGTTCCAAGTTTGACCTCAGGGAGCCCTTGAATATGTCTCCCCTCTTTCTTGGATCCTTAGTTATACAATATGATGATGTCTAACGGAGCTTCTGGAGTTAGAAATGTTGCCCTGTGACATTCCCCCACACCCAAGCAACAATTCATTGACCACCACAAAAGGGTAAGCCTCTACAAAGGCAGTCACTGGTTAGATGGACTTGGCAGGTCTTCAGCTGGACATTAAAGTCCAACTGAGTTCTGCACAGTCTGATTCAGAGCAGAACCACCCAGCTGATCTATACCCTTAAGGACTAAGCTGGGATATTATTGGATGACACTAAGTTTAAGAATGGATACTCTAGGGCACCAATATTAGAGGAGCTTGTTAGGCAACTTCATTGTAACAAAGGTACATAACAATTGATGTCACACTTTCATATTCTTCTCAGGGAGCCCAAATAAGAGACAAAATTATTAAGCAACAAGCTATAAACAACTGTACATAACTTATCCTAGACTCTATAGCTAAGATAGTGAGCAATCAGAGGCTTTTATTACCAAAGGACCCAGCCACCCTTGCAGAGGAAGTCTTAGAACATTGAAGGACCCTAGAGAACTGGAAATAACACAGCCTGAAGCCTTCCATGCAGTCACAGAGGAAGTGATGAAAAGACAGGTTCTATTTTTGTTCATGGTCTAGCAAGAGAACCTGGGAAGCCAACAGGGGTAATCAGGACAGATGACTGATATGGCTACAAGGGCTTTTGTTTTAGGAATGATATGAAAAAGATGGAGAAGAAAGAAGTGCCAAAAATGTAAAACTCAGGGGTAAATTAAAGTTAGTCTTTCCTTTTCTGTAACTTTAAATTTCTTCAGTCATATGCAACAAGAATACAATCATTTGTTCAGATTTTAAGAATACAGCTTAGTGAACTGGTAGTTTAAGCATCCTTACCAAAATGAAGGAACTTTCATTCCTGAGCAAAATCACTCCCTTATTTACAAGGTTACTGTTTAAAGTTTTATATAAATGGAATTATGTAACATGTGCTCTTATCTTATTTAATCTCTAATATTTTTCTGTTCATTTAATCTGTAATATTCACATAAAAGGGTACATACAGGTGTGTTATAGTATTTTGTTCATTTCTATGACTCTGTATTATTTTATTGCATAAGAAGACCAGTTTATTCATTCTATTCTACTACTTTTAGATATTTGGTTTCTTTCCAGCTGTGACTTTGCCCATAGGATTACTAGGAACATCTCTGTACATGCTTTTTGGATTTTTCTTGTTTGTTTTCAGTTTCATGGACATACACTTCTGTTTTCAGGGCTTTCTCCTGGTTCTGTGATCAGGATGATGGTTCTCAGTAGTGGCCATGGGCTAGAGAAGCACCGCACCTCTCTGGTCCTGTACATTATTTTTGGCATAAACAAGCATTGGCTTTCAATCAACTCTTCAATTGTCCTTGTCTGGTGGGTCATTTGTTGACTTCAGGTTTAGGTAAAAATCTGCCTTTGATGCAGTTCCTCTCTCTAAAAGGAGGGACAGAGAAGGAAAAAGGGGAAAGAAAGACAAAGCTGTTAAGTGAACAGGAATGTAAATCATTGCTTTTTAACTTTACAATTTTTTCTCTAGAGTCATGTGAGATGTCTAAAATAATGACATTTATTTGAATTAAAGACATAAGAAGTTCTTTTTTAAAATATAAATATGTTTTTAGGAAGGACAAACACAATAAAATAATTGTTGCAATCATAATGAGCAAAGAGCCAAGAGAAATTCCTGAACATTGGGTGTGGTACCAAAAACATTAAAAGTAAAAAGTAAAGGTCCTCCCATTGATCCTCGATTTGCTTGAGCGGGCCCAGTAACGTCTCCATTGGAGACTTTGTTGTTACTGTGTCTGGCATATCAAATACGTCACAGGGAGCTTGCCAGGCTCTGCCGTGCTGGCGAGATACTCTCGGTAGCTTGCCGGGCTCTCCGAGAGGGGCGGAGGAATCGAACTCGGGTTGGCCATGTTGGCTGCGTGCAAGGCAAACGCCCTACCCGCTGTGCTATCGCTCCAGCCAAAAAACATTAAAGAAAATAAAAAACAGAAAGTTCTCTTACTTATTGCTTTTATTACTCTTGCTACTTAGACTGGTCTCCAGATCAGGGACATCTATTACCCTAAAAATTTGTGAGAAAGCTGGAGACTTAGTACAAAAGTTAAGGTGTTTCCTTGCATATGGCCGACCCTGATTTGATACCCAAAACTGCAAAGGGTCTCCCAAACCAAACCAGGAGTGACCCCAAAAAACAGAGCCCAGATAAGTAAGCCCTGAGCACAGTTATATGTGGCCCAACTTCCCTCCATCTCCCACCATTTCCACCGTAAAAACAAACAAACAAAAAAACAGATATGTGTATGGGAGGCTGAAACTCAGATCATGCTCTAGATCTATGGAATCAGAATGACATGTTAACAAGATCCCCAGATCATTCAGAGACACCTGAAAGCACATGAAACTCTCAAATATCCCACTTGTTACTCACAATGCTGTAACACAAAACACTGTCACACTGTCCGCCCGTTGTTCGTCGATTTGCTCTAGCAGGTCCAGTAACGCCTCCATTTTCAGACTTGTTACTGTCGAATATGTCACGGGAAGCTTGCCAGTCTTTGCCATGCAGGCGAGATACTCTTGGTAGCTTGTCGGGCTCTCTGAGAGGGGCGGAGGAATCAAACGCTGGCTCAGTGGGACTGGCTGCACACAAGGCAAACGCCCTACCGCTGTGCTATTGCTCGAGCCCTGTAACACAAAAAAGATAAAGGTAAAGGCCCTCCCGTTGATCCTCGATTTGCTCGAGCGGGCCCAGTAACGTCTCCATTGGAGACTTTGTTGTTACTGTGTCTGGCATATCGAATATCGAATACTCTCCGTAGCTTGCCGGGCTCTCCGAGAGAGGTGGAGGAATCGAACTCGGGTCGACCATGTTGGCCGCTTGTAAGGCGAACGCCCTACCACTGTGCTATCGCTCCAGTTCGAACACAAAATGGAGGAGAAATTATTCCCATTTCATAGGTGGGGAAATCCAGTCACAGACTGGGACTTAAGGACATCCTGCAGGTTCCATGCCAAAGGAAGATCCCTAAATGTAAACATCAGTTTCCCATTTTTGCATGCTAATGGGTATCCTGCCAAGACCCATTGACATGCTAACACATCATTCAGTCCCTCAGCCTGCTCTTCCCTGGAAAGCACAGAGCTGGATCACATTGGAATTTGGCATGAGGACTCATCGAAAGGACCCAAAGGTGACAGCCTGGGAAGGAGGCTCAGAATAGAGAAAAGGGAAAGGAAGGCAGAAGCCCATGCAAAAGCAGGGGGCAGGGAAAGGTAGTTGAAGTAAGCACAAAGAGGCATTTCTGACTCTGCTCTCTCTCTCCCTTTGCCTGCAAGTGAGAGGCTGTGATGCAGTCTGCCAGAGGCTCTTGGCAGCCAGCCTGGAGCTGGTCTGAGCCTGACTGCAGAGTTCTCGGCTCTGCAAGGAGACTGGTGGCTGCCTGTGCACCTTTGCTGGGCCTCTGGAGTATCAACAGCACCTGCTTCACAAAGCACTCAGCTCTGCTGCAAAGCCAGTCTGACTGCAGTTAGCTGGAAATCTGGGTGCAAAAATCTAAGTCTGCTAGAACTAAGCATGTGCTTAGTTACACCCCTGGGGTCTCACCCTGCCTCTCTGCTCCTCCACCGCAGGCCACAAACTTGGACCACCAGGTACATCCAGGTGAAGGTACCTGGATGCCACCTCCACCCTGCACCCCCACCTTGCCTTCCCTCTGAGCATAGTGAATTGCTCACAGACAAAGGTTCTCTGACTCAGCAAAGTTTGGGGTGAATGGGGATCAGTGAAACTTACCTAGACTCTATGGGTGCTCCTCTATTACAGCTGGAGGGGGTGGAAAACATCTAAGGCACTGCCAGCTACAAGCTCCCCCATCTTTACCCCTAAAAGGAACCAGACATCAAAATTTACATTTAATAGGGAACTTCCAAAGCCAACATTTTACTTGTTTCTTAACACAAAAGAAGGGATCTAGAGCAAGAGAATTTGAGGCCAAGAGAAAAGAGTCACACAGATAAAAGAGCTACTTTGGGCAGGTGAAGAATTTCCCACAGAAACACGGAAGGTGTCTTGAGTTGTATTATCAGAGGATAAACCCCATCATCTTCCTCATTTTAAAGACAAGAAAGAAGAACCACTGTTACTGCCCTGACCTGTGGCCTCGCTGGTTCTCCAAGCTGCCATGGCTCTCATCTCTCTGCCACCTGGGACTTTCCTTCTCAACACGGGGCGAAGTTTGAACCTCTCTCTATGAACAGCGCGGCCTGTTTATTTTGTTAAGGTCCAGTCCTGTGTCAAGGTCACAGATCTGCTTCTTAACAGTTGAAACTAAGTAAAATTGAAGGTCAGGGTTTCAGAGCTTGGTGTGTTAGGAAAGTGTTGGTGGATGATCGAAAGGGGAGGATCAAGGAAGTGGGAATCACCAAAAAAGAATCAAATACCACTAGTATTTATTTCCTTGATCATAGCCAGTGAGTAAAGCTAATCTTTACTTGATTCATTAAGGCAGAGATAAAACAAAATATGATCTTTTTGAACTTCTATTAATGAAAATATTAGTTTACTCTGAGGGGAATAAGAGGTAATGGTACTTTTATTTATTTATTTATTGGTAATGGTACCTTTAAAAATATTTTTATTAAATTTCTTAATTGAGGGCTGGAGCGATAGCACAGCGTTAGGGCGTTTGCCTTGCACACAGCCAACATGGCCAACCCGAGTTCGATTCCTCCGCCCCTCTCGGAGAGCCCGGCAAACTACCGAGAATATCTCGCCCACACAGCAGAGCCTGGCAAGCTCCCCGTGATGTATTCGATATGCCAGGCACAGTAACAACAAAGTCTCCAATGGAGACGTTACTGGGCCCGCTCGAGCAAATTGATGAACAACGGGAGGGCCTTTACCTTTATCTTCTTAATTGAATCACAGTGAGATACACAGTTGCAAAATTGCATGATTGAATTTCAGTTACATAATATTCTAATACCTGTCTCCTCACCAGTGTGCATCAGTTTCCTTGCCAACCTCCCCAAATTCCACCCCCATAGCAAGGACTTGGACTTTTCCTCTCTCTCTCTCTGTCTCTCTATCCTCTCTCTCTCCCTCCCTCCCCCTCTTTTGGGCATTATGGTTTACAATACAGGTACTGAAAAGTTATCAGGTATATCCCTGTACCTACTTTCAACACTCAGTTCTTGTTCAGAGTCATTATTTCCAACTATTATTGCCATGCTGTCTCTTCTCTAGCCTAACTGCCCTCCACCCCCAACACACTTCTGTCAAGCTTCCAACTATTGACAGTCTTCCAGAGCCCTGTTTTCCATGGCCTTACATATTAGTCTCATACTATTTTTTAAATATTAAACAAATGAGTATAGTCATTCTACATCTATCCCTCTTCTTCTGACTCATTTCACTCAGCATGATACTCTTCATGGCCATCCATTTATAATCAAATTATGATTTCATTTTTACTAATTACTGCATAATAGGGCTGGAGTGATAACACAGCAGGTAGGGTATTTGCCTTTCACGTGGCCAACCCAAGTTCGATTCCTCCTCCCCTCTCAGAGAGCCCAGCAAGCTACTGAGAGTATCTCGCCCTCACGGCAAAGCCTGGCAACCCCCCCATGATGTATTCAATATGCCAAACACATCAACAAGTGTCACAATGGAGCCGTTACTGGGCCCTCTTGGTAAATCGATAATAATAACAGGAGGACAGTGACAGGGACTGCATAGTATTCCATGCATAGATGTAGACTATAGTACTTTTAAATAGCGCCCAACTAAACGTTACTAAACATTTAAGAAAAGAATCAATGAAAAGCCATGTGAGGATTAATTGCTTAGATTTCCTTCCCACTACACTCTGTCAAAGTAAATCTTGTTTCCTTTTCTATTCCCTGCAGTGTACCTATAAACAGTACTCAAAGCAGAATAGGTCAAAAAATTCTCTCCAAACATTTTCTTTATTTTTTTTTAATTTTATTGAATGACCGTGAGATAGTTCACAAGCTTTCATGTTTGGGTTGCAGTCACACAATGATCAAACACCCATCTCTCCACCAGTGCACATTCCCCACCACCAATATCCCTGGTATCCCCCCCCCATTTCCCACCCTCCTCCTGCCTCCGTGGCAGACATGATTCCCAATAATCTATCTCTACTTTCCATACCTTTTCTTGACAGAGGAAATATTTCTTAACTTCTCATAATAGAAAAGGTCTAGTAATAAACACATTATATGTTGCATGATGAGGGTAGAAATGAATTTATTTCAGATGCCAGGTTTCCTGAATTCACATATTTTTCCCTTGTGTCTCAGGCTACACAGCTTGAAAATCCTTCTTCGATTGGGTTTGTTATTCTCTTTCCAGCCTCCTAGATACTGGCAGTTTATCCATTTATTTATTCATTCATTCAATTACTAAGATTGAACACATACCCAGCGTGAATCATTATGCTGATGAGGAATCAACAGTTTTTATTACATACAGTTGTACCTGTTCTGCACTTATTTATTAGCACTGCTTGCTTATATCGCATTATGTGAGGCATTAGGAAAGGTATAAAGGAAGAAAGCTCATGAACACTTAAGAAGCTGCAGACAGTTCTGGAGAAATGTGAACAACTGCAGACAACTCATTCAGTCTGTCAAAGAATGAGATTCTGCAACAAAAGTGGAATTTCAGGAAGACTTGTCAAAAAGACAGAGATTTCGTTTTCTCCCATCCCCACTGGGTAAGAACCTGCATTTCAGCTGGATGTCCAGGGTGCTCCAAGTACGGTAAATTTTGTGTCCTACTTATTGATAATTGAAGCATTATGCATTTAGGAAAGAGGGGTAGAAGAGGGGAGAAATGTCATGAACTTCAATAGTTAGAAAAAATATGCGCACAGGCATTTGCCTCTGAAGAATGACTCCTTTGGCTGGGAACAAAAAGATCAAGGAACTGCAATTTCCCATTTTCACTGGGTCAAGAAATAAAATCAAGTCTGCAGACAGAATAAGGAAGCAAAATTGTGAAGACACCTCTCCCCGCCAACCCCCAAAAGCAAAAGCTTTGAGTCAGGTAGAATGAGTCTGCAAATCCTGTGGCTGTCAGGATCTCCAAATGGCAACTTTCCCAGTTCGTACAGCGTCAAGGTCAGATGCTTGGTGTCCTGGAATGGAACAACCCGCATAAGATTCTTGCCATGCCCAACCTGCCTGTCGGTCAGAGCAACCAATGAGAAACTGCATCATTATTTTCAGAGCTCTGCCTAACCAATTGGTAGCTCCCAGCAAACTGAGTCCTGGTTCGATATCATATGGACATTAGTGAGGAGCTGCTTTATCAAGCCAGCTCAGGAGAGCAGATAAATCACAGTGAGGTTGTGATAAGCATCTGTTTCCCCCGGGACTACTCTTTACTATTGGATCACTCTGAGAGATTTGATTTTTCTTGCTCTCACCCCTCGTACATTCAACTTAAAAATTAAGAGGTTTCTGTTTACAATGTAAAAGCTGAAACCCCAACATAGCTGTCTGCTGTTTTCTTCTGTTTCTCCGTATTGCCCCTAAATAACTGCCCAATAATTGAGTTAGAAATAAATTAATGCAGATCTTCACAGCATTGATGAAAGCAATGATTAAATTTAGCTCTGCCTCTGTTAAAAATCTGCCCATGATCTCAGAAGTATGGCCAGGAGGATCTGTTCTAAATCAGGTAAATGCTAAAGACCACATGACCCAAGTCACCCATCATGAGGCAGATTTCCCTTCCGAATTATATTCTAATAGTAGTAATGGGTTTGCACTGTTTCATTTGTACTTATCTGCTCTTGTACTCATGGCTTGTTTTATGATACAGCTGGCATAAATAAGTTAAGCTGAAGATCAGTAACAAGCCCAGCTGGCTCACTCACAAGAAATAGAACCTAGGATTTTTGACTCACCAGCTCTATTCTAATTTCATTTATCTGGTGCTTTAACATCATTTCATTTATCTGGTGTTTTAACAGCATTAACATCTGTCCTGAGACCACTACCACTCTCTGTCATTCCCAACACCTCCTACATGCTTGACTCTCTCTGTCTCTGTCTTTGTTTCTGTGTCTCTCCATGTCTCTCTCTGTATGCCTCTCTCTCTGTCTCTGTCTCTGTCTCTGTCTCTCTCTCTCTCTCTTCCCCCATGCCCATTCCTTCTATCTCAATCTCAAGGAAACTTGGAATTTCCAAAGAGTTGACCATAGGTATATTTGTAAGGTACGCACTGAGGTTACTTGCAAAGGACAAATGCATACTGAGAAGAATAAACATATTCCTCTCTATCAAGGACTTGGCTTCTTAGGAAAAAGCAAAGTGGTCTCTCCCCCACTGTTGATCTGGGGACATTTGAGTCTCAAACACCAGCCTCATCATTCTGTCTTTCAGAAACTGAATTTTTGTTTGAAAATGTCAGAAGTCTGGAAGCCATATAGATAGGGAATGGTTGAAGGAACTGATGGAGCTGAGTAAAAAGCTATTTCCAATGTTGGAGGCGTTGTCATGTGGAAGAGGCAGTAGGTAGCTTCTTTGTCGTTCCTGTGGGTAGCATACAAGTTCAATATAAGGAGGCACTTGCTCATAAAGAAAAGTCTCCTGAGCGTGAGGACAAAGTTCTGCTTCTTAAGTGGGAGGGCCTCATCGTGACAGGTCTGTAATCCGGAGCTCCGTGACTATTTTAGGAGGCAACTACGTTATAAGCTAAAGGTTAGACAATCTTCTCATTCTTTCAACTTTGGCAATTCTCTATTCGATTGCCACTTGCATAGCTAAATTTCCCAGGGAAGTTTCTACAGTTTTGTTTTATATCATCAAATTGAACTCCTACTAGAGCCAGTCAGCTGAACAAAAAGATTCACATGACAAGCCTGCTTCCACTGCTTGGAATATCCCCTTCCCAGATACTGTGGGCACTGACCAGATACTGGCTGCTTCCCTCACCTCACATTCCTCTAGTTTTCCCAATGCCTTGTCTCCTCTAAAAGTCTTCTTTCTCTGTTCTTTGTAATACAGTCCTTCTTCTTTACTTACTCGGTTTGGTTTATCTTTATGATATTCATCATAACCTAAACAAGATAACCTGTCTCCTCTGAAAACTGAAGAATTTTGTTTTGTTTAGTGCTCCATCCTTTGAATTGTTCTTTGTTCTGTATTTTGGTGGTACTCAGAGCTTAGTGTATTCAGGGATCAACCCAGGAGGTGTTAGGAGATTTTTTGCTGTGCCAGGGATCAAACTGAGGTTGACTATATGCAAGGCAAATGCTTTAATCCCTGCTCTAACTTTCTAGGCCCATATCTAGAATTTTCTTTTTTGGGGGGGGGGGGATCACACCATGCGATGTTCAGGGGTTACTCCTGGTTCTACACTTAAGAATTACTCCTGGTGGTGCTTGGGGTACCCTATCGAACATTAGGTATCAAAACTGGATCACCACATGCAAGGCAAACACCTTCCCCACTGTACTATTTCTCTGGCTCCCATATCTAGAATTTTTAATTAAGGCTGTGGTATGTGGCAGAAAATATGTGTGAATAAATGAATCTTTTCCAGAAACCACACACACACGACTGCTATACTTCTTTTACTCCTTTGAAGAAATAGTGTTTTCCAAAAGAAAAACTGAGTCCCTTGCAGAATCGATGACTGACTGACTCAGGTTAGAGAACTTCTTATTTTCTTATTTATTATATTGAGTAAATTGAACCTGTAAGTGATGGTCATATGTTTGTTGCCACCAATCTAATAACTAAGAGGGAAGCAGAGGACGTTAGTCAAAGAGCATGAAGTTTCTTTTTGCTTTACTAATCCTTAGGCTGCACAGTGATTTGGTGAGCAGATTTGGGGAGTTAGTTGATCATTAGAGTTTAGTGGACAGCTCAGAGGTCATCTGGTCATAATCCATTCTTCCACAGATGTATTGACTGTTGAGACAGCTCCTTGACCTAGAGTTCTAAAAATCAAATTTGAAAATTCATAACAGATTTATGGCCTTTCCCAATGACTGAATATACAATGCCACACTTTCAGGCTGAATTGATGTTCTCTGTTCCCTCTAGGTAGGATTTTTATTCCATAAGAAAGGAAACCATATTTATTTTAATATTAACAGGTCATAAAAGGAAGTCAACATGGGCTTTAGTTGTTATGGAAGAAAATAAATATGGACTTAGAATTTGAACAAATCCTGAATGAGAATTCAAATGCATTCCCTCTAGGAACTGTAGTTTTCTTCTCTGAAAAACAGGAACTAAAACTTCTCTCATGGTTTTTGTGAAGATTAGATGAGAAAGCATAAAAGAGGACATTTATCATTGATTTTCTCTTTAAGTGTCAGATCATTGTTTTCTTGCTAGCTGCCTCCTAATATTTCTGTGACTCAGAACAGGAAAAAATCATTATCTGAAGGAGATATTAGGGTTGGATCCAAACAATAAAATTGAATTAGAAAAAAAAATGGACATTCCCGTTCATGTGGCAGCAAGGTTCTAAATTCATGTATTGTCAGCACCTACAGATCTATGAATCATACCCCGAACCATCTTCCTGCCTGTGTTTTACACACCCCACCCCTCAATTCACTGGGATGTCACTCATTTAGTCTCACAGAGACAGAGAATAGTAGAGCAGGAGCTTTCATGGCTGGTGACTGCTTAGTCATGCCTCCCCACCCCCCAGACCCTGAAGTAGGAGCTAGGGACATTTTCACCACATTAGATATAAGTACCTAAGTCAAAAGACCTGGGTTTATGATCTGCCATAAAGTTTCTCTGTTTCAAATAAATAAAGGCCTGGTACCCAGCAGTTTTCAGGTTATGTTCCTCTTGGGGTCACCTTCGTTCCTTTTTTTTTCTTTTCGGTTTTTTTGGGTCATATCCGGCGATGTTCGAGGTTACTCCTGGTTCTGCACACAAGAATTACTCCTGGCAGTGCTCAGGGAACCATATGGGATTTTGGGAATCGATCCAGGTTGGCCAAGTGCAAGGCAAATGCCCTATCCACTGTGCTCTCTCTCCAGTCCACCATTGTTTCTTTAGTTGAAATATCACTATCATTTGTTTCATATTCAATTGATATACCACATATAAGCAAAGCATAAGGAATATTGGCTTATAAGATATGATATAACATAAGAATAAAATGCCTAAGCCTAAGTTTAGAGTTTTTTTTTTAATTTTTGGTTTTTGGGTCATACCCAGTAGTGCTCAGAGCTTACTCCTTAGCTCTGCACTCACGGATCTCTCCTGGCAGGCTTGGGGAAACTATATGGGGTGAGAGGAATTGAACCAGGGTCAGCTGCATGAAGGCAAACACCCTACCTGCTTTGCTGGTCCCAAAGCTTAGATTTCTGACTCAAACTTTTGCACTTAATTCTCACCATTCCAAGAATGACTTCTACTAATTTGGGCTACATAGTCATACACAGTTGTTTCTGGTTGTCAATAAGAGTGGATGGCAAAAAGCATTTCCGATATCTCAAGTGAAAGGCAGACTCTGTCGCCATTGAAATTTATCACAGTGTCCACAGGTATGAGGGAATAAAATTATCATGTTAGCTGTTAAATGTAAACATAAGGCTGGAATACAGAGCTGTATTTAAGGTTCAACTCCCAGCACCACACAGTCTCCCAAGCATCCCCAGTACAGCCCTGTAGGCCTCCAGCACTGCTGAGGTATCCCTGGCCAAAGGACTATTACATTCTCAGACTCTTGCATTGAATCACTAACTTGGTTAACAAAGAATTGCTGGTAGGACCCCAGGTTCTCCTGAACACCACTTGGGAGACCCACCCAAAATAAAAATAATAAAAATAAATGTGAACTTCCTTGCACTCATATATACTTATTTTGAAATAAAACAGACACAAAACTCATCTGGCATAAGTCAAAATGAGGAATCCCACTAGTACATGGCACATGGTAGCTACTTGATAAAGAATTTGAGTGGATGAGAGTAAGTGAACAGATAAAATCACAAGGTCTCTGATAGGTGAGTGTTAAACAATTTTTTTGAGATTCTGGAGAAAAGGAAACATTTCAGATATCTCAAGTGAAAGGCAGACTCTGTCTCTTTCTGAGACATTCTAGATCCAGTTAAAGATTTTAACTCTCAGGGGAAAGTTGAAAAAAGGAGCAAAAATTCATCTTTTTTCATCTTACCCAACGGTACAATAAACAATAACAGAACTTGGGTATCAGGGAGATGGTTCAAAGAACTGGAGAACATGCTTGGCATCTGGTAGGCCTACTCTTATCTTTGGTACTCTGGTCTCCTAGCATAACAAGCAGGGCACTAAATAGGGAATAACCTACTGCCATTGCCGATTGTCTAACCCTCCTCTGAAAATAATTTTGGTTCTCTCTCAGGATGAAATCCAAAATTAAACTATATGTTAGCGACATTTTCCTATTTGTTTTTAATGAATGATGGGAAGTAAAATGTAGAGATATCCAAAGATAAATCTTGATTTGTTCTTAGCTTAGAAACATAATTAGGTCATGGTTTCTCAACCTTGGCACAGGCCCTGTCTATTATCTGTTGTGAGGAACTATGCATTGTATGGTGTGTAGCATCATCCTTCACCCTCTATGCACTAGATGCTACTAGCACCACCACCCTAATGGTAAAATGTGCCCAGACGTCATATGTATCCCTAGTAGACAATTCTGCATGTGGTTGATTAAGACTTTTTAAATGATCAACAGAGAAACATAGTTGAGTTCTAAACTCTAAAATAAAATTGGAAACTATTTTTTTCTCTAATTACAGCTCTGTTTCAAATCCTGTCCCAAGTCAATTAGGTCCTTCATGAAAGTCAGATCTCTCAAAGGGCTTTGAGTCTACAAGAAAGTTTATTATGCCATATGATCCTGCCTCTGTTAACCATTAACAAATTGTACAACACTCCAATGTGTAACTCAGCCATTCAAAATATTATTGATTCTTAGACTGCTAGATGTTCTAGTTGGTTAGAATTATTCTGGACCTGCAGGTTTATGGGGGCAAATTTGTTGAAACTGAGAGCAGCTACCTGGTAAAAGTTCTACACTGACTCCAGCTGAGATGCCATTTAATACACAGTTACTTCTATCTGTATCTCACTGGCCTAAACAAAGCAACTGATCAAGGTCAACATCAGTTGGCCAGAATGGTACAGTCTTCTCTCAGAAGCTGAGAGATTAGTTTAACAATCTGGTAAGTTAGACATTAACTTCAAAGACCACATTTTGAATATCATCATGAAAAGAAATCATTGGTCTTTAGTACTTGCTGACTTCCTTTCTTTAAAAGACAAAGAAGAGGAACTATCAATGAAACCCGTGTAAAATTTGCAAAACATATTAAGATCTTAGTGGAGAAGCACAAAATAAACACTAAAATTATCTTAGCAATCTTTACTGTTGAATCAATAGAATGGTGTTTTTTGTTGTTTTGTTTTCAGGATCCTTGGGGAATATTGTTTCAACTTGGGTTAATTACATTTAAAAGGAAACTTAAGCATTGATGCAAATGACTTAGTCGCACTTTTCTGCAACCAGAATACTGAATAATTAGCATCTTGATAAAAGCCAGTCGCTTCCAACAGAATAATGGTGTCTGCTTTTTATTTTATCTTTTCATATATGCTCCATCAGTCAGGATTATATTAGAAAGGTCTGTGAACTGTTTGGACATCTATATGCAAACAATTCACAGATCTTACTAATGTTAAGGGATACAAAGAGGAATAGTGGGTTCCAAAAGCAAATTTATTTGTAATGGAATTAAAGTTGGACACTGACAGAATCTTCAATAGGTTCTGTGATAGATTTAATTAATTTATAAAAACTAAAGCTCAAAGACCATTCAAGTGCTCTTACTGCATATTTCCTTGGTTGAAGTCAACTCCCTACTTTTAAGAGGAAGAAGACATAATTTAAGGAAAAATCCATGTGTTGTTCAAAGTTACCCATTGGCAATAACAGATCTTGAGCTTAATCAGTCCAGATTTTCTGGCTCGTAATTGCAGAACTTTCAGGCACACAGTGTTTAATAATGAAGAGATGAAATTGTGCCACAGTATTTGGCCTTAAGGAGAACACTGAAGTCTTAGAAGTAAATGAGAGCTTTCCCATCTTTCTCTTGTGCAAAATTCTACAATCGCAAAGGAAGAGATGAAAGGTTTGGTTTTTAGAACAATGGGTGGAGTATTTGATGATTCTATCTACAGAAAGGTAGGATGAGAACAAAAGTTAAGATTTTCAGCCTTTTAAAAAGATAACTATTTTTGTCATCTGGCCCTTGGTGTGTCAAGTTCAATGGAAAATTCTCATTTTTTGTGCTGCTTGTTATCTTTCTTACGCTGTTGGCTTCTCTGAAAAATCTCCCCTGATTTGTCTCCTGTTTATCTTGTTACTCTTAGTTCTCTTTGTAGTTCCCCTTTTTCTCCATTGATGATGTTCTCTTTGTTTCTCCTGTCCCTCCTCATTCTGTATACTGCTATTTGAGCCTAGGTTGTGGCTTCCAAAACCATTTTCCTCAGGCTAAATTTTGCCTTTCAGTCTCAGAACCATTTATCCAATCTTCTAATAGATATCTGTTAATACGTTGGCACTTGATAATGAATTATCTCCCATGTTTGTCCTTCAAACTGGACTCTCCCTTCCCAGTCTCCCTGTTTCAGTAAGCAGCAGCAGCATCCACAGAGTTGCTCAATTCAAAAAAGTAGGGGTTCAATATAGATTTCATTTTCTTTCCATATCTCACCTTTAAGCAGCCCCCAAACCTTCTAATTCTATATGCTTAGCATTCTAGATGCTCCATTCCCTTCATTCGTGGGCATCATTTGAGTTATATCACTTTTTTCATTTCTTTTTGGGATTATATACTGATTATATAACTCAGCTCAACTCTAGCCTTCTTTACAAAACACAAATTCTTTCGTGACTTTTTCTCTAGTAGCACTGCAGTACTGTCCTCTCATTGTTCATAGATTTGCTCAAGCGAGTACCAGTAATGTCTCCATTGTGAGACTTATTGTTACTGTTTTTGGCATATCAAATACGTCACGGCAGTTTGCCAGGCTCTGCTGTGTGGGTGGGATACTCTCAGTAGTTTGCCAGGAAAAAAAAGAATAAAATTGAGGCCCAGAGAGAGAATTTAAAGAGGCATAGCTCATGTTTAGCATGTTGGAGACTGGGTTTCAATGCCCAGTAGCAGAGGCTTCAAACCCACCTCAGCACCATCAAGTATGGATCAAAAAATAAATTAAAAAAAAACCCAAATCCAAGAAAGTATACACACTCACTCACACACAAATACACACACATAGATATATACATATATATATACACACATGTACATACATACAAGCCTTGTTTATATGAACACTGCACCCTAAGAATGTGTTTATTTAATATTATTTACTAAATGCCCAATATTGGCTATGCCCTGGAAAGAGAATATCCTGTCACTGTCCTCCTGTTGTTCATCGATTTGCTCAAGCGGGCCCAGTAACGTCTCCATTGGAGACTCTGTTGTTACTGTGTTTGGCATATCGAGTACATCATGGGTAGCTTGCCAGGCTCTGCTGTGTGGGCGAGATACTCTTGGTAGCTAGCCAGGCTCTCTGAGAGGGGTGGAGGAATCGAACTCGGGTCGGCCATGTTGGCTGCGTGCAAGGCAAACGCCCTACTGCTGTGCTATCACTCCAGCCTGGAAAGAGAATAATAAACAGTTAATCATTGCTCTTAGAGACTTGAGCTTGTAGGTGTTAGAAGTGGAATGGGCACATAATACAAACTAAAGAAACACAAAAACTAAACAATAAATCAATATGATTTAATATTAGTAAGTGTCATATATTAAATTAGAAAACTAAAAACACTTCGGGGAAAATGAAGGAGGATTATATATGTTAAGAAGGAGGGCTGAAATGCTATGGAAAACAGTTATAAAGGATCACACTGAGAAGGTGTGAGTATGGCAGGTACTCACAAAATGACTTATTTCACAGTGAAATTCATGGTAAAATTCTTGCTGGATTATGAGCCATGCAACAGATGGTGAATTAAGAAAAAAAAAATATATATATATATCATCCCCAAGGAAACAGTCTCAGAATAAGGAAGTAACTTGTACTTCAGGTTACTTCCCAAGACTCAAACCCATTCTTTCATTCCCTAAAACATAACAGGAAAATATCAATATTATCTAAAAGCTGAGTATACAGCATAAAATCTAAATCTGATTCAGGAGTCTGGAGTTTGAAATGAATTACTATAAATAGCTTTGCTCAATCCACATTCTGTGAAATAGAGTAAAGGTCTAAAATGAGATGGAACTAAGTCTGGGCTTCTCTTTGGGCTTCGTGTGCTCGGCGAAGCAGGATGAATGCTCATTCATCCAGTTCTATTCACTTAACTAGTGTGGATCGAGTATCAATAACAATAAGTGTTCTCAGTGCTGGAAATTCTGTTGTGAACAAAATAGGCAATCATGGATCAAAAGATGACAATAGGTAACAAAGTTGGCAGTGGTAACCTTTCTGAATAAAAACAAAGCAAAGAGAGGAATGTGAGGTTAAGGAGAAAGCATACCAAGGTGATATGGAAGAAGAAAGCTGGGATCTTCTTTGCAGCAACATGCTTGCTCAGCTGATAACAGGAAGCACAGACTCAAAGAACCAGGAAAGGAGTTGGATTCTTTAATGGACTGCTCTGCTCCAAAACTTGTGACTCATCTAGAGAACTAAACCAGACCATTATCACCAATTCTAAACAAAGACAGCATGGCCCTGCCTTCAAACCCACTATTGGTCTTATACTTCCTGACATTTCCAGTTATCTTTCCTCATTTTCTTCCTTTCCAGATTTGTATATTCATATAATATGTGGATATGTACATATATGTAAATACAAATACTTAGATGTAGAGCCTACCCTAGAACTTAAGACATAGGAACCTGCAAGATGCTTACAATCAAATAAACTCAAGCTACATCTATGGAAACTGTTGGAAGAAGCTTGAGGGTCTGAGTGATCTTCTCCATCACCCCACCAGGGAAGAAAGAACTTGAATATGATGGGTATAGCAGTCTCTAATTCATACATTGCCAATAATTTCATTGCAAACATTTGATGTTTTTTAGGTAAAAGGTAAAGGCCCTCCCGTTGATCGTCGATTTGCTCGAGTGGGCCCAGTAACATCTCCATTGGAGACTTTGTTGTTACTGTGTCTGGCATATCGAATACTCTCAGTAGCTTGCCGGGCTCTCCGAGAGGGGCAGAGGAATTGAACTTGGGTCGGCCATGTTGGCCACGTGTAAGGCGAACGCCCTACCCGCTGTGCTATCGCTCCAGCCCAAAACTGAAATTATTTTTCTCCTGTAATTTCCTGTACTCCCATTGTTCATCGATTTGCTCGAGCGGGCCCAGTAACGTCTCCATTGGAGACTTTGTTGTTACTGTGTTTGGCATATCGAATACGTCACGGGGAGCTTGCCAGGCTCTGCCGTGCAGGCGAGATACTCTCGGTAGCTTGCCGGGCTCTCCGAGAGGGGTGGAGGAATCGAACTTGGGTCGGCCATGTTGGCTGCGTGCAAGGCAAACGCCCTACCCGCTGTGATGTTTTTTATTATAATTTATTTGAATTTGTCTTCTTTTTAAACTTTTTATTAGTGAAACACCATGAGGTACAACTGTAGACTTACAAATTTTTGTACTTGGGTTTCAATTATACAATGATTGAGTACCCATCCCCCCACCAGTGCCCATTTTCCACTACCACTGATCCCAGTACCCCTCCCACCCTCCATCTCCCCCATCCCACCCTGCCTCTGTGGCAGGGCATTCCCTTTTGTTCTCTCCTGCAAACATTTGATTTTGACTCACACAAAGTGGATAGATTGTAGTAGCATGTGGCAGTAGATAGTGCCATTGAGGAGGGCTTAGAAGAATTTTTTTAACTATTTTGTTCTCTCAGGGTGGAGGAAGACAAACATTATTGTGAAACTTAAAGCAAAAACAAAGTGTTTGCACTTACTTTGATAGGACATTTTATTGCAAATGATCTTGATTTTCATTTACAGTACAAATACAGGGTCTTCTTTTAAAATAATTACAATCTGAGGCCGGAGTGATACAAAGTGGGTAGGTCGGTTGCCCTGCATGCGGCTCACCCGCGTTCAATCCTTGGCATCCCACATGGTCCCCCAAGCACCCCCAGGAGTAATTCCTGAGTGCAATCAGGAGTAGCTCTTGAGGATCGCTGGGTATGACCCCAGAAAGCAAAATAAAAAATATCTAAAATAACTATAATTTGTGAACTGAACTTAAGTGGACTATTCTCTATTTCTCCCTAAAGTCTCTTTTCAGGAGGTTACAAGTCTTAGAATTACACTTCCCAGTCACCTTGGCTGTGAGGATTCCAGATGTGAATTGTGTTGTGTAAATTAGATGCAGTTGCCTGAGATTTGCAATGCAGAGATAAGAGATAATCATCTTACTTACAGTAGAGATAAGTAAGCTTTGAGAGATGTCACTGCATGCATGTATCAGAGTTGGGAGTTCTACTTGAGGCAACAGTCTCAGGAAAATAAGATGATATGATTTTCAGGCAGCAATAAAGACAAATGTGATAACCACAGTTTTTTGACCTTGATTAAAGCCAAAGTTCCATTGGTGTCTCTGACTTGCATGTTTTTTATCATTCTGGAAGCACTTAACTACCTGTATTTAATAATCACTTTATGTTTGCAATATTTAACGTGGTTTCTCTTCATGGAATCTTCCAGATATAGAACACTGACAAAATTGTGAAGGTAAGAAATACTGGACTTTTGGGTCCTTACCCAGAAATACATATGTCCAAAACACACGTATTTCTAAACTATTACCTGTGGGGAAGCAAAGTAGAGCCAAAAATTCTGCAGCGGGCATTCTTTAGTGGATGCTCTGCAACTTTAAAAAAATATATATTCAATTCCTATTACTAAATGTGTTTTAAGTTAATGTAATTGTATCTGAGTCCTTTTAATGACTTCTTTTTCTACTGACTGGCAGAAAACTTGGGCGACATACTGGTGAAGCTATGGAAGCTGACTTTACTTCTTTGTTTACCTTCATTACAGAATAAGTACAAACTTGCCTGGAGTCGCCCAGGTGGCTCTCTATTATACAGCCCTAACATTCAAATTTTTGAAGAAACAAGATGTTGGGCTTATGGTTCATTTAATGGATAAATTCTTATGGAAAATGATTTCTTACAAAACTATGAATGAACTATAGATGTTTGGGACTTTATATGAATGATTGTGGAGTCTAGATGTCTGAAGAGGAGAGAACAATGGCGATGACAGTTGGCTCCAGTCTCAGTTTTGTTCTTATAGAGCCATGAAAAGGTCTATCGGGGCTGGAGCTATAGCATAGTGGGTAGGACGTTTGCCTTGCACGCGGCTGACCTGGGATCGATTCACAGGATCCCATATAGTTCCCTGAGCACCGCCAGGAGTAATTCCTGAGTGCATGAGACAGGAGTAATCCCTGTGCAATGCTGGGTGTGACCACCCCCCAAAAAAAAAGAAAAGAAAAAGAAAAAATCTTTAGTTTCTCCGGTGAACTTGGGGAAAGTCTAGGTGTCTTGGACAGTCCAAAGAACAAGTAGAAGGGACTAGAGCAATAGTATAGTGTTCAATCCCTGGCATCCAATATGGTCCCTTGAGCCACAGAAGGAGTAACCCCCGGGCACAGAACCAAGAGTAAGTACTGAACACTGCTGGGTGTGACCCAAATACAAAATAAACAAATAAATAAGTAGAACTCTTTAAAACATATTTAAGAATATGTGTATATGTGTGTGTGTGTGTGTACATTGTCTATACTGTAAGCAGACTGTCTTAAATACAGAACAAATAGGCCCTGCCCTAGAATTGTGATTCTTGAGAGTTTTAGGAGACATTTTGTGAATAGAAATTGCTTCTTCAGCTATAATATTTTCCTTTTCTTCTTTTATTTTGGTTTGGGGGCCAAACTTGGTAGTGCTCAGGGCTTTCTCCTGGCTCTGTGCTCTGGAATTACCCCTGACTATACTCAGGAAACCATATCTGGTGTTGGGAATTAAACCCAGTATATGCAAATTGGCTGCATGCAAGGCAAATTCCTTACACACTGGACTATTTCTCTGGCCCACTAGTATATCATTATTGCTTCTGTCACTCTCCACTCAATCAACTTCTCAATAACTCCTTCCTTTTCTTTTAAAACACTACTCCCTTTCTGCCCCTTTCTTATGCATATTTATATGGTCCCCAAAGACTTTGGTATAACTGGTTTGGAAAAGGAAATGCTTTCAGTTGTCATTAATAAACAAAATATAAAATTATAGAGGGGAACTGTGTGAAAAAACATAAAGGAATGATGACCACTCAAAAATAAAAGCAGAGACAGAGAAATATTTTTAAAGTTATATGAAACCAAGATGTATCTCATGCTACATGCCTCATATGTGTGAGTTCTTGGGCTTAATCTATTGCACACCTCACCCCACAAAAAGGATGCTATAAAAAGGGAGATATTAAATTAAGAATGAACTAAAAATGAATGTCATGTGACCCCTTGAGCCACACATCCAGACACACCTGAAATTAGAACTACCTCCATCAACTAAATTAGATTGAACCAATTAGTGTCTTTCAATACTTAAATCATATTGAATTAAGATAGTTCAGGAATAGCTTAATTGTCTTTCCTCAATAATTGCACAATGCTAAGTACACCCCCCTCTCTTTGTCTCTTTCTATCTCTCTCTTCT
Organism: Sorex fumeus; assembly: GCF_029834395.1. Taxonomy (NCBI): domain Eukaryota; kingdom Metazoa; phylum Chordata; class Mammalia; order Eulipotyphla; family Soricidae; genus Sorex; species Sorex fumeus. Next base: position 27,607,292 of record NW_026606101.1, read on the forward strand.
TTCTCTCTCTCCCTCTTTCTCAGTACTTTCAGAATTTTTTCACTACAATATTCAATCATAAGCATTTAGCTAAACCTATTGCATATTTATTGCATATGCCAGATGTTGCATATGCCAGATGTTCAGCTAAACCTATTGCATATCTATTGCAAATGCCAGACATTGTTCCAACAGATTTTAGAAAATTAATAAGGCATGAACCTTGTCATTTAAATATCAGAATCAATATTACTCCCCTAAAATGCATCTCAAGATAAGATAGCAATTTTGTTTTGCCAAAGTCTTAGAGAGATAGTCAGGTTTCAATTTCAAATGGCTTGTAGCTCTTATCAATAAGTTCACCTTATTGTATATGAATTATTTGACTTAATGGTAGTTGATGAATTTCTCCAAATTCCATTATGTTTCCATGTTGTTTGCATGACTTCATAGAAATTTGAAATTCTAAGAGGCCAGTCATAGTACAGCTGGTAGGGCACTTACCTTGCATACAGTCAATCCAAGTTCAATCCCCAGTATTCAATATGGTCCCTCAAGTCTGCGAGGAGTAATTTCTGAGCGTACATCCAGGAACCCACTGGATGTGGTTCAAAAGCCAAAAAAATAAATAAATAAATAAAATTGAAATTCTGGCAATTAACTAACTCAAGTTGACCTCTTTTTTCCTTGGGAAAAAAAATCCTACTTTGTCTTAAAATAGCCTTTACAATACTTCTCACGCATGCCTCGCAATGCCAGGTTGACTTACTTTCCATTCTTAATGTGTTCACTACGTAGCAGCCAAACTGATGAATTGATCTTTCCAGTAACATATCAAATCAACGTGCATATACTCTTAGCCCTCAAAGACTCCCAAAGGTCTGCTGCACAAAACCGAAATTTCTTACATGGTGCCAGTTTTCTTTTCCTTCTCATCTGATCACCTTTACTTGTCTGCTCTGCTCACTGTGCTTCAAACACACTGTCCTTTGGCTCCTTTTAAAATCTGCCAGCCTTGTTTCCTTAAGAGATTGGAGTCTAGGGGGCTGGAGCGATAGCACAGAGGGTAGAGCGTTTGCCTTGCACATGGCCAACCTGGGTTCGATTCCTCTGCCCCTCTCCCAGAACCTGGCAAGCTACCTAGAGTATTCTGCCCGCACACAAAGCCTGGCAAGTTACCGTGACATATTCAATATCACAAAAACAGTAACAACAAGTGAGAAGTTGCTGCTGCCCGCTCGAGCAAATCAATGAACAATGGGAGGATGTGCTACAGTGCTACATATTAAGCATAAAGAAAGGAAAATAGTATAAATTCAATTTGTTTTTGTAGAATGAATTAGTCTGCTCTAACTCCCATAACACTATTCTGTTTAGCCTCAAGACATATATGACAGCTACTCATATTGGTTTTAATATTCTGAGAGTTCTGTTTATTTGGATCCTGCTGATTTGGGGTCCTTAATACTCCATGAATTACAGTTGTATGGCCTATGTAAAATTACTTGTGGTTCTCAGCCTTAGATTTTTCATCTATAAAAGGGATATAAATTCAAAAATTTAAATTTAACAGGTTGCTTCTGGTTCTAAAATCATATGTTCTAAAATTTAGTATTCTATTTTTTTGTTGTTGATGTTGCTGCTGTTATTTTGGTTTTGGACCACACATGGCTTTACTCTGGGATTACTCCTGATGATGCTCAGAAGACCATATGTGGTATCAGGTATGGAACATTTGCTTTATAATTATTCTTTATACTGAACATTTACATTTGTAGAACCTTCTAAATAAGATGTTTGTAGGAAAAAAACTGTGTTGAAAGAGGAAAAGTCCTATCAGAGGAAATCAGTCTAGTGCCATTCTTACATTTATAAAAGTGTGAAAATTGAACATCAGAGGCAAAAAGCCAAGAGCATATTACAGCTTGTAAAACTCCCAAGATTGCAAACCATCTCAGTGATAAGATAGGAGCAAATGACATGAATTGGAATTCACATGGCAAGTAAGACTGTTAGGAACTCCTAAAAGTTCACACAATGTTCCTTAAAGGAAATGGAAATCCAAAGGTTATTTGTTACTGGAAGCTAATTTTCTTTCTTGTCAAATGCAACCAGAACGTACTTTGAGTGGCGTAAGAAGAAAGCTCTTCTAATAATAAGCAGTTTTGACATTCACAAAATGATGTAGATTATAAAATTTTCTTCACATTTTTTCTTTTATTTCTTTTGCCAAGTCCTGTGCTCAGTACCAATAATTTAGTGATAGGTGTACTCTCAGGTGCTTGCAGATATAGAAGCATTTTTGTCATTTAGAATAGATCTCAAATTTATTTATTTATTTCTCTGACTTCAACAAAGAACATCTTACCTTTGTCCCTCAGCTTTCTGTTTTTGCTTCAGCAAATTCCCACCTTTGGACCCTTGAAGAAGTATATCCACTACTAAATATCCTCCTCTTCCCTTCCTTACCTGACTAGCTCACTTTAATCTGGCAGGGTTCAACTCAAATATCATAAATCTTTTTTGTTTTTCAGGTTTAGGGATACACCTGGTGATGCTCAGGGTATGTTCCTAAAACCAAAAATTCCTGCCTCTGCACTCAGGAATTACTCCTAGCTGTGCTCGGAGGACCATATGGGATGCCAGGAATCAAAGCCAAATCAACCACATGTAAGGCAAGTACCTTACCTGCTGTACTATCTTACCAGTTCCCAGAAATCCTTCGCTTGTGGGAAAAAAAAAGTAAGTTCTTTCTCTCCTCTCCCCCAACCCTTTTCATTTCTTAAAGTATATTCTTGCAAATACTAAGTTTTTTCGATGTCCAGCCTTTGTGAAAAAACAATACTGACATTACTTTGAAAAATATAGCAATTGAACTTCCATTTGACCTAGCAGCACCACTTCTTGGAATATATCCCAAGGGCCCAAAAACAAAATGGAGAAAAGACAGTTGCACATCTGGGTTTCTTGCTGCACTTCCACAATAGCCAAGATCTGGAAACAACTTAAATGTCCAAGAATAAACGACTGGATAAAGAAACTATGGTACACATACACAATGGCAATAACAGCTGGCTTCGGTCTCAGTTATGCTCTTATAGAACCAAGAAAAAGTCTTTAGGGGAGAAGCGATAGCACAGCAGGTAAAATGTTTGCTTGCACACGGTCGACCCAGGTTCAACTCCTCAGTCACTATTGGAAAGCCCAGCAAGCTACCGAGAGTGTCCTGTCCACAGGGCAGAGCCTGGCAAGCTCCCCCTGGCATATTCAATATACCAAAAACAGTAACAAGTCTCAGAGTGGAGATGTTACTGGTATCCGCTAGAGCAAATAGATGAACAACGGGAGGACAGTGCTACAGTGCTACAGTAATATTGTTAATATAGTAACTGTTTAAATATTCAAAAGAAAGGCAAATATACATCCAAACAAGCAAAGACAACATAAGAAAAGGAAAAATAAAAGCATTAGAAACTACATTCATTTATGTTGCTTATTATTCTTGTCTCTACCTCAATTTACTTGTGTGAATGTATGTGGATTGCTCCTTGATGATGCTGACTTTCTCTCTCTCTCTCTCTCTCTCTCTCTCTCTCTCTCTCTCTCTCTCTCTCTGTGTGTGTCAGTGGAAGGGGTGGAGAGTTGTCAATTTTTTGGTCACCCGTGCCAGCTCTCTGTGGAATATATTTTGTTCCCCCAAATGTTTAAGGTTTAAAATGTCAAAGTTAATCCTTTTTCCCTGTTATAAGAATATTATTTTAATAGGATAGAAATGTTTCCAAAGCAGAGAAGTGCTGTATATTAATAATGAAGTTGAGAAAAGAATTAGGACAAGAAGGCATCCAAAAGAAAAACTTGATTCAAGTCAAACAATGGGCATCTTTCTGGGCAGTCCAGATGGGGGGCAAAGTAGGCGAAACAAGGGCATGAGGCAAGAGAAGAAACAAGTTAATAATCAGATGACCTCATCTTATAGATGATAGGTACACCCTTTTTAAAGAGGAGGAAGTTGTATTACAAGAATTGGCTCTAATTCAATAGAAAGAAGTTGCAAGGAGCCAGGAGGCTGAAAGATGTCTGCCATCTGGAGAAACTGGAGGAAGGAGAATTGGAAGTCATGCAGATTAGGGGTGGGGATGTGAGAAGGAAGAAAGACAGTCTATTTGCAGGAATACCTCAGGTGGGATCAGACACTTCCACAGTGCTCTAATTCTGGGATGCCACTCACACAGACTTGACAGAAGAGTCAGCAATAATAGAAAATAATTTCATATCCAGATTCTGGTTTATCTATATTTCAAACTGACACTTAGAAAAATAGTCTTTAAATATGCAAATGAAGTCTTTCACATATGACTCTCTAAAAGCAAATCTCTAAACCTCAGAAGCCACAACAATTCTACAGAGTGCAATAAATGTATGACTCTCTTTGTTAGGGGAAATAGATTGAATACCAGATCACTCAGGGTAAGTCATTTCTTCTTGGAGAAGCAAAATTTTTGGGGAGTCACTAGCTGAGCTGAGAAGGAAAAAGAAAGGGAAGTAGAAGTGGTGGTCACAGGTGACAAAGGAAGTCAAGTTCAAGGAGCCATAAAAAAACAATTTGGAGGGACAGAAAATTCTAAAAGAAATCAAGTAATGTTTGGTGAAGAAAAATATATTCTGAAAGGAAGTTGTTCTAATTTGAACTCAAACTGAAAAAGAACAGATCTTTTTGAGAGATCACACAAAGGCAGGGATGGTGCCTGGAAAATGGGCAGACCACCTGAGCTTAAATCTTTCCCTCTTGGTAACACCTTAACAATGGATTCTGACCTGCATAGAAAGTCCTCAGCTAAGGTATCTTGGAAAAGGCTTATAGAATAAGCTTTGAGAAATCTGCGACTCAAGTTGAGGTGCACAATTTGTGTCTTTTGTTTTCTAGAATTCCATTCTGGAGTTTCCCATACACCTCTGCTCTAGAAAATTCTCCCTCATAGCTCTTCTCCTGGGGTTGCCACTGTGCCCTTCTTTAGGATAAGAATTTTCTTTTACTTTGTTGCTCTCTCTCTCTCTCTCTCTCTCTCTCTCTCTCTCTCTCTCTCTCTCCAATCTCCTTAGATTGAGTATTCTCCTACTCCCCCACAATGAAACTCCTTTACTTCTCTGAAAATATTTTTTCTGCAGCAAAAAGACAAAAAAAATTAAAAAGAAACCTCAAGTAGAAATTGAAAATGACATCTTTTTGCCTATGAAAGGAATTCTTTATCTCAGCCCAAGAACTATGGGTCCCTGAAAATTCAAATGGTAAAAATCAGCTTTTATGTTACACAAATCAAGTGGGTCTGAGGCACAAACTGATAGTTGCCCTAGTGAGGCTGGCAGGATTCTATTGTATTATATTTTATCCATTCTTTTTTGTTTGGGGGCCACAGCCAGCATTATTTAGGGCTTACTCCTGGTTCTGAATTCAGGGATCACTCCTACAAGGTAGTTGGAGGCCATCTGGGGTGTCAGGGATCAAAACAGGGGCAGCTGAATGGAAGGCAGCATCCTGTCTGCCGTACTATCTCTCTGGCCCCAGGATTTTAATATCCAAGCAAAACAGGAGTACATGTAGACTTTTATCACTCCTGACTTCTTTGGGCACCCACCAATATCATAGTTGAAAAAATCTTGAAAGAAACCACATGAGATCAGATCATGGCTACACAATTTTCTTAGTTGTATGCTCTTCACCATGTTCATAAAATCCGCCAGCTTAATTTCCTCCACCTTATAATGGAGATAGCATTCAATCAAAGACTTAATATGAGCACTAATATTCAAAATAACAATGCATGTAAATTATTTAGCATAGTGCCTAGTATATTTTGAGAGCTAAATAGTTATCATCAATTATATCTATCGCCGTTACTATTATCAGTTAATTGGAGAGGACTTCCAGAATTAGTATTCCTAGTGCTGGTTAGAATTGAGTCTTTCATCTTCTACTGACTTACTGTATGAATTCCGTTGAATAAGATTGGACTATAAAAGAGGAAAATATATGTTCACATTGGATTTCAAGAACATGGATCATAGATTTCGTTATTGGCAAACGTGAACTGGCAAATGGGGATTGGATTGTGTCGACTCTATAATGAATTCCCAGTGAGACTAGAGGAGACACAGATTTGTATGGGTTTCTGTTTCTACAGCAGCAAACACGACTGAACCACACCGGGTGCTGGTTTCATTTGCATTCAGACATTCCTCAGTTCTGCAGCTACTGTTTTAACTGCAGCACCAGTGAGCTAAAAACAGCATAACTCTCCTCTGCCTGCTCATGCTCTATGCTTCTGAGTCCTGAAAATGCCAAGTGTGTGATCTCCCACAGGTGGGGCAGGTTGTCTTCCTCAGCCCAGGCTGCCTTCTCAGAACAGCCATTTTGTTTTGCCCTTGGCTGCCTGCCTTTCCAGTAATTTTCTGCAGCGAGTTCTAGCCTTCTCATGGTCAGCAAGGGGGCAATGAATTTGCCCAGTGGTCCCAGTCCTGCCCTCAGATGATGCAGGAAGAGAAGATGCCAAGCATTTCACTGTTAATTATCAGCAGCCTGGCTGCTGTGGGCCCCCTGCTGTGCCAATTTGAGAGCTGAGACTCTTTACACTGCTTATTAGACTCAGCTAAATAAATATTACCCAGCATTAGTGTTGTCAAAGATACAGTCTGAATTAAGCTCTCTAAAGTGACTGCTGGTGTCCCAGCTTTTCCCCATCACTTTTCCCTCCTTGCTCCCCTCACCACACTGCAGCTAATCTTTCTCCCCTCCCTGGCCATGCAGCCACTTTCTGGCATCAGGAAGCTGAAATACAATATCATTGATTTCTCTCCCTTGCTTAACATTATCAAACATTTTAAGGACCTCACTATTAATTGCCTTCCTGTTTCGATCCCAACAGACTTTTACATTTCTCAACCGAGTGTTTTGAGTTAGGGTCACCTCCATTTCAGCCTCCACACATTTGAGAAATGTCTGATAGATTTATATTGTTGGCTACAATGACGGCTTTAGAGATCTGGAACATAGCCCTAATCAGGGCAATCAGAGTCCACAATATTTAATTTCAGGATTTGTTTAGTCTATTTGGGAAGCAGACTTTCTCTTCTTGACTCAGTATCAAATCTAGAAAATGTAATCCCAAGGAGCTACTACTTGTTCTTTTGCAAGCATGAAGGTAAGAGACCACAGAGGAAAAGCTAACGCATAGTTAAGAGGAACAAAAAAATAGAAAAGAAACCCAGCCTTTAAGAGCCTGCATCAAGTTCCCAAGGCTTTTGATCGAAGTGCTAGGCTTTTCTCCTGGATAGCACAGACCCTCAAGGTCTATGTGTCTAATGACTCATTTGAGAGCCCAGATGAAATAGGTATTTGAATATACATGATGCCCTCACCCCCACCCCAACACACACCATGTGTTTTGATGTACGCAGGAAAACAATGAGTTCTTTGGTTTAGGGATGAGACCTTGAATGCTTGTTTTTGTATGTGCATAACCTGAGGATTTGCCAGGAGGAGGAGTTTCCAAGTTAAGGGATGCAGTTCACTGAGGGATGGTGTCATGTTGCTGCTGTTCCTAGCTACTAAGTCAAGCCCAGAATCTAGGGAGGGAAGAAAAGATTGGTGTCACGAATCGGCTCTATAAGAGAGCAGGAGCAGAGAGAGCAAAGCAGGAAACCTGCAACTATGAACAACGAGAGAGAGGGAGAGAGAGAGAGAGAGAGAGAGAGGCCAGCTGCCAAGGTCATTACCACCAGACAGTGGCTGCCCACTGAGATAAGCTCAGAGACAATAAGGAGGGTGAGCAGACGAGTCATCGCCAATACTGTTCGCTAAGGCTATTGTTGTCCCAGACCCCTGAGACCTTTGGGATAACCCAAAGACTGACAGGCTTTCCATCACCCCTGAAAATAGGGAGATAAGATAAGATAGGAAGACCCAAGACTGCTAGAGAGCAAAAGAGTAGCCATCAGAGAGACAGCCGGAATGGGTATGGCTTCTATAAAGGTTAGATTCTTTCCCCACGGTTCATCTCCTCTTAGCTACATCAACTCCCTGACCCAGACACCCAGAAAGAGCTGGCCGTTCCACAAGTGGTAAAAAGAGAATAGAAACCCACAACCTACAGCACAAGTCCAGGGACAGCACAGGGATTGACAAAGTTCTTCCAAATTCCACCCAAATTTTTGAACATTTCCATTTGGAACCTTTGTGCCTTCTTTGTCATGTAAGTTTGAGTAGGAAGTCCTAAGACTTTCATAGGTACACATCAATTTGTTAAACCTAGCCTCCTGATAAGTCTATTCGTAGCTCATGCAAAAGGAGTCCTGCCCATATTTCCTCACTTCTCTATAGATGTCTGGGTTTCACTTTGTAACTCGATTATTTGTATTTGGGTGTTTGTGAGCTCAGATTATTTAGCAGAGCAGAAAACTAAAGCTTCATTAACCCAGAGACATTTATAAAAAGTAATGTCTTCTTATGGCTTTAAAAATATATGCCCCACAGGTTGTTTGACTTACATATTTTTCATCTTTCCACCTCAAATATATTGAGGCATGCATAAACCATTCTGACAGATACTCAGTCTAAGGGAATAAAACTAAGAATTCAGAACCCAGTAAGTCAAAGTGTTCTTTTCTGTCAGTGTTGACCAAACAGAAGGAGATACACTAAACCGATTTTAGGAGAGAAAGGGAATTAAAGACAAGGATAAGTCAAAGCTTGGGTGATGATTATTAATTCTCAGGCTTCAGCAGCAGCAGTAAACTATTCAGATTTTTCCAGTGGAAGAATAAAAGTCACTAAATATATTGATTTGGTGGTCCTCCTGGAAGATGAGCTATATAGCCATGTTTAATCTCTGGATATACTTTCTCCCCACCCCACCACCACCACCCAGTCTCCCTCCAAATTCCTAAACCTTCTATGTAAAGAAACACATTACCAAATTTGGGGCTTTGTCAGAAACAAACATTTGTATTCCAAACAATGCCTACCAAATTTTAAAAAAACGCACTTTTAAATAATGCACTCTCTGACTAACCTCACTAATGGGAGGTTGTCTATTATTTACATGAAAAGATGTTTAAAATGCAGATTCCTTTGTTTTATCTCTGTTTAGGGCATTTTAAACAAACATTCATTTTCATGCCAATGGGAAAAAGTCCACATCTCTTCTGTGTTCCTCTTTGTCTTCCAAACCCACATTCTTGCCAAAGCATTCATATGGTGAAGAGAGCACAATGCAATTCCACTTCACTCCTACTGAAAAATACAATCATGGGATAAATTGTAGCTAGCCACCTTCAAGGTAAAATGGTTCTACTAACTCATTCTACCACTATAGATAAGCCACAGAAGTCTTACGTGACAAAGCGCTAGAGGACTTTAGGGACAACTTTTCCACCTTACTCTCACAAGTGAGGAAACTGAGGCACAAAACAGTGAAGTGCTTCAATCAAGTCTTCATAGCTAGTTAGTAACGAACTTGAGACAGAAATTAGACTTTCGGTTCCCTTAGAACTCCCAGATAGCCAAAAAATTCCAAGAAAAACAAAATAGAGGATGGGAGGAAGTGTATTTCCAAACTCTTAACTATACTACAAAACTATAATAATCAAAACTGCATGGATCGACCATAAAGGTAGACCCATAGACCAAGGGAACAAAACCGAGAGTCTGAGTTAAAACCTCAGATTGTTGAGTTAATAGGAATAGGAAGACAAGTATATGACGTGAAGCAAAGAAAGTATTTTCAACAACTAGTGGGAAAGTTGGACAGCCACATGGGAAAAAATAAGAAATTAGAACTGTATCTCACATAAAAAAGTAAACTCAAATAGAATAGAGTTCTTTATATTGGACCAAAATCCATGGAATACAATAAAGAAAATATTGGCAAAACTCTTTAGGTAACAGGCCTCAGAGGTCATCTTCAAGATGACCACAGAAGCAAAGACAACTACTAAAGCAAAAATAAACAAATTGGACTACTTCAAATTCAAAAGTTTCTGTACAGCAAAAGTAACTCAAGCTGCAATAAAAATACACTTTACTGAATGGGATAAAATATTTGCACACATATAAAGATAAAGGACTAAAATTCAAGATATATAAAGTACTCACAAAATTCCACAACAAAAAATTCCAATGACCCCATCCAAAAATAGAGAGAGGAGATGAACAGATATTACTGCAAAAAAAGACATTCAGACAGCCAATAGGCACATAAAAAAGTGCTCACCATCACTCCTGATTAGGGAAATGTAAATCAAAGCAACATTAAAATATAATCTCATGCCAGTGAGAGTGGTATATATTTAAAAGCATGGAAATTTTCAGTGTTGATGAAGTTGTGGTGAGAAAAGAGCTCTCATCCACAGTTGGTGGCAATGTTATCTGGTTCAATATTTATGGAAAGCAATATAGATGTCTCTCAAAAATAAAATAGAACTCAGAAATAATACTTCTTGGCATCTCTCCCCAAAACACAAGAACATCCATTCAAAAGCATATAGGCATGCCTATGTCCATTACAGTGCTTCATAGAATAGCCAAGATATGGAAACAACCCCAATGCTCAGCTACTGATGAATGGATCAAGAAATTGTGGTATAAATATGCAATAAAATACTATGCAGCTCTAACGACAATCATATGTTAATTGTTAACATATGATTTGCCACAACATGAATGGATCTGGAGGTTATAATGCAGAGTGAAGTGAGTCAGAAAGAAAGGGACAGACACAGAATATATTCTCTCATATTTGGAACTTAAAGATACACATCCAGGTAGTAACAATGGACCAAAGACAACACAATATGAGAACTGATCCACAGAACTAATCTTGTGGGGGTTGGGATGTTGAAAGAGAGGGACCTTGGTAACTCAGGGGATGGGTACAGTAGTGACTAGTGTAATGTTGGAATTATTAACAGTATTGTAAATCACAGTACTTTCAATAAATAAAAATTTAAAAAATTAAATGTCTCCTGGTTCTATTATACTCAATAAGTACACTAAATTCACAAATAAACACATTCTACTCCACTTTGACTTTTTGTTTCACTGATATGTTTGTTTTATCTTAAACTTAAGCTTCAAACCATCTTGAATTTGATGAAAGATGCTTATTTTTAGATTCTCCACAGCATTTAATGGCCTTGCACAACCCTCTCATGTAATGATCATTGTCACTGGTACATCACAATAAATACTTCATTCAGAAATATTTCTTAAATAGCTTCATTCAGAGATGGTGTGAAAAGTCACATTATTTTTTATAACTAATCTTAATCCTTATATTTGATGTCTCTCCCTAATCTTGAGCCACTTTCTTGAGCCTGAGTCCAGGTACTGGTGTGGCCAGGAAAATGCCAAAGCCATATGGACTCCCCAGGCCAATCTCCTGCATGAGGTTGGATGGCATACCTAGGAACCAAGGCACTCCAAAGGAGAGACAGATGGCACCAAAGATATGAATATGTATAATGTAGACTGCTAAGGTTGTTAAATAAGTGAGTATTTTTAGATAGTCATAAAAATCAAGGATTTTATAACTAAAATTAAAGCTAAGAAGAGGAATTCAGAAAACACTTCAAATCTACATTAATCCTGGTCAAAGTCATTGGAATTGAAGATTCTCTCTATAGAATTTGGGCTGGAGCAATAGCACAGCAGGTAGGGCATTTGCCTTGTACGTGGTTGACCCGGGTTTGATTCCTCCGTCCCTCTCAGAGAGCCAGACAAGCTACCAAGAGTATCTTGCCCGCACAGCAAAGCGTGGCAAGCTACCCGTGACGTATCCGGTATGCCAAAAAGAATAACAAGTCTCACAATTAGCTGTGAGACATTACTGGTGCCTGCTTGAGCAAATTAATGAACAACAGGAGAACAGTGAACTGTGCTACAGTGCTCTATTGAACTGAGGTTATATGGGAGGTGGGGGTAGGATCCTTGGAGAGACCAGTGAATGAAAGAAAGGATGTATGCATGAAAAGTATGAATAACACTATTGTAAAACCCAGTTCCTCAATAAAAATGATTAAAAAGAAAAAGCTGACTCATTTCACTTAACATGATACTTTCCAGAAAGAACGGGATAGACACAGAAAGATTGCATTCATCTGGGGAACATAAAGTAACAAATTGGGAGACTAACACCCAGGAGTGGCCGATATTAGTACCAGGAATTTTGCTCCATGACTTGGAGGCCAGCCACATGTACCAGGGGAAAAGGAAGCTCAGATAGAGAAGGGAGCACCAAATAAAGGGTGTTGGGAGGATCCTCTCAAGATGGGAGAAGCATGCTGAAAGTAGACTATAGACCAAACATGATTGCCACTCAATGCCTCTCTTGCAAACCACAGGACCCAAAAGGAGAGAGAGAGAACAAAAGGGAATGCCCTGCCACAGAGGCAGGGTGGGACGGGGGTTGGGAGGGATGTTGGGACCCGTGATGGTGGAGGATGGGCACTGGTGGAGGGATGGGTACTTGATCATTGTATAACTGAAACCCAAGCACAAAAATTTGTAAGTCTATAACTGTACCTCATGGTGTTTCACTAATAAAAAAAATAAATAAATAAAATTTAAAAAATAAATAAAAAAATAATAAAGATCATAAAAAAAGAAAAAAGAAAAATCTGTGCATTATTCTATATTTGTTGGCATTATCCTCCATACATAGCAAACTCAAACCTTCAGAGAAATCGCTGGGAAGTAACTAGAAACAAGTTCAAATTGCAGCAGAAGACTATAAGTAGAAATCCATGTCATGAGACCCTAGAATGACCACTGATGGCAGAATTAATGTTCAGTAGAACAAGTAAACTGGGTTTCTCCTTGATTTTCCTATCTCTTTATATGCCCCTTTCCTGGTAAATCCATTCTAACAAAACCACTCTAAATAAGATAATTTATGCTTCATTCTGGCTGTCTCTGGCATAAGACCTAAGGGAAATTACTATATTCATCATCAACAAATCATCAGATCAATACAATTGAATGGGAATATGGATTTCTATAATTGTACTTATTTGGAGATTTTCCTCTCTTGCCCAGTAATTCTGCTCTCTTGAACATGAAGTTTCCAGTTTATAGAACACTTTCATACTAATGATCTCATTTGAGCTTTACAACAACCCTAAGAGATAAATAGAATATCTATTATTATCCTCATTCTACAGATGAGCAAATGGAAGTTCAAAGAGGGTCAATGGTCAATCAAGAATGCACAGATGGTATGTTTTGCCATAGGGACTTAAGCATAGATTCTGGTTCCTTATCTGGCAATATATCTGATTGGTATTTGCCAATGAGTCAACAACCAGAAGGGCTTTCACTGGGGAAGAATTCCAATAGCTGCCAGAACAGACTAATCCATGGATTAACTGATTCCAATGAGTTAGAACATCAGGGGGTGGAATAAAGTGATACTCCCATATTCTTAGAATATTCCAAATACAGAAATTTGATTTGAATTTATGCACTGTTGATACTAGTGCTTCACCTCACCCTTTAAATATGACCTTTTGAATTCTTCCCACAAGAGGCAAATTGAATTCTAGCTTCATTGATGATGGATGTGGCAACTGTGATCTGCCTCATTGCATAAAATGTTACCAAGCATAATGTCTTGAAATAGATATGTTTACTTGAGTTACACTCTTTGCTTCTATTATCTTCCCAAAGTGGCACAGAATCAAAGCGGGGAGAGATAGAGAGGGAAGGAGAGGAGAGAGAGAGAGAGAGAGAGAGAGAGAGAGAGAGAGACAGACAGACAGACAGACAGACAGACACAGGCACAGACACAGACACAGACAGAAAGACACAGAGAGACAGACACAAACACACACAGAAAGACGGGGGGGGGGGATGGATATAGTCTCAATGTGTAGCTTTGAACCTAGTCTAGGTCATCTAATTCAATTTTTTGGATTTTTTTTTTTTTGCTTTTTGGTTCACACGCAAAAATGCACAGGAGTTACTACTGCATCTGCACTCAGGAATTACTCCTGGCAGTGCTCAGGGGACCACATGGGGTGCTGGGAATCCAACCCAGGTCAGCCACGTGCAAGGCAAACGCCCTACCCCCTGTGCTATCGCTCCAGCCCCCTAATTCAATGTTCTTTTTTCCAATTCCCAATCCATGGTGGCAACTGTACCTTTGGGTCACGCTATTTTTCAAATATTAGTAATGATAAAATTCTTGGTTGCACTCACATTATTCAGACTTGTACAAGAACATAAGTAATTGAAAGAAAGGGAACCGATTTAATAGCTAAAAGAAAAAAAAACATGGCGATAAGAAACCTGAAGCATTTGGAATGCCCATCTTTGCCCAAATGATCTGAAACCATATCCTATCATGTTAATATAAAATTTTGATTCCAGATTATACTTTTTGGAGGATTATTCCAGGTATCAATCCTCACATATACCAGGTCTGTGCTCTACCAAAGAACTTCCTCAGAGTTCCTTACAATTCTAGATTGACTTGGAAGAACTCATTCTTCCGTTATTCTACCTTAACGGATAGAATAAACCAGAACACAAAGGCCCTAACCTCTATTAACTTTAGCTTCTAGCCAATTCTGAAAAGTTGACAAAAGAGATGTCAGTAAAGACTGAAATGTGGACCAGCACTGTGAACAAATCGACATCTTCTGTATAACTTACTACTGTTACAAATATTTCTATCTCAAAATAAAGGAGAATTGGAACTTTGTGAGAGACTGTCAGGCATAAAAATTACCTATTGAGATGATATAGTACCCAGCTTTCTCAGAGATCCTTGTCCAACCTGATATTTTTTTTAAATCATTTTCAAAAATGATTGAAAATGATCGCAAAAATTTCAGCATTGACCATGAGATAGTAAGAAAGTTCTAGGTCAGAAGACAGTTATGGGCATTCCATTCCTGATTTTCCCTTCTGATGTGGAATAAATTCCTTGGACTATGGCAATCTCATTAGTCCCACTAATATTTCTTTATTGAGCAACTACAGTGTGCCAGGCACTGGAAATAGAACAACCCACGGGACAAAATTGCTGATTCACAGGAACTCATGTTCTAGGAAGGATAACCATAAATATGTGCGTAATGAAGATGAGGGAATGGCAAGGAGATTAAACAGAGAAAGCAACGATGCTGTGGACAGAAAACTATCTTAGATAACATCATCCTAAGGAACTGAGTGAGGTGAAGTAAATATCTGAAGGAATCAAGTAGAAGCAACAGCATGGAGGACAGCTCTGGAGAAGGTGGGGTAGGCTAGATTTCCTAGCAGTCCCCAGGGTGACAGAGGTGGATCTGGACGAAATGCAGGCCACTTTCTCTAGGCTGCATCTCTCTCCTCCCTGCTTCACAGAAGTCACTCAGGGACCCCACTGGCAATCAAGGAATGTGTGTGGTAAATTTCAAGAGCAGGAACAAGGCCAGTAATGCTCAAGCATAGGGAGAGGGAAGGAAGAGCAGAAGAGGGATCTAGATGGCCCAGCCTAGAATCCTTCAAGCTTGTTGGGAAGACTTGGAATAGGAAGCCATTGGTATGACCAGTAACCCTATGCTATGACTTCCTCCAAGAGGAACTTTGGTTCTATCAACTTTGGTTGATAGAAGCTAATGACTAGAATAACAAAGTGAACCCCTAGACCTCCCATCCCACCAAGACCAGAGGCTTTGCTAATCTTTGTTGAAACCCAAGGAGGTCCCAGGTAGCTCTTTCACCCTAGAGGCCCAAGGCCATTCGCTAATTTCTACCATTACCTCCCCCCCCCCCCCCCCCCCCACCCACACACACACTCTGCCCTAGCTCTAGAAGGAAGGAACAGACTCCAGCCATTGCAGACCTGGGTGCCTCACTCCCAGTCCCTAGAAGTCAGGGTGGTTATTCAGAGGATGATCCCAGAGGGAATGGAGGGAGGGGGGGGGGTGGATTTCAGACCCATTTACTACTTTGCAATTTTATCTGGCCTTGAGCCCTTCCTTCTAAAAGGTCAGCGAGCAGTCAAGTCTCCGGTGGGCCCTAAGGGGCTGGGGTGGGGGTGGGGCAAAGCGCTTCGCCTTCCTCCTGGTCAGGGGGACGATTCTGTAGATGCTCTAGATTTTGTTTCCTTATCTGGGCAACCTGCTGGCTCTGAATCCTTCGGATTCATCCATTTAGTATTTAGGGAGTTAGACTTTATTCCTGCATGTCTACTCTTTGGAAGATACTCAAGCTAAGGGTCGGGGCAAGGATCCTATGTTGGAGAGTAGTAGCCCCCCTCCCCCCTGCACCACCCCGGCCTCGAAATCCCCCCGTTCCGAGCTCCCTTCTCCCTCCTTCCTTAGTCACCTGCCGGCTTCGGCTTGTTTATTTGTTTGTTTGTTTGGGGGTCACACCCGGCGGTGCTCAGGGGTTGCTTCGGTGCAGAGTGCACTCAGGAATCACTGGGGCTCGAGGGGGACCGGGCGCTCGAACCCGGATTGGCTGCGTGCAAGGCAAGCGCCCTATCAGCTCCAGTCCTAGCGTCTTTCCCCGCAGCCTCAGGGCACCCGAGTCACCCCGGGTTCTGGCGTTTCCCCCCCCCCCCCACCCCCCGCCTTGGGACAGTGCTCCTGAGGCACAGGGACCCGCCGCGGGTCCGAAGCATCCTTCGAGGGCCCGGGCCCCCGCACCCCGTGGGCCTCGGGGAAGCCGGGGAGCGAGGTCCCCGGGCTAGCAGGAAGCTGGGGCTCAGGGCGCGGCGCACCCAGCCGCTGCAGGGCAGAAGGGGGAGGGAGGCGGACAGGGCGTGGGCGGGAGGAGGCCCTGCGGCAGAGACGGGGTGGCGGGGTGCTGGCGGGGCTGCGGGCTCCTGACTCACTGCCGCACTAGCCGGGCCTCCCCCGCACCCCTGCAGTGCGCCCTGGCGGCGAGCGGCGCGGGCCAGGCACCCCCCCACCGGGTCTCGGTGCTCCCGCCGGCTTTGCAAACAGCCTGTGCTGATTTCCGCGCGGTCCCTCGGGGCGGTGTGCTGTCACTGTTTATTTCCACGACTGCCACCCCCCCACACCTCTTCCCCCCAGTCCCCAGGAGACTCCGTTGGGCAGAGTCTTCTAATCCACCCCCCCACCCCCCACCCGCGCCCGCCCTGATGAATTCGGGGGCCCTCGCACTTGGCACCACGCCTGGCACACCATCCATCACAATTCTAGAGCTGTAAACAACAGTGGAAGGCGGGAGGAGGGAGGGAGGGAGGGAGGGGGCAGGGACGGGGCAGAAGAGAACAAAAAATGGAAGCGGGTTCCAGTCTCCGTCTGCTGAAAGATAGAACCCCCTGGAATAGAGGGATCTGATTTAAGGTGGAGGTAAAGGGAATGCTGGCACTCGACTATCCTCGCACGCACACCTGAGCCCCAGAGTCATGATAAGGTAGGATGCTAGGGTCCATGCCTGGCACCACAAGGGCCAGCCCATCACCCAAAGCAAAGGCTCCCTAGCACTGAGCACTGCAGGGGGTGACCCTCACCGTCCCACATCCCACTGCAAAGAGAAGACAGTCAGGGTGAGCAAGGCTGCATTCCAGAAGAGTTGTGGGAAGGGGGCAGCATTCCCAATTGCCTCCCAAACAAACAAACAAAAAGGGTTCGTGTCCCCTCCCCTCTCATATTGGCGGATTTCAGGCCTGAAGGGTTTTTCAGATTGCATCTTGCAACCCATTTTACAGGTGAAGAAACTGAGGTTCAGATGTGCGCAGGTCCAGGAAGGAATCAATGTCCCCGGGGGGTTGCATTTCTAGCCTGACTTCCCCTGGCCTTGACCTGAGCAGATTCTCAGACTCTCCAACAGTAACCTTGTGGCAGAAACTCCCCCCACGCCCTCCCCCATCCCCGTGGACCCAGGTAAAAGAAAATGTGGAGTTCCGGGTGCAGACACTGAAACAGCAGCCTCTGAACCCCCACGCACAGCCAGCATCTGCCAGCGGCCGCCTGACAACCTGCTTTCTGGGGCAGCTCTGCGCACGGCACCCGGAGATGTGTCTTTTGCAGCTCCAAAAACAGATTTTGCCATCTCATCCCGGTGTTTGCGGTCTCTCGTTGGCTTCCTGTGATTGGTCAGGGCTTTTCCTCACTAGAAAGATGAGGAGAATCTGCCTCCTCCAACCAGCTGGGAGAAAATTCTCTGCAGTACCAAAGATGGAAGGCGGCGCCGTCCCCCCTCTGGCTGGAGCGAGGGCAGACCAACAGAGGCATCAGCTGTAAGGCTGAATGGTGCCAGGGACTCCCTAGGGGTCAACTCACTCTATTTGACCCTGAGGACCTGACTGCATGTGACTTTTCATCCTGTAACTCTGTCAATCCTAATGGATTCTATGGCTTTTTGTAACAAAAAGTTGCTCAAAATTTAATGTGAAAAGCTGTCAACAGGCCTGGAAGCTTTTCTTCCCATCAGGAAACTGCTAATCTGCTTCAAACTGGGGTGTAAAGGGTGGGGAGCAATTTGAACTCCCTATCTTCTCACCCTAGTCTGAAGGAGAAGTGCATTTCTTCAGACTGACCTATAGAACTTCAAGGCATTCCCCAGGGTAGGCTTAATTGGCTATTAATATCCCTAATACAGACTTTCTCCACTGTGGCTGCTCATTAGAATCACATGGAGACTAAACTTTTACTAATGTCCAGATCCTACTTCCAACCAAGCAAATCCCTCTTTCTGAAGGTGTTTGTTAAATGTCATCCCAGGAGACTTTAATACGAAATAAGACTGGAAACTACCATCCTAATGCATGTAGATTGGTCTGCCTAGCTTCTGTTCTCTCTCCTAATAACGGCAACTGATACTCCTCTGGAAACCCCATTCTCTAATCCTTGTGATTGATCGATGCTAAACCCAATCATCATCTCTCAAACCCACCCTTTTCTGGAGAGAAAGTGGTTAACAGATTGCCAGTTTGACAGATTTACATGTTCTCTAGGGCTGGAGTGATAGCAAAGATAGCAAAGCAGTAGGGTGTTTGCCTTGCACGCAGCTGACATGGCCAACCCGAGTTCGGTTCCCCTGCCCCTCTGCGAGAGCCCGGCAAAGCCTGGCAAGCTACCCGTGACATATTCAATATGCCAAACACAGTAACAACAAGTCTCATAATGGAGACGTTACTGGGCCTGCTCGAGCAAATCGATGAACAACGGGAGTATAGTGCTACAGTGCTACATGTTCTCTATATTCTGTTCATTTTCAAAGATGGTGGCCCACGGAGAATAGAAAGGAAAGACATAGCCACGTATTTCCATAAAGGATGCACAGACTTGCACTAGAAAGTTAATTTAAGCATTTAGAGAATGGAAAAAAAAAAGTTATAACAAGAAACAAAGCAAACTGCATGGTAAGTGGGTCCATTTTTGGGAACAGTTGCAAGGCACATGTCTGTGATCCATCCAAGCGAGGCCAATATATTAATAATCTGACCATGTCCATAGAGATCCTTGGCTGGAAAGCAGAGCAGGACACCAAAGAGGTACCCCTTTCTACTCTTTCTGGGTACAAAGTCTAATTTCCAGTTCAACTTCCAGGCATAGGAAATACAACCAATTAACCACTTTTTTGATTTATCCCACAAGTCCCCATGGAAATACAGGGAAACTAAATTTATTCAGAAATAAAAAGAAAAAATCATTAAAAAAAAAAACTAGACCTAGTGATAAGACTCGAACATATAAACATTCTCACTGATTCAACAATTATCCTTACAGGGAGGCCAGTTTCTAAGAGACATCGTGGAGCCAAACACAGGTTCCCACACCCCAACCGCTGCGCAGGCATAGTGAATGAAGACATTTTAATGCTGCTCATTATTTACTTAGTATTTTTTATCAATTTAACATTTGCCACCCATGTGGCAGAAGAACTGTAACATTTCTTCTTCCATTTATTTTCATTGGTTTCCATGTTGCTTTGGGAAGAGCAGGGTTCTTATTCTGGACATTCATTTGACCTGAAATAGGTTGATTACCGGAATCAATTCTTCACAGATGCCTCTAACTTACTAGTTCCTGGGCCTCTCTAGAGTTTGCTTATCAAAACTGCTGAGAAGTGATCAAAATCAACAACCTGTTGCCCTTGCATTAAGAATAAAATGGGTGGAGACCATAGGGATAGTATAGCAGATAAGGTTATCTTGCAAGTGGCTGATTAGGGTTCGATTCCTGGTACCTCCTATAGCTCTGCCAGAGTGATTACTGAGCACAGAGGCAGGAATAAGTCCTCAGCACTTCCCGATATGCCCCCCCAAATACCAAAAATAAACAATAAAATAAAAGCAATGAAGGGTTATACATTTGCCTTGCATGCAATTCACCTCAGTTCAATATCTGGTACTGTATATGATCCCCTAAGCACCAGCAGGAGTTATCCCTATGCATATAGTCAGGTATCAGTTATGGGTACCAGCCAACCCTCCCCACACAAAAAATAAAATAAAGGAGCTGGAGAGATGCTGGAGTAAGGCAGGAATTAAGGCATATGTCATGCATGAGGCCAAATCAGTCTAATCTACAACAACACAGTGTTCCCCAAGCATCACTGGAGGCATCCCAGTATATAAATCTCAAGGCCACCAATCACTGAAGAGGTTTATTAGGTATTCCCTTACATAAGAGTCTAAGAAGCACCCCATCTTTGTCCTCAGCATTGTATTAACTGCCCATTTGTCTGACATTCCCAGGAGGGATCCCTGAGTCAAAAGAACAGCTACAATGAATTGACTAAATCAAATGTATCACTCCAAAGGCAGAGTTTAAACAATGAAATTGTTTCAAAGTCAAAAACTTGAGTGAGTGGATCATAAACAGAGAAGAAGATGATACCCAGGAAAAACCTACTTCAATTACAGAATTAATGAGATTCTCAATCAAGAGGAGGCTGTGTGGTCCAAATGCAGTGCTGCCCACAGTGGTCTGGATAAAAATGTTCTGTGAGAACAGAAGGTCCCAGTCTATGACGGAGTATAGATTTCCTGCCCTATAAAAATGTCTGTAACACACTGCAGAAAAGCCATCTGCACTTCTATTTTCACTTTAGCACTACTCACAATAGCTAGAACCTGAAACAACCCAAGGGCCTGAGAACAGTTGACTGGATAAAGAAACTATGGTACATCTACACAATGGAATATTACTCACCCACCAGGAAAAATGAAGTTATGAAATTTTCTTATAAATGAATGGACATGAAAAGTATCATGCTGAGTGAAATGAGTCAGAGGGAGAGGGACAGACAAAGATTTATTGCACTATTTTGAGGGATATAAAAAAAAAAAACCTTAGGATGAGACTGCTATCCAAGGACCAGAAGGTCTGGTCTGTGGTTGAAAACTTGCCACAAATTGGAGGTAGAGGGCGAGGGCCGCTAGGACAGAAGGGACCAGAACGAAAATGATAGGTGGAAATGATCACTCTTGACAAGAACTGAGTGATGAACAGAGGTAAAAGGATATGGATGATAAACGTTCAATATTTTATTGCAAACCCCAAGGAAAGAGAAATAGAGAGAGAGACAGAGACAGAGAGACAGAGAGAGACAGAGAGAGAGGCAGGAGGGAAACTAAGGACATTGGTGGTGGGAAATGTACACTGGTGAAGGGATGGATGTTGAGACATTGTTTGACTGAAATCCAATCAGGAACAACTTTGTAACTGTGTATCTCAGCGTGATTCAATTAAAACAAACAAACAAAAAACACATCTATTCTGACAAATACCCTTATTATCCTGTGGGGAGGGGTTGTATGTAGTAGCCTGGATTGTGCAGACCCAATTGGGCTTGTCACCTGTCTTAATCTGTCTCTTTATCTATTCTGAATCTACAATTCATTGAACCAGTAGGTGGGAAAGAAGTGGTGGAAAAGAACTAAACATCACTGTGATCTGAATCATTTGATATATTGATATATCAAATATATCATATTTGATGATATATCATTTGATGATTGATAATCAGTTGATATATTAACATTTGTAACTTAAATATTCTTTAAGACAGGATTTTTAAATTATTTTTAACCACAAAACTTTTATCAGTTGACAAAATTGTAATAGAATCAGCCTCCTTTAATTAAAAAAAAACTTGAAAGTAATCCATGTTTATAGTTGAATCCATAATTCCAAAAGCCAAAGAAAAAATTCAACTTTAAATGCATGTGTCTTATATGCATATATGTAAATATAAGTATATATAGTTTTATGCCCTGCTTAATTAGCTTGCAACTTTATTGTGAACATTTGTCATGTACTGAACATTTTTTTAATATGAATTTAACACCCAGTTTTTATCTTGTGCTCTCTCTTAAACACGTCATCTTTCTCTTTCCCTTTCTCCTCCCTTACATCTCTCTAGCTCCTTTCAATAAAAACTATCTTGCCATTTGCCTCTTCCTGAAATTCTTTTCTGGAGGGGAAGATAACAAATGTGGATATGCCTCTAGGTTAGGATTGACTTTCCTTTCCTGTGAAGAGAAGATCCTTGCTCTAGCCTGTGTCCAGGCTTCCCAGGCAAGTAGTGGGGAGCCATTCCTGCACCATTCAAAGCAAGTGGATTTCAGATGCAGATGGACAACCGCCTCCTGGGCCTGGTAGGGTGTGAGGATCTGTGCCACACAGGTGCTCAGAGCAGAATGCACCTGGCCTTGTCCTGGTTGAGGTGGTTCTTGCAGAGAAGATTGGAAGCACTCTTTTTCTGAGGCTAGTTTCCTCACTCCCCACTTTACCAAGCCACTCAGCAATAGATGTCTCCAAAACTGTGCTAACCAACTTGCATTAAATGTTTATTTATTGTTGCTATGCAATGACGAAGTAATTGGATGTATCTTATCTTTTCCGGCTAAATCTGCCATGCCTGCATATAAGCTTTGCTCATGCTGAGGTTCTCTGGAGAAGGCAACTCTAGTTAGAGACACAGTTGTAACTCCCCTACTTGAACTCTCTGCTTCCATGAAGTTTTTAACACCTTAGTCCTTGGGTTGTAGCCCTACATTCCAACTGGAAAATCCTTGACCCACGAACTGTGCACCCTTGGTTCTTTGACTTTCTGCTGTGCTGCTTTGTGTTTTTTTTTATATTTATTTTTTAAAAACAAAATAATGAATTCAACAAACTATTTAGCACTCCACAGGTGCGTGACAATTTTGTTGGTAGGCTTTTTTCTCATATTTTCTGTAAAAATAGTGTTTCAATATTTGCTTAAAGCTTCTATAGAATTATGAATTTCTTTTTCTTCTTTTTCTACTAGATATTATAATAGGATCAGAACTTTGTCTCTAAGAGAGGTCTTTAAAAAATTATCCCTTGGGCCAAGAAGATGAGTCAGAGGAATGGAGCACATATTCTGCATGAGGGAAGCCCTGGAGTGGTGCCACTTGGTTCCTCACAAGAACCACAAGCTTCCAGGAGTGACCCCCAGAAAGTGACCTACTGCCACAGAGTAGGAAGTACTCCTGAGCACTTCTGGTTGTGGAAAGAAAGGAAGAAAGGAGGAAGGAAAGAAGGATGGAAGGAGGGAGAAGTGGCGGAAGGAAAGGAAGTCGAGAGAAAGAGAGAGAGAGAGAGAGAGAGAGAGAGAGAGAGAGAAAGAGAGAGAGAGTAATTAACTGGCCAAAGTCTAGTTTTCTTAAACAACTGCCATTAAAGAGGTTGGGAATGACCTCTTGCTTTCAAGTAAGCTATTTCACTGTAATTTGAGATTCATGCTACTTTTCTAGTTACAGAAATTATGTGAGATAAAAGGAAACCTTAACAAAACTTTCTACCAATAAATTAATAAAACTATATTTGAAGTATGTTTATATATTTACTAGAAAGACTAGTATATTTATATCTGATTGCTTGTTATTTAGTATTTCTCTATATATTGTGAAATCTAGCTTCTTAATATATAAAGATGTGCACCTTTTAATTCCTTTGTGCATGTGTGTCAATAAAAGTTAGTTTTCTAAACTTTTTTTTATTAAGCTTAAGAAAGCTTCCATTAGGGGCTGGAGTGATAGCACAGCGGGTAGGGTGTTTGCCTTGCACGCAGCCAACATGGCCGACCAGGGTTCAATTCCCAGCATCCCATATGGTCCCCTGAGCACCGCCAGGAGTAATTCCTGAGTGCATGAGCCAGGAGTAACCCCTGAGCATCGCCAGGTGTGACCCAAAAAGCAAAACTTAAAAAAAAGAAAGCTTCCATTAAAACTCAGTGATACATACTAGAGGAAAAGGGAGCTCAGATAGAGAAGGGAACACCAAATAAAGGGTGTTGGGGGGATCCTCCCAGGATGGGAGAAGCATGCTGAAAGTAGACTATAGACCAAACATGATTGACACCCATTGCCTCTTTTGCAAACCACAACACTCAATAAGAGAGCGAGAACAAAAAGGAATGCCCTGCCACAGAGTCAGGGTGGGATTGGGGGGGTGTGGGGTGGGAGGGATATTGGGATCCATGGTGGTGGGAAATGGGCACTGGTGGAGGGATGGGTATTTGATCATTGTATAATTGAAACTCAAGCACAAAAATTTGTTAGTCTACAACTGTACCTCATGATGTCTCACTAATAAAAATTAAAAAATAAAACTCAGTGATATTCAAACATTTGTGCATGGGACATCTGTCATTCTTATGGAGATCTAAATGCCAGTCATCCAGTGAGTAGAGAGTAGCAAAGCAGAAAGACAAAAAGATTTACAGGAAATTAATAATACATAGCTCAAAGGGGTGTCTGCATGTTTTTATGCCAGAAGTCTTGTTTTAGTCCTGGTACTGGACTCCCACTGAACCCTGCCAGAAATATTGCCTAAACATAGAGCCAAAAGTAGCTCTGAGCACTATCAAGTATGGCCACAAAAAAAATTGTAAAAATATAGGGAAAGATGGTGCCAGAGAGAGTACAGTGGAGAAGGTGCTTCCCTTCTCATGGCTGACCTAGATTTGATCGCCAGCATCCCATATGATGCCCTGAGCACAGTCATATGTGATCCCTGAGTGCAGAACCAGAAGTAACCCCTGAGCATCAGCAGGTGTGGCCCAGAAACAAAACAAAACACCAAAGAAAATCTCATCTTCATCTCAATTCTGCTTATTCTGCCTACCTGTTTTTCCTTTAGCACAGTGGGTAGGGCATTTGCCTTTCATGAGGGATGACGGGGGAGGGGGGGCCGGTGTTTCAGGGGTCCGATTCCTCCCTCCCTCCCTCTCAGAGAGCCCAGCAAGCTACCAAGAGTATCACACCTGCAAGGCAAAGCCCTGCAAGCTCCCCATGAGGTATTTGTTATGCCAAACACAGTAACAATGTGTCACATTACTGGGCCCACTTGAGCAAATGGATGAACAATAGGAAGACAGTGCTACAGTGCTACAGTTTTTTCTTTAAGGATTAAGGTTGTAGAGTCTTTAGATCACAGATGTTGTCAGTCCTGTCCATATCTCTTAGTTTGTGGTCCAAATAGTATTCCCATTGACATCTAATTTATCATTACATTGCCTTCCTAATTAGAATTATATTTTATAATTATTTGAATGATGCCTATTTTGGCAGGTTAATTGCCTACTATCTGCACTAGACTGTAATGCTTCCAGGGTAGAAAACACAACTATATTGTTTACTACTTTATCTCCATCTTATTATAAAAGCCTTGGCACAAAACAAGCTTCTGGATATTATGAATTAAATGAAAGAATAAAGAAATAGCTTTTTTTCAAAAAAGTTTTAATTTAATCACTGTGAGATATACACTCACAAAGTTGTTCATGATAGAGTTTCAGTCATACAATGTTTCAACACTCATCCCTTCACAAGTGTACACTTCCAACCACCAACGAACCCAGTTTCCCTTTCCCCCACCCCCCAACACCCACCACTGCCCCTGCAGCCTGCCTGCCTCTATGGCAGCCGCTTTCCTCCTCCTCTTCCTCCTCCTCTTCCTCCTCCTTTCTCCTCCTCCTCCTCCTCCTCCTCCTCCTCCTCCTTCTCCTCCTCCCTCCTTCCCTCCCTCCCTCCCTCCCTTCTTCCCTCCCTCCCTCCCTCCCTCCCTCCCTCCCTCCCCCTTCTCTCTTTCTCTGCAATATTGTTATTAAAATGGGATTCATGCATATCACTTCAACTTTCAGCACTCAGTTCTTGTCCAGAGTGATCATTTTCAAATAAAATTGCCATAGTGGTCCCTTCTCTGTTCTAACTGTCCTCCCTCTCCCCCTTTGTGGCAAGCTCCTACTGTGAACTAGTCCTTCTGGCCCTTATTTCTACTATCTTTGGGTATCATTCACATGTTGTTGTTGTTGTTGTTGTTTTAAATATCCCACAAATGAGTGCAATCATTCTATGTTTTTCTCTCTCCATCTCACTCATGTCCGTCCGTATGATACTCTCTATGACTATCCATGTATAAGCAAATTTCATGACTTCATTTTTCCTAACAGCTGCATAGTGTTCCATGGCATAGATATGCCATATTTCCTTTATTTACTCATCTGTTCTCAGGCTCTTGGGTTGTTTCCAGGTTCTGACTATTGCGAACAGCGCTGCAATAAACACAGGAGTACAGATGGCTTTTATGCATTGTGTTTTTGGGTCCATAGGTTATATTCCCAGGAGCCATATTCCTAGGTCCATATGAAAGCTCAATTTCTAGATTTTTGAGAAATGTTCATTTTGTTTTCCAGAAAGGCTGAACCAATCGGCATGCCAGCAGTGAATAGAGTCCCTTTCTCTCTGTATCCACACCAGCACTGGTTGTTCTTTTTGATGTGTGCCAGTCTCTGTGGTATGGGATGATATCTCATTGTTCTTTTAATTTGCATATCCCTAATAATTAGTGATGTAGAGCACTTTTCATGTGCCTTTTTGCCATTTGAATTTCTTCTTTGAGGTAGTTTCTGTTCTTCTCTCATTTTTAATGGGGTTGTTTGCTTGTTTGTTTGTTTTGTAAAGTTCTACCAAGTCTTGGGCTGTAACGATAGCACAGCGGGTACGGCGTTTGCCTTGCACATGGATGACCCGGGTTTGATTCCTTTGTCCCTCTCGGAGACCCCGGCAAGCTACCAAGAGTATCTCGCCCGCACGGCAAAGCCTGGCAAGCTACCTGTAACGTATTAAATATGCCAAACACAGTAACAATGTGTCACCCCCGTTGATCGTCGATTTGCTCGAGCGGGCCCAGTAACGTCTCCATTGGAGACTTTGTTGTTACTGTGTCTGGCATATCGAATACTCTCGGTAGCTTGCCGGGCTCTCCGAGAGGGGCGGAGGAATCGAACTCTGGTCGGCCATGTTGGCTGCTTGTAAGGTGAACGCCCTACCCGCTGTGCTATCACTCCAGCCCAAGCAGCTCCTAAAACTCAGAATCTTCTCACAAAACAGACCACCTGCCTTGCACCTCTTTAACCTCAGGGAAATTTCCACAACTGCCTCCTTGAGCACAGCGGGTAGGGCGTTCGCCTTACAAGCGGCCAACATGGCCGACCCGAGTTCGATTCCTCCGCCCCTCTCGGAGAGCCCGGCAAGCTACCGAGAGTATTCGATATGCCAGACACAGTAACAACAAAGTCTCCAATGGAGACGTTACTGGGCCCGCTCGAGCAAACAATGTGTCACAATGGAGACATTACTGGGCCCGATCAAGCAAATCGACGAACAACTGGACGACAGTGCTACAGTGCTACCAGGCCTTGGATATTAACCCCTTATCAGATGAGTGTTAGGTAAACAATTTTTCCTGTTCCACAGGTTGTCTTTGAATTCTGGTCGTCATGTCCTTTGAAGTGCAGATGTAGTCTAAGTTTAATGTAGTCACATTTTAAACTTTCTCTTTGGTTGATTAATTCTTCCATAGTTTAGCATCTTCAAATCTATTATCTTAGCTGATTCATGAAATGAATGAATATTTAAATTTATTCATTAATTAAATTAGTTGATGGTAATAACAATAATAGAAAATGAGTTAATGGTAGCACTGTAGCACTGTCCTCCCGCTGTTCATCGATTTTGCTCGAGTGGGCCCAGTAGCATCTCCATTGTGAGACTTGTTGTTACTGTGTTTGGCATATCAAATACATCACAGGTAGCTTCGCCCACACTGCAAAGCCTGGCAAGCTACCCGTGAGTTAATGGTAATAACAAAGAATAAAGATATTAAGTGGTTTAGTCAGAGTCACAAGGAGAATGCTAACTATGCATCTCAAACTCAAGATTTTGTTTTAAGTTCTGTATTCTCTCTACTTTAAGCCAAACTTGGATGTACTCAAAATTTAAGCAGCACTTTAACAGGTAAAGATGACAGAAAATCTCATCTAGTCCAAGACAACCGAGTAAATAATGTCATGGAGTGAGGAAGGTAACAGAAAACATTCTGGGAGAAAATCTGGGAGTCTCTTCCCGGAGCTGACCAACACCCCCC
The DNA here is from genome assembly GCF_029834395.1 of Sorex fumeus. Lineage (NCBI taxonomy): Eukaryota > Metazoa > Chordata > Mammalia > Eulipotyphla > Soricidae > Sorex > Sorex fumeus. The sequence goes on from NW_026606101.1 coordinate 27,635,687, forward strand.
CCACCCCGACTCCCACCCCCTATCCCTGCCCAATGCCTAGTGACGTCAGATTTTCCACAGGAGAGGGGGCCTTTCTTGCCTGTGTTTGGTTGCTAAAAATACTGTCCCTAGTCATACCCAGAACTAAGTTTTCCACATAAAAAGTCTGAATGGATGACACAGGATAGAAATCACAAGGTCTGGGAGATTAAATTTAGCTTTTGTCCTCATGGATGAATATACAGAAATCAGAGTTGAGTGGGAGCAGTATCAGAGTTCAGAGCTTCTCTTTTCACTGAGGAGAAAAACCCAGGCACTGCCTATATGCCCCATTCCCTGCTCAGGAATTGGTACTGGTGAGTATTTGTCAGAAAACTAGGAGAGCTGACTACAAACCAGGAGGGAGACCAACAGTGACAAGATGACCAACATTGTGGCCTTTGCCTCCCCGGAAGCCTCCGAACCTCTCAGGTCAGAGATCTAAGGCAACTCTGATGCTACAAGGCTGTACAACCTTGTCCCTGTGTGAAGCATATCCTCCCAATATGAGACAGAAATCAGCATTATTTAAGCTTGGCCTCTTTAGGACTATGGTATTAAGGTTACTGTCCTTCTACTAATGATCTCTACTCTCTCTGATCCTTGATAAAAGTGACATTGGTGGAAAATGTGCACAGGTGGAGGGATGAGTGTTCGATCATTGTATGACTGAAACCCAAATATGAAAGCTTTGTAGCTGTATCTCACAGAGATTCAATAAAAACGAATAAATAAATAAAAAGGAATGTCTGCATTCATTTCTAGGGCTGTCCTAGGAAACTATCACAAGTTGGGTGACTTCAAGAAATTGAAACATATAGACTCATGCTTCTGGGAGCTAGAAATACATTCAAGGAGTTGATAGACTCCTTATTCCGTCGGAGTAGACTCCTCGTAGCCTCTTCCTAGTTTCTGGCAGGGGCTGTTGTGGTTCTGCAGCTGTGGCATGTCTTCCTTATTGCATTGTCATCTCCCAGTCTTCTCTGTGCCCTCTTTCTGAGAAGAACGCCAATCATGCAGGCAGGCCCACCCAAACTAATCCCCATCTTTACTCTGTTACACTGACAAAGATCCTATTTCTAGCTGAGGTTCTATTCTTGGGCGCCAGATTTAAGACTTGGGCATTATCTTCGAGTGGAGTAGGGGCCACAATTCAACTCTAACAAGCTAAAGTTCCTATCTTCATTTTCTGGAAAAGGAAACTAAGTCTCAGAGAAACCAGAAGATTTGTATGGTATCGGTCTAATGGATGTATTACAGTGGTGATCCTATTTTTTTTTATGCTTCTCAGTATGTGCTATTTTTGGTAGTGCCTCTCCAAACAGAACCTGAGTTTGCCTGTATGACTTGCTTTAGAATAATGGGATAGAGCATACATAACATTTTCAAGAAGAGGCTTGAAAAAAGTTTCTCACACTGGGATTTATCACTCTTGCATACTCCTGAAGTTCCGTGACCATCATATGAATATATGGATGATGAACCCAGAAATTAGGTACATTTAAATAATAAGCAAGCCAAATGGGGAATCACACCTCCCACTAAATATTTAGTCCATTTTAAGCTTATGAATGGGGCCATTTCCGTTGCTGAAATTTCACTTTCATAAATATCTTCTACTTGAAAAGGATATGTGCTCCCGTTAGGTATTGAAATTGGGTATCGAATTGGGTATCATGAAAGTGCCAGAACATGCAAAATACTAGTGATTTAAGATAAAACTGTTTTTTATCCCTCACATGAGGAGAATCTCTTTAGTTTATCCAGGAAATTTCTGCTACCTTTAGGTGTCAGGGACCCAAGATCCCTCAATCTCATTTCTCCATTTGTTCTTATTGCGTTTATCCCCAGTTCATGTAATACAACAGGAATTTTCTTTCTTTTTCTTTCTTTCTCTTTCTCCCTCCTTTCTCTTTTTTCTTTCTTTTTTCTTCTTTCTTTCCCTCTTTCTTTCTTTCTTTCTTTCTTTCTTTATTTCTTTTTCTTCCTTTTTTCTTTCTTACTTTCTTTTCTTTCTTCCCTCCCTTTCTCTCTATCTCTATCTTTCTCTCTGCCTCCCTCCCTCCTTCCTTTTAGTTCCAAATATCCCAATGTACAAAATGGGGATAATAGACCCAACTTCTCAGGCTTACTTTTTGTTTGGTTTATTGGTTTGGGGCCACACCAAGCTGTGCTCAAGGCTTAATGCTGGCTCTACGCTCAGGGATCACTCCTGGTAATGCTCTGAGGACCATGCGTGGTGCTGGAATCAGATCTGGGTTGGCTGCTTGCAAGGTAAATGCCCAACCATCTGCACTATTGCTTCTCAGGTTTATTATAAGGCCAAATTACCTGGCATATATGCTTGATATACAGATGCTCCTTTTTCTTCTTTTTGGAATATAAAAAAATGTTCATTAGGAGACATTGCCACAGTATAATATGCTGAGCAAAGTTTGTCACAATGTTTAGAGCTAATATGGTAATCAATTGCCATTTGTGGCTATTAAGTACTTAATGTGTCTAAGTAGGAACTAAATTTTACTTCATTTTCATTTTATTGACACTAACTTTCAAATTTTGTTGCTTGATCTTTACAGGAAACATGAAAGTACATTTAGAACATTCACATTTGGTACATGAATCCCCTTATTCAACTACAAATTTTATAAAATGTAAATCACAGTCTCGTTGTTCATCGATTTGCTCGAGCAGGCCCAGTAACGTCTCCATCATGAGACTTGTTGTTACTGTGTTTGGCATATCGAATACATCACGGGTAGCTTGCCAGGCTCTGCCGTGCGGGTACGATACTCTCGGTAGCTTGCCGGGCTCTCCGAGAGGGGCAGAGGAACTGAACTCGGGTCGGCCATGTTGGCCGCTTGTAAGGCAAACGCCCTACCACTGTGCTATCGCTCCAGCCCAAAATGTAAATATACATTAATAATTTTATTTTAATATAGTATGTGAATAATACCCAATGACATAGAAACAAGGGCCAGGAGGACTGGTCCATGGTAAGAAACTTGCCACAAACAGGGAGGGGAGTGCAGTTTGGAGAGAGAAGGGACCACTGCACGATGATAGTATTCCAAACCACCGCACCTAAAGGAAAAATGAGAGAGAGAGAGAGAGAGAGAGAGAGAGAGTAGAAAGAGAGAGAGAGGAGAGAGAGAGAGAGAAGAAAATAGTATCTGTCTTAGAGGTAGGCTGTGGGGAGTGGGGGTAGGGGGAGGGAAACTGGGGGAACTAGTAGCAGGAAATGTACACTGGTGAAGGGATGGGTATTGAAACATTGTATGACTGAAACCCAATTATGAACAACTTTCTAACTGTATATCTCAGAGTGATTCAATAAAATAATTCAATAAAATTTGGACTTCTACAGAAGGATGATGAGAGCAGGTGTCTCATTTATGTTCTGTAAACTATAATTCATAAACCAACTTTAATCCTTGGGCTGGAGTGATAGCACAGCGGGTAGGGCGTTCACCTTACATGCGGCCAACATGGCCAACCCAAGTTCGATTCCTCCGCCCCTCTTGGAGAGCCCGGCAAGCTACCGAGAGTATTCGATATGCCAGACGCAGTAACAACAAAGTCTCCAATTGAGACGTTACTGGGCCCGCTCGAGCAAATCGACGATCAACGGGATTCAATAAAACACAATTTCTATAAAAATCTAACTTTTTTTTTAAAAAAAAATGTCTAACCAGGGAGATGGTTATATCTGGAGCACAAGGTTTGCATGCCAGAGAACTGGGTTCTATCCCAGGCACCTCATGGTTCCCTGAGCACATCCCAAGAGTGACTCAGATAGCTGGGGGTAGTAGCCCAATGAATCCCTGTGAAGGGTCCAAAACAAACAAAAAAAGAAATTTAAATACATGAATGCCAAATAGCATATTTTAAAGACTTAATCACAAAAATAAAATGCTATCTCATTAATAATATTTATTTATATTTATATTTAACATTAATAATATTTATTTCAAGTGAAACAATATGCTGGGTTTCTTGGGTAAAATAAAAAAAATTATAAATTCTGATTTCATCTTTTTTTCAATTATTGAAAGTGGCAATTACAAAATTAGAAATTGCTTAAGGACTTACATTATATTTCCTTTGAATCATGCTTACAGAAAAGACCAAATAACTGATTGATATGAATTTTCTCACCAGATTGGTGCTTTTGGCCTTACTCAATACTCATTTATTAATTAAGCACTTATTCTGAATTGGGAGAAAGTGGCAACTGAGTAAACAAAAGGCATATAAGCAAACATTTTAAACAAAATCACTATAAATCATTATCATGAGCACAAATAATGAAAGAAACACAGTAATGAGTAAAAGAATAATTGACCCCAAATGGAGATAGTTTCCCTGAATGAGGGGGCAGGCAGGAATGCCTGTCTCAGGAGGGAGAGCTGAGGCTAGAACTATAGCTATATCCTCAGTTTCCCCAATAGTTCTTCTAAAACTTTTAAAAATTGTGGACAGAGGCTGGAGGGATAGCACAGCAGGTAGGGCATTTGCCTTGCACATGGCCAGTTCAGGTTGATTCCCAGCATTCCATATGATTTCCCAGCACCACCAGGAATGATTCCTGAGTGCAGAATCAGGAGTAACCCCTGTGCATTGCTGGGTGTGACCCAAAAAGCAAAAATATATAATAATAATAATAATAATAATTGTGGACAGTTGACTAAGTGCCACTTGCCTACCCTACGAAATAGAACCCCCACCATTGTGTTATTGTGCTATTTGATGTGCATTTCTCAGTTCTGTTCTTACAAGCAGAAATCCAGAACAGTTGATTTGTGGAGGGGAAGCATCCTTTCCTACACTTACCACATTTTTATTTTCTGTGACAAGGACCAAAAATTGCAGAAATGATAAAATGTTTTCTGAGGAGAGGAATTAAACATGTGTGTGCTTCCAGGGCTCTGACTTAACGGGGTTAGTCTAAAAATCTTGAAGATAAAAAGAAAAATGACTGAGAGAGCACGTTCTGAGAGAGTAACGGCGGATTTTGGAGCAAAAGACCAACCAGCGCTACAGTCCCAAGGGCAGTGATTAGATTTGAAAGGGCAGTATCTCTTGGCATTTTTACAGAATGAAAAAATGAAAGATGGAATCTGCCATGTTGAATTACAGAAGTTTTCAGGCAAAACAGGGAGAGCACTGCCTTTTTAAAATCTTCTTTGTTTTAGACTTTGAACTTCCAGGGTTTACCTCTAACTTCAGGGGTGACTAGAAACATAAATACTAAATATGGAGCCACCTGGTCTATAGAGCTTGAGTGTTTTATGTCTGATGCTCTGGCTAAGATCCCAGAAATTTGGTTAGCCTTTGCTTTACTTCACTGAAGACTGAAGAAAACCTTCATAAATATGAAAACAGAGATGGAGGAAGAGAACCCTAGTGCTGTATGAAGAAGTCTGGAAGTGAAGTGACTGAAAAGCCAATGATGATATCAAGATACAGTTTTGGAGAAAGATTCATATAGTTGTAGGAAAAGGGTAATTCAAGTTTTTGAGATTCAATTTGTGTAATACAAGGAAATTGTATAGGTGATCAGATCTCTGCTAATCTTCAGGGTGTAGATGCAATTAGCTACTTGACATAAAACCACACACAACCAGATAGAGTAGAATACCTCATCATTCTGCCCAAAGTATTTGGCTAAAATAAAATTTAAAACTTCTATACCTAGAAACCAGGCCTTTTCCCAATTACAGAAATTAGCACAATTTAATGGTTCAAGCTGTACACTTCCATATACATTTCACCATTTAATTAATTTGATTGTCTAGTTATACCTCCAAGATAAACATAGGGCTTCTTTCTATCTCCAGAAAAATTTCCTCTCCATCTTCCAAGGATTCACCATTTTGTATGGTGAACCAGTATATAACCCCCAAATCCCTTTTCAGGTATCAATCACAAGTCTATCCAAATTTATAGAGGGTGACATGGGATGGGACCCCTCCTCAAGTTCTTGCTTGTCATACTCATGCATAGAAATTGAAATCCATTGTAAATCATAACCTTTGGCATTCCCACTTCTTCTGGTCAGGGATCTTACACAATATGGAAAAAATCCACTATAGATTCCACAGAACCTCTTTTTTGCATGGCTTAGCTACAGAAACACAGCAAGATTTTATTGAGACTATGAGATGATCAATTCAAAGTACTCGTATTCTTCTTTATTATTAGTTCCTCAATGCATTAATCTCTCTAAACCTCAGTTTCCCATCCAAATTAAGGGCCCTCATATCATCACCTCTAGGTGACTTGAAATTTAGCCACTCTATGTGAATTTGATTACTGACCATGCTATACAGTTAATTGTTCTTAAATTTGCATTAGGTAAAATAAAACTGCTTTTATTTTAACTTTTTATAGTATGTGACCAAACTCTCAGGAAGATATCTTGCCTTGTCTTAACCCTCCCCCACAATATCCCTAAATTATACCTAAATTAGCCACCTTTGGATGTCATGATTATTTCTACAGTCAATTTTCTAAAAGCTGCTTTCTCTTTTTTTGACACAGCCGATTTGTCACCATTCCAATTTCCCAAGAAAACGCCTATTGGCCTTTAAAAAGAAAATTATTGCAAGCGCGTCTTTTTCTCTTTAACTATTCCATTTTTTCCCCCTTCAGTTGTCTTATTCAAAGAAGGTGTCTTACCTTTTGTTAGCAAAAATTTATCACAAAAAGCAATTTGTCCTCTCTGAATTATCTTCTGCTTTTGTGTTAAAAGTACAGCACATAGCTGAATGAGAGAACTTAAGTCCTGTTATGTATTGGGGTTCCTTTAAGCTGAGATATAAGACAAGGGTAATTTTAACCAAAATTATTAATATAAAGGTCTTTATTTATTTTACTGGGAGGCCTCCAAAGTGGTGTCCAGGAGACTGGGGGCCCCATCAGTAATTTTCAGTCAACCAGGTAATGGTTCAATGCAAGGGCCTAAGGACGTAACACTGCTCAGACCCTGTCATACTGGAGACACCCCACAGTGCTCTGAGGCCTCCAGGGACTCATTTGGCAATGCTGCAGGGACCACATGGTCCCAAGAATAGAACATGGGTCCTGTGTATGCTAAACTGAGTGTGGAATTTAGCTAGCTCAGAAGCAGAATTAAATTCAGAGGTAGGAAAAAAACTATTTGTGTGAACTTACATAAATCACTGCATTTCTTCTGTGAAATAAAGAAATTAACTAGAAAGCTCTAAGTTCTAAAATTCTGCATTTTACTGTATCATGTGACTTATATGTGGTATCTAAAGAAAGAAAGGGGACAAAATCAAGTGAAAGCAAACCCTTGAACTTGATCATACAAATGAGCTTTCCAAAGGATGAAGATGGGCATGGACAAAGAAAGTGAAAAAGGTGGAGGGGTTCTAATGGATAGTGGTGGGGGAATATTGGTATTTCAGTCCTGTGTTTTGTGAGTTAATGTATTTTAAAGATTTTGTAAATAAATTTAGCCCTAAAATGAATGCAATCTTTCAAAGAAATGCTACCACAATAAAAAAAATATTAAGACCTGTTTATTACAAATATCCATGTTTAAGTGAACTGAGTAGTGCTCTGGAAAAGGTGATTGATGCTAGCAATAATAACAGAGAGCCTTTCCCTAGATTATAGTGGCTTAACTGAATAAATGTTATGTCTCACTTAAGAGTCCCATTGTATTTGGATATCTCCTCTACCAATGTTTCAAGGAACTAGCTCTGCTTATCTAATGATGTTACCATACTCAGTTTTTAATGTTCTTGATCCTTGTGAGAGATTAAAGAATCTGAAGAAGAAGACAGGATTCTGACAGCTCAATTTGGTCAGGGCATTATTACATGGCCTCAGACTAAATGAAAGTGAGATTAGGCAATGCATCCAGTGAGATCTGAATGAAGAAATAAATTCTGAGCCAGTGTTTGCCATGAACATTTTTTGAAACATTTGTTTCCCTGCATTTAAGTAAAGAAAAGAAAGAGTAACCTCACCTTGTATATCCCCAAATATTACTCTTCATCTTGTGTTCTCACATTTCATCCTACCATTTTCTTTACATGAATTATCTTTCATGTGTCTATGTATCAGTGTCCTATCTGAGAGCTTCTTTTAAAAAGAGGCTTGTATATTTTCATAATTAATCTCTTCAATCTTAAGGTTTAGTACAGTGGACAGACAATATAAAGATCAGAGAGTCTGAATAAATCGGGAAATAGGAGATATTTCCCACTGCTTTGTCCTGGCAATGGTGGCATTTGGTCCCCACTCCCAGACACCTGGGAATAAGGTAAGGTCAACAGGGTACATATTTGGTATTTTTATCTATAACTGTCCAGGAGGATAAAATTATGTTTTGTTAATACTGTAGAAAACTTTGAGGAGTGTTCATAGAGATTATACAATGGATAGGGTATTTGCCTTATACATGCTAACACAAGGTTGATCTCCAGCACCCCTTATGATTCCCCAAGTCCTGCCAGATTGATCCTTGAAAGAGAACCAAAATAAGCCCTAAGCACTGCCAGTTGTCACTAAAAAACCAAAAAGAAAGAAACAAAGAAAACGCAGGAGGGTAGGAAGAACGGAAGGAAGGAAGGAAGGAAGGAAGGAAGGAAGGAAGGAAGGAAGGAAGGAAGGAAGGAAAAGTTGGAAGAAGCAATGATTGCTATTTCACAAAGGTAAAGGTAAAGGTAAAGGCCCTCCCGTTGATCGTCGATTTGCTCGAGCGGGCCCAGTAACGTCTCCATTGGAGACTTTGTTGTTACTGTGTCTGGCATATCGAATACTCTCGGTAGCTTGCCGGGCTCTCCAAGACGGGCGGAGGAATCGAACTCGGGTCGGCCATGTTGGCCGCTTGTAAGGCGAACGCCCTACCCGCTGTGCTATCGCTCCAGCCCTGAAATGGGAGTATTGGAGTATAAAAGGTAAACCTGTCAACTTTGACCCCCACAGGTGGGGGCAGTAGGTCATGGAAAGATCTTTTTCATCACAAATTGGCATAACCTTCACTTTGACCACTTCAGGCCAACTCATTGGGCCTTTACTAGAAAAGCACTACTGACCACAATCATTTTGCTCTAAGAAATTGTTGACTTTTCCTTCACAGTCTAGCACTGAACACTAGCAATGCCTAACCCAGAGCTCACTCCAAAAAACATGATTTGGAAGATTGTTCAAATTCTGAAAGAACCCATGGCCCAAAATAAGCAAATATCCCTGTGACAGTCCCAGGTTTCAACAGACCCACCGAAGATACACAGTAGAGTGCCCTTTACTTTAGGTTTAAGCTGCATTTTAGGTTTATGTTTAGTCAAGCAATAAGAAACACACTGAAAGACTGGCTTCTAAAACTGTGGTATTTAATATGGTAGCCACTAGCCACAAGATGACTACAAAGATTTAAATTTAAGCCAGTTAAAAAGTGAAATTTAGAGGGTGCTGGGGAGATAGTACTGAGATTAAGGAGCATGCTCTATAACTTCCTAGTCCTAGGGAGTTTGATCTGTAACGCCCAAGCAATGCCAGATGAAGCCCAGGAGGCCCTGTAAGCAATGCCAGATACGGCCCTGGTGGCGTTTCATCAGCACCAGGCAGCATTGCATTCTTGGACCTTTCCATCAAATTATCCATCCACGCTTTCTAGGAGTGGCTCTCATACTCCTTTAGAACTTCTTGATAAGCTAAATAACCAATTGTGATTAGTGCCTCTCTTGTTGGACAATGCAGCCACAGAATGTTTTTTTGGCACCAGAGTAAGTTTGATTGGACAGCCCTACTCTAGAAAGACTTCCATGATGCTATCATGTCCAAGTTTTTAGATCAGATGATCTTCACCCTATTTACTAGAAAAATCAGGTCAATTATTTTTTTCTTTTATTTTTATCTTTCTCTCTTTTTTTCTTTTTTGGCTTTTTGGATCACACCCGTTTACTCCTGGCTTTGCACTCAGGAATTACTCCTGGTGGTGCTTGGGGAACCATATGGGATTCTGGGAATCAAACCCAGGTCTGTTGCGTGCAAGGCAAATGCCCTACCCACTGTACTATCGCTCCAGCCCCCAATTATTTTTAGAAAATAAGAAGTATTATATTCTGCTAAAATTCAAAGTATTTGCACATAGTTTCTTTTCAAAGTGTTAATATTTGAAGAGTCAGTTTGTCTTGAGAAGCTAAATTCTTCATCTCTAAAGTGAAAAAGAGGTTTAACTTATCTGAAATTCAGTGATCATTACATATTAGAAGTTAAAATAACAATGCTCCTTTTTCCTTGCATCTTTTAAATTGAGTGAAGAGGAGAAAGTAGAAACAATGTGAGCCACTTTCTAGATAACAGTGAAACAAGAAAAGAAATTGCCTGTTTTCCAGAGGCTGGGGAAATAGCTCGAAGTGTACTTGAGAATCCCAGGTTTGATCCCCAGCACTGCATGGTCCTCCAAAACCTTGTCTAGTTTTAAAGACATTATTCTAGGTAACTATATATATATACAATAAAATATTATAGTCCTCGTTAAGGTAAAGGTAAAAAAAAGGTAAAAGGCCCTCCCGTTGATCGTCGATTTGCTCGAGCGGGCCCAGTAACGTCTCCATTGGAGACTTTGTTGTTACTGTGTTTGGCATATCGAATACTCTCGGTAGCTTGCCGGGCTCTCCGAGAGGGACGGAGGAATCCAACTCGGGTCGGCCGCTTGTAAGGCGAACGCCCTACCCGCTGTGCTATCGCTCCAGCCCTCGTTAAAAAACACTAAAAACAGCTATAGTCCTCGTTAAAAAACACTAAACAATATGTTTTTTTTTGGCAAGAAATCCAAATTTATTTTATAGTGCTTCCATATAATTCTATGATATTCTTTTTTTTCCCTTTATTTTATTTTATTTTTTTTAAAGTTGTAGATTTACAATTTTTTGTGCTTTGGTTTCAATTATACAATGATCAGATACCCATCCCTCCACCAGTGCCCATTTTCCACCACCATGGATATTTATGTATCACACTAACCTCTAGACAGTATAATATGATATGGCATCACTGAATTCCAAAGGAAGAAACTGACCCAAACAAAAGGAAAGTGAATTAATCACAACTTATTTCATGATTGCTCAAAAACAGGCAAGGACTCCCCCTAACCATGAGAGAGGCTACCTGTTCTAGTTCAGAGAACTATTCATAAAACCCTTAATTCTACTTCTCCAGGAATATGGTAGAGATAAGGATTATACTTCCCTGCCCTCTAAAGAAAGGTCATGTGACATGATTAGCACAGTTATAAAGGGGCAAATGTGATATCCATTTTTTCTAGTTAAAGTATGAAAGCATTTATGTTTCACTGATTTTTACTTTCTTACAATTAATAATCATAGAAGCTCATTTTGGAATCTCATCAGTTGATACTATTAGTGACTATAATAAAGAAAGACCATGGTAATCTATACTGTAGAAGTAGCAGGATAAAAATTGTTATGTTAAGACATTATGAGCATGAGGGTCTTTGTTACTACAGTATAAACTAGCCTCTTCTGCACAAAATATCATCCAAATCCAGGTCATAGGGCTCAAAATGGAAATACTGTGGTCTGAGTCTTTTGTTTCTTTGAATAAAAATAGAAAAGCTATATGTGTGCAGAGGGAAAATTAGATAGAAGCAAGGGATCAAATTTGACAAGGGCAATCTTAGGCCTGATTTCCTATAGACACTGAACACAGGAAGGAAAAAGTAGTTTCTTTTCCACCAGAATAAATGGTGATGGGTAATTATTTAAACTGTCTCTGAGTATAGATCCCTTTTCCGACATGGCGGCCATGGGAGGAGTACCATGGAAGCTGTGTATACAGACCTAAAATGTTTTTCCTAGAAGAGCTTTATAATTTGCATTCCTCTCTTTCTAGATATGCTTCTAAGAGAGTTTTTCCTGTAAGTACAAATAAACCATAGAGATTCACTTCCAGCTTGCTGAGTCACTTGCATTCAACTTTAATTTTAACTACAGGAACCTGAAGGGCACAGGAAGACTACACACACACACACACACACACACACACACACACACACACACACACACACCACATGTTAGAAGAGAGCAGAAGAAAGTGAAGGGAGAATGAATGATTTTACAAAGAAATGATAATCTTATGAAGTCAAGTGAAAAAAGCAAGAATAATCTTTAGAAGGTTTATTGAGAACATCTATTTTCTTATTCTGTTGTGGGAGACTTGAATTTAGCATATCAGTAAGAATTGAAAGGTTATTAGATTTGACTGGGATTTAATTGTGGGGCAAAATACTGAAAGCAAGTACCTTAGAGGAAAATGTTCAAAATGAAAATATCTACTATTTAAAAAAGTATTTCAGGACCCCACTAACTGTCTGATTTTTGAGAGTCAGTTCAGTTTTCTACATCATGGTTTCCTTATCACAACAAAAGAACAGTAATTGTAGGGAGCATGGTCTGCAGAAGAGTGGCTGCCTTGCATGTGTGAGGTCATGGTTTCCATCCGCAGCACTGCAATGAATAAATAAATATAAAGCTTACCAAAAGTCTAGTAGTGAGAAGAAAATGTGCAAAACTCTAAAGAGCACAGCAAAGTACTTGAAACAAAGAAAAGACTTCAAATGGTTTTTCTTTTTCTCTCTTGTCATTCTTGCACCATCTTTCCTTCTTTAAAAAAATAATTTTTATTAGTGAAACACCATGAGGTACAGTTGTAAACTTACAAATTTTTGTGCTTGGGTTTTAATTACACAATGATCAAATACCCATTTTTCCTTTTTAATTGTTTTATTAAATGACAGCGAGATAAACAGTTACAAACTTGTCCATGATTGAGTTTCAGTAATGCAATATTCACCTGTTCCTTCAGCAGTACATTTCCTGCCACCAGTGTCCCCAAATATTTCCCTCTTTCTACCCTCTCCAGTTTGCCTCTATGGCAGACACACTTCTCTCTCTCTCTCTCTCTGTCTCTCTCTCTGTCTCTCTCTCTCTTCTTTTGGTCATTATGATTTGCGGCACTTTAACATGTATATCCCTTTACCTACTTTAGCACTCAATTCTTGTCCAAAGTTATCATTTCCAACTGTCATTGTCATTGTAGTCACCTCTCTATCCTAACTGCCATCTCCCCTTTCCCCCTGCCTGTGACAAGCTTCAACCTTGGGCCAGTCCTCCCACCCTCATTTCTACCATCCATGGGGAGTGGCCTCATCAATATTTTTTCTATCCCACAAATGAGTGCAATCAATCATTCTGTGTGACCCTCTCCTTCTGACACATTTCACTCAGCATGATAGGCTCCATATTCATCCATTTATAAGCAAATTTCATGACTTCATTTTTCCTAATAGCTGCATAGTATTCTATGGTATAGATGTACCATGGTTTCTTTTCCCAGTCGTCTGTTATTGGGCACACATATTGTTTCCAGTTTCTGGTTATTGTGAATAATGCTGCAGTGAACAAAGACATTCAGATGACATTTCTGCTGTATGTTTTTGGACCCTCAATGGTATATTCCCAAATCACCATCTCTTTTTTATTCCACTATACTTTCTCTCTTCATGGAACTCATCAAAGACCAGTTATAGAAGGGCAAATTGTAGTGTTAATTCTGCTATTTATATGGATACTGTGTCGCACTTCCCTCTCCCTTATAATTTAGTATTCACAATAATTCCATGTGCTTTTATTGCCATTTTACAGAGGAAACAATTTAAAAATTTCTGAAGTTCATGCAGATAGTCATTGGTAATCTACTGTCACAATATTACAGCTGTCAACCTCCTCCAAAATCAATGACTCAGAACTACAGTCATTCAGAATGGTTCCCCGAGCTGTAGGTTAACTGGGCAATTCTGTGGATTTGAGTTGGCCTTGGCAGGATCCATCCAAGCAACTAGAGTTGTCTGAAGTTTGGCAAATCTCTCTAATCAAGAGGAAATGAACAATAAGTGAGCAACAAGAAGAAACATCTGATTCTTTAATTTAATAAAATGATAATCTTCTGCCAGCTCACTAACATTCCCCAAATATCTGTGTCAAGGAAATTCATTTGGTTCAATTCATTGAAACTTTACAAGCCCAGATTATAATGAAGGGAACCTATGATTCTGATAGAAAGATTGTTGCCATGCCCAGGTGATTCTTTGAAAAGGTGATTAATATCATGACAGAACCCAGTAAGAGGATATAGACTCTTTCAATATCTGCCATCTCAAGGGAAGACAAGTACACTGAGGAATTCACCATAGCTGTGGGTGACTAAAGTTGATACTTCTGTATGGGGCTGCCCCCAAACAGGGTCAAGGAATCAAAAGCATCAGCATCACTTGGAAATTGGTTAAAAATAGAGACTTTGAGAAAAGGAATATACATGATAACCTTTTCAAATCTGTATTGCAAACCATAATGCCCAAAAAGAAATAAAAGAGAGTTGGGGGGAGGGAGGGAGGGAGGGAGGGAGGGAGGGAGGGAGGGAGGGAGGGAGGGAAGGAAGGAGAGAAGTGTGTGCCAAAGAGGCAGGCAGGGGATAGGTGGAAGGGAAACTGGGCACATTGATAGTGGGAAATATACACTGGTGAAAGGACAGGTGTTGAAACATTACATAATTGAAACTCAATTATAGACAACTTTGTAACTGTTTATCTCACTGTGGTTCAATTAAGAGAGAGAGAGAGAAAGACTTTGGAATCCACTTTAAATGTTCTGATTCAAAATCTGAGAACAGCTATAGCAAAAAAATTACAGGGAAATAAGACTATTGGATAGCATCTATAGTGGGGCCTGTTTTAGCAATAAACCTAGTACCTTGCTAAGTCTCTAACCTTCCACTCAAACTCTTAATATCTCTAGAAACTCAAGTGGTCCTGCTCTCTTAAATAACTACCTGTTCTACTGCTTCACTAAGCACACACCCTCCTCTCTTAATTCTGTGTTCTTCATTCTGATTCTCCTTTGGGACAACTTTCCTGCCTGGTGCCTGCCCACAGAATTTTGAGTGAGACTGGCAATGGTTCTGAAAATGGACATGTGTGCAGAAGGACTACAATCATGATCCCAGAGACTCAGGAACAAATCTTGGAACCCAGCAGGTTTTGACTGAAATCCCTTTAGATTTAAGTGTTAAAATTTTGGAATTTCAAAATCGCATGGCCACTGCTGCAGCCATGCGACATCATATGTTATTCATAACCAGCAATAGAAAACAAATTGTCTACTGTTGCCTTTTCAGCAGATCTGAGTGTGGAGGTAAGGTCCCAGATAATAATGGTGGGTCTGGTGTCAAAATATTGAATGTAATCAAAGTATAGAGAGGGTAATGTGAAAATCATCTGCCCTATCGGTAGGGGAAGGGTGTGGGATGGGGGTATACTGGGGTTTTTGGTGGTGGAGAATGGGCACTGGTGAAGGTATGGGTGTTTCATTGTATGACCGAGACTTAAACCCAAAAGCTTTGTAACTGCTCTCACAGTGATTCAATAAATAAAATTATAAAAGTGAATAAAATAAAATAAAATAATTTGGAGGGGCTGGAGCGATAGCACAGTGGGTAGGGCATTTGCCTTGCACGCTGCCTGATCTGGGTTCGATCCCAGCATCCCAAATGGTCCCCCGAGCATGGCCAGGAGTAATTCCTGAGTGTAGAGCAAGGAGTAACCCCTGTGTATCACCGGGTATGACCCAAAAAGCAAATAAAATAAAATAAAGTAATTTGGAATGAGCAAGTTACATCTTTATAAATTGATTGCTTGTTTAAAAAAAAATAAGAAAAAAGAAAATGTGTCCCGGTCTAGCCAAGTAGAGCAATGAGGCTCTTCCAGCCACTGTGATGGGTTATAGGAGGTGCACATAACTCATCGTGCAAGCCAATGAAAAGAACGGTCAGGGATTTTACCGGATTTGTTCAGAAAGCAACATGTGTTTTTCTGCAATTAACCACAGCTGAAAAAGTCTGGAAATGAAGTTAACACGCAGATGGCCAGGAAATAAATTTTAGGTAATATTGTTTGAGCACTAGAATATAGCTTTGGTTAAAGTCAGACTTAACCCCATAACAGTGATTATGTGAGATAACATCTCTTCCCTTTTTTGTCTAAGTTATTAAGAAGTAGATTTCTATAATTTGCAAACAAAACAGCAGTGTTTTTCAAAACTGTGCCAATTTACTGGATGCTGGCCCCACAAAAGTTCTTGACATTAAGGCTAGTATCTCTTTTATTTCCCCAGCACTGATGACATGGTCAGTTTTCAATTTCCAAAATCTTTATAAATGTTTTTGCTGCCATATACACTTGCCTGATGGGATGAAAATGTAATACTGGGTGTGCCTGTAGAGATGGAGGGAGATGTAACTCTTCCTAAGTGTAATATGGGCCCTAAATGCTGGGCTTTGTGTAGAATCTTGGTGCTTTCAGATACAGAATGTTGACCTTAGCCTTATATTAAGCTGCTTCACAATTGAGGGGTTTCTTTCCTTTTCCTTCTATTTTTCTAATAAACTTTTCTATTTTCTAAAACATATGCAGAATGTTTCTCTCCATCTAAAGCAGAACTTGTCATACCAGAATTTTTATCTTAAGGAATCTCCAAGTAGTTCCTGGAAATAAGTTGTAGATTATTACTCTAATCAGTTTATCCTGGAGTGGAAAATAAGGTACTGTCATGAACTGATCCTATAATTCTTCCTCTGCATTAGTTTTCTTACCTATGAAACGAACAAATCAGAGATTTGATTCACCTAGATAATTTATTTAAGGGTTTATTCCAGTCTGAACTTTATGAAATGCTCTTATTTTGAGTCAGGGATCCTGATTCAAAAAGACTATCTGCATACAGATTAATGGAAAAGGTATGAGGAAGAAAACAAAAAAAAAAGATTTCCTTTGTCAGAAAGTTCATCGGACCTTTGTGTGTCATGATATTCAACTTCAGCTGGTACTTCGCTGACTAGTCTTTTTCACTTCAATAGACATATTTGTGAACTTTCACTTGAAGTTGCAATTTCCAAGAATCAATCGATGAGAGTAAGTGAGAATTATTGTATACAAAGTCTTATATGCCACTGGCATAGTTCTCAACTCTTTATAGTTAACATTCTATACTTGTGGAGTTTATTCTGTTATAATAATGTCCACTGAACAGAAATGAACTATCAAGGAGTTAAATGTCCTGTTCAAGAATATCTAGTATTACGTGCCAGGACCAAGCAGTCATGCTTCAGAGTGCACATGTCAAGCACTACCTTCTTTTCCTTTATACCATCTTAGTTCTACTTGCTGCAGCTCCTCATTTCTGTTCTGCTCTGCCTATACTGTATGACTTTTAAATTAATTTTTTATATGAGGGCATCACCATTTATAAACTGTTATTTGCCAGATTTCTTACATAAACGATTCCAGTATCACACCGTCTACCAGGTGTTTGCTTCCTTCTAGGGTCACTTTTGAAAACTAATTGATATTCTCTCTTTTGGTGAGACCTCTTTATAATATATTCCTTTAGTTCTTTAGACACGAGGTGTTTTTTGTTGCTGTTCAGTTCTTGTGCAGATTTATAATAGCTGATTTTAAATTCTTGTTCATTAAGTGTGATATCTAAGCATCCACACAGGCAAATAGTACTGATGCCCTACCCTCCTCCCCACCTCCTGCTTATGGGCCATGCTCCTTTGTATGTTTCAATATTTAAATATCTAAATTAAATAATTGAATCAAATATTTTAAATAAAATTCCAACTCTGGAAATTGAATTCTGCTGATCCTGTTTGTTTAGTGGCTATCTTAAACTCTTTGCATAAAGTCTGTATTCTTTGTTGTGTGCAGTCTAAAGTCTCTGCTTAGCTAATTTAGTGATCAGTTCATGAATGGACTTATTTCCTTAAGTGCCTTGCACCAGTTTCAGTCTTTGCAAAGAAGCTCTGTGTATGTGTTTGTGTGTGCTTGTGTTTGTGTGTGTGTGTGTGTGTGTATGTGTGTGGTTTTCAACACTGCAGCAGGCTGTTTATAATTCTGCCAGAGCATTTGCTTGTGCAGAGTCTTAGCACATACAGAAATGAAAGAAAAGGGTCTTCTCAAATCTTGGGATGTACAGAGTTCTATGCATATACATGGTCTTCTAGACTGTCAAGAATATGTTAGTGTTTTTCAAAGTTCCTATATACATCTTATTTTTTCAGTAATTGCTTACTTTTTTTTCTTTTCTTTTTGGGTCACACCTGGCGATGCACAGGAGTTACACCTGGTTCACGCACTCAGGAATTACTCTTGGTGGTGCTCGGGGGACCATATGGAATACTGGGAATCGAACCTAGGTTGGCTGCGTGCAAGGCAAATGCCCTACCAGCTGTGCTATTGCTCCAGCCCCAGTAATTGCTTACTTTTTACTCAACTTCTTGTTGGTCCTGTTACCAGGGGCTCAGGCATCTGCTGTTAAAACATTCACTGATGATTGTCTTTGACAAACAAGCAGGGGAAATTATTGTTCAAAGGCTTTAAGCTCTGAATTATGTCATTAAAGACAAATCTGAGATTGGTAGTTTTCAGGGAACTTTCAGACAGATCAAGTAGTGAAAATTAACTCAAGATGGTCTTTTGGAAAGTTCTGAGCCAATTATTCCCCTCTCATCTTCAAGACTCAGAGACTATAAAACCCAGCTCAAGGAAGAAAACAGCGCACAGTCTCCTGCCCCCGCGGCTGGCTGTCCTCACCGGGGCCCCTTAGAGGGGAGCGGGTTGAGTTTCCCTCCCCTCCCCAACCAGGGGTCCTGCAGCCGAAGATCTCCAGAACCAGCCACCACCATGCTTAGACCACTCTCCACACGCATAAAGGTACCGGCAGAGGAACAAAGGCATGCGGGTCCTGGGGCTGAGATCTCCAAGCCTGCTCAGATCGGGGTGGAGGATTCACCCAGATCCTCCAAATTTCAGTAGGCAGGGGTCACACCCACCAACTGGCCCCCTGGCGCCATGTAATCCCATCAACGGTCAAGACCCAGAGACTATAAAACCCAGCTCCTGGAAGCGACATCTTATTATCTCATTCCTACTTTGGACAAACTGGCAGGCTACTGAATGCAACCTGCTCACACAGCAGAGTCTGGCAAACTCCCCGTGGCGTACCCAATATGCTAAATACCAGTAACAATGATGGGTCTCATTCTCTTAACTCTGAAAGAGCCTTGAATATGGCACTTTTTAAAAAATCTCAGGGCTAGGATGAAGGAGACGTTACTGGGTCCTGCTCGAGACAATCAATGAACAACAGGATGGTCGTGATCGTGATCTTTAGGTTGTTGACTTTCATGGCAGTGAAATAGGGAAAAGAGATGGGAACAGGGTCAGTTAAATGTCACTAAATTTGATATTTTTACACAGATTTGACCATTTTTCAAATCCTTGGTTGATATACAGAGTCTCAAAAATACTGACTTCAATGATTTTACTAGTGTTCTCATTTTTTTATGAAGGTGATAATGAGGGACAACCTTATTTAGCTTTCCAAAATAATCATAATTCTGTATTTTTAAATGTTGGCATAGTAGGTCTACTACTTAGATGTTAGATCTCATGTCTATCTCACAATCCACTTTTGATCCAGACTCTCTTTAGAAATACTTGAGCTCAAAATATATTTTCAGGAATATTTTTCATTTCCCTTACTAAGTGATGCTATTTGATAGCTTGAACAGCAAGTTTATAGAATTATCCAGCATTTTGAGATAGATATTACAGATATAACAGGGCAGATATCAAACCTAGGAGTGTTTCTTTAAAACTTAAACAAACAAAAAAATGAAATCAAGGAATAAAGAAAAGGAGAACAGGAAGTAATCGGGTCAGAGGCTAAGTGCCTTGGGAACAACAGTGATGTCGAGAAGTGGTAAAGCTAGATACCCAAATCAGAAAGCAAACAACACTGGAAACATGAGATTCAAACTTAGAAGTGTGCCTGCTAAAGAATCAGACTGGGGATCGGAGGGAACTTGGGAACACTGGTGAAGGGAAGCTGACACTGGTGGTAGGATCAGTGCTGGAACATCGTATGTATAAAACTCAACTATGGGGGGTATGGTGCTGCCAGCAGGTCAATCTATACCTGTGAGGCGAGTGCAACAGCAGCCTTATGGCGCCTATAGATTTCCAGATACCCCAAAATTGCTGCTGCGCCTCTGGCCAGACCCCAAAAACTTGGGGCAAAGTTTACCAAGAAAGTAAATGGCCAAAAGTTAGGTATGTGGGAGACACACCCACATCAACTATATAATTGGAGGCATGGCCTCTCTGGTTCCTGATCGAACTGCTTAACGATGGCGGCCGCATGGGAGCCTTGTGGACAGCAGGTATGAGCCGGGGGTGTGGGGGCAACTAAAACCTCATGGGAAGGGGGATGTTTTGGTCCGTCCTTCATGCCCTACCGAGGTCACCAGTTGCCCCCACGAGCAGCTCTCCAGCACGGCCACAGCCCCAGAAGCACAAGGACTTAATGCAGAACCCAGCAGCTTGGAGCAGAAAAGTGAAAGGACTATGCGTTAATCCAGGCCATCAAGTCTGCCAGAGGGGAAAGGGCGTTGCCCCATTCGCCAGCTCTTCTCTGGAAAGAAAGATGGCGGCCGCATGGCAGCCTTGTGGACAGCAGGTATGAGCCGGGGGTGTGGGGGCGACTAAAACCTCATGGGAAGGGGGGCGTTTCGGTCCGTCCTTCACGCCCTACCGAGGTCACCAGTTGCCCCCGCGAGCAGCTCTCCAGCACAGCCACAACTCCAGAGCACAGAAACCAATTTCTTAACTATCTGACTTTCAGTAGAAATACTTCCAGGGTCAATAAGTAAAATAGCAGAAATCCAAAACCAACATTTAATTCTTGAACCCAGCTGTAGAAAGCAAATCACTTCACAATGCTTTTTCAGCATGTCTGATTTTGGGGGGGGGGGGAACTCTAAAGAATAGTGGTGAATCTTTTATTGAAACAATGAATCTAATCAAAGCAGATAGAGTGTTAACTAGAATTCATCTGCCTCACAGGGACTGGGAGGGGTGGGGGGTGGGGTTTTATTGGGGTTCTTCATGGTAAAAAATAAGTATTGGTAAAGGGAAATGTGTTTGATATTTGCATGACTGAGACCTAAACCTGAAAGCTTTGTAACCTTTCCCACAGTGATTCAATAATAAATAAATAAATAAATAAAAGAAATAAACTCCCAAGTCTATGCTTAGACATTTATTTACTTGACCTCTTTTCCTCTTTATTATTTTTTAAAAGACTTGTTTTTAAATTTTTATTTATTTTTGGAGGACCACACCTATAGATGCTTAGCTTAAGGGTCACTCCTGGCTTTACACTCAGGAATTATTCCTCAGGTTACCATCTGGGATTCTGGGCACTCAACTTGGGTCACCTGCGTGCAAGACAAATGCCCTACCCACTGTACTATCTCTCCAAACCCCTTTATTCTTTATAAATGTTTTGGATTGGTGTAGACGAGGTGAAAAATTTACCTTTTTTTTCAACTTTTGAAAACATGTTTTATTGACTCCTACCATGTATATTTACTAATAAGACATCTCATGTTGATGTGATACAATTTCTTTGTAAGCAATCATTTTTATCTTCCATATAGATGCTCTTAAAATCTTTTCCAAGGAGAATAGACAGTTATGCAAAACAAGAACCATAAGATGATGGTTAAAATAAAGGACATGGATCATAACTTTTAAAGACAACATATGAAGGAAGGAACAAGACATTGGCTATCTTCATGTACTTCATGACCACTTCATGTGGTCAGTACATAAGTATGACAAATCAGTAAGAATTCTGAATTAATTGGGAATTTAAATAATAACTACTTTTATATTTACCTTGTATAATTATTAGTATAAAATGACAACATGTTTGATGTTGCTTTACAATTTATATAGGAGTATATAAATGATTTATTCTATTTCTTTTCCAGATTAGAATATAGAAGTTCCCATAGTGGAGAGTCAGGACATTTTCCATGCACATATGGAGCTCCCAGAGGGCTCATGTGGTATTCAGGGAAATGTCCAGTTTAACCTGCTGTGCACCACAACTTTTCCTCCTCAATCCATCTGTGATGGAAAAAAAAGAATTGAACAAAAAAGGGAAGGAAGCAGAGGTGATGGATCTTGAATGAGTATTTTAAGAAAATAAATGAGTAGTACAGACTATTAGGTGAAGATAAGGGGCTGTCAGAAGAAAAATAAGCAACCATCATATCTGACCAGAGGTTCATTCATGCAATCTACTGAGCTATAGTTTATGTGTTGTGCAGCCTGATGTTAATTAGCTGGCAAAATTGCTTTGCCTTTCACAACCAACCCTGGTAGTGTTGTTCCAGATATCCTTGTTCCATCCCTAGCTCTATCCTTAGTTTTTCACCTGCACCCATCTGAAGCTGGTTCTTATTGCAGAGCTCCTGACCCTTGAAATTCTTATTTAAGATATCATATTATCCCTTGAAAACCAGTGTTTAACACTGCTATTCTGTTGTGCCCTCTGGTTAATGCTCAAGTATTTTTTGAGTGCATATCTGACCCAGTTCTAATTTATGTTCCTTGTTCAGTATTAATCTCTGCCCTCCCTCCATGATTGTACACGGCACTCTTTTCCTTTGAATGTGTGACTTCTGTTTACTGAAGGCAATTATCTTGCCCACTTAGATCCTTTTTGAATTACCCCAAACAAAACCGTGTGATTAGTGATCTGTAGACTCAATCTACTGATAATTAGAAACTTGAAGGTGCCAATGAAAAGCCACACACCAACCACCAAAATGTTGAGGTAGAGAAGCAAACTATGGGGAAGAAAAGGTATGATGGTTAAATTTATATGTCAACTGGACTATGGGGTTCCCAGATATTTGGTCAAATGTTGTTTTGGGTGTTTTAGTGAGGGTATCCCTGGATGAATCTAACATTTAAATCAGTAGACAAAGTTCTTTCAAATTAATAGGCATCATTTAATCAGCAAAAGACCTATATAAGGGAAAAAAAACACACCCAAAAATCAATAACCTGATTCCTCCTATCCTTTTGCTTTTGGATTTCAAAAATTCCTCTTTCCTGACTACCTTTTACACTAGAATATTGAGATTTACCCACTTTCTGACTCAGACTGAAACAACAGTTCTTCCTGGTTTGCCAGTCTGCTGATATTTACTGGAACTGCATCATTGGCCCTCTTGGTCTCTAACTTGCTAACCCACCCTGCAGATCTTGGGACTTGGGAATTGTCAGCCTTCATAAACATATGAGCCATTCTTTATAGTACTTGTGTATATCTACTAAATATACACACATTTTACTGATTTTGTTTTTCTGTAAAACGCTGACTAATACGGAGAGGGTAAATCCAATGTGTTGAAGAGCGATTAGAGTGAGTTTGGGCATAAACCCTGGGTTCAATTCAAACAGTACCACTTACAAGTTGTGCCCTTCATCTAATTAGTTTTTTTTTTTTGGAACGCCCTGCAGTGCTCAGGGGGATCTTATGTGGTGCCTGGAATCGAACCCTGGTCTGCTGCATGCGACGCAAGCACTCTACCCACTATAACATTGCTCTGACCCATATTTAACTTTCTAAATACTCAAATTCCATTCTCTGTTTTAGCTAAATCTCAAAATACTTCAGTGCCAAACATATGTCAGGTATCAGATGCTGAGTAAATGAATGAATATGTATTTAAATTATAGTGTGCTATTACTTAAATTGATATAGATTTATTTCATTTAATAGGTACTTCACAGAGTTGGATATAATTCTAAGTGTTTTATAACTTCCATATGAGTTGGATATACTTATCATCGTTTCACCTATGAAATAATTGAGGCATAGAAAAGTAACAGAACTTACAAGATTCTTAAAGTATTGAAGGAAAAGTCTATTTCGGATAACCTTTTAAAGCTTACTAATTTCTACTACTATTTTCTCCTTTCTTCTGCTCCTGATTATCTGGGTTTTTCCTCTTTCTTTGACCACAGACATGTCTCAGTGATAAGAAAAATCTTAAAATGCATTCATGTATAAAAATAAAGTCTATAATTTTGATGCATTATGGAACTGGAACGGAGAGCACCTAGCCTCTGTCAGCTCTCTTTTCCTTCAACCCTATAAAGCTATTATTAATAAAGAAAAAGTGTTATTTAAAATCATGGGTGCAGATTCTTCTTTTTTCTTAACATGACAAGCCAGAAATAGAAACCAGTATTTCTAGATCTCTTTTTTTCTTCTTACCAGTTATGTCCCTACTTCAGAGGCTTTGGGGAAGCAAGACCACCTAGGAAGTGTATAACTAGAGCATTTCAGCTTTTGAAAAGTTATTTTAACTCACTATTTGTAAATGGGGTTGGAGCTGGTGTAAAGGCTGAAAGACCATGCAGAGAGAAAGTGGCAAGACAGTCATATGGAATGGAAACCAAGTAATTAAAATAAATGATTTGTTGAATTGTATGCTCTTGTACCATGCTAGTGCTCTGAAGTATTGTCATAAGGATCTAAGGACATCTCATAGGAGGAGGCTGGAGATGAAAGTTCTGAGCATGGCTGGTTTTAAACTCGTGAAATTGATTTTAGGAAATCATAAGTTTTATAAAAATGTATTTCTTTAAGAAACTGATTACTAAGTAAATCATAAATCATAAATCTTGTGCCTTAACTCAGAAATACAAGCGAAACAAATGCCCCAGATCTGATGCTATTGCAAACCAGAACACTTTGGGGCATGGTGTACCAGAAAAAGCTTTCAGAGACTGAATTAGCATAGTGTAAATATCCATCCAGCAGAGCAGGTAATTTTGTCATTACTCATCAAATGAATTCCTAAGCATTAGTTACTCTACATGTTCGTTCTTTGTAGAAATTACTAAGAGGCAGCTGAATCATTTCAGAGCAAAATTTCCATCATTTTCCTTCTCTGTCCTTTAGGTCAGTAGAAGCAACACTCTGCTCCCACCCCAACAAAAATCTGGTTCCCTACTGATAAAGATGACAATGGATTTTTTTCCCAGTGAACACTAAGAAAAATCACCTGCAGCTAATTTTATTATCATATTAAAAATATATTTGGCAAATCTGCCTGGTTACCCATATTAGACATATAGAGTCAATGTGTTTCTTTACTTAGGTTCTTATACCTTCCATAGAGCAAGATAAAGAGCCACTAAAACAGCATCATTTCAACAGAAATATAGGAGAATGGAAAATATTGCCACCAAGAGATAATTTTGCAGGATTTGTACTATTTTTCTGTGATGCTTCAAAGTAGTCTCTCTCCCCTTAGTGTATTTTTAAAAGATGTCAGGGTGGTGCATCAGCAGTAGGAATTCAAAATATCACGCCAGCCCTACTCTGTGACTGTCACTCAGCTTTTTCCCCTGAGAATAAGCTAGCATCACTTACTGCTTCTTTGGCTTTTTTTAAACTATCATGATTTTTTTTTCAAATCTGGAAAATCCCCCACCTCCTCCACGTCTTCACACAACTTTCTGTCTGAATGATTCTCAGTCTGAAGACCATACAGATTTTTCTCCCCACTTCTACATCCCCTCCCAATTCCCACTAGCTAAAAACACATTGCTTCCTTGGGTGGTGGTGGTGCATGTGTGCTGTGGTGGTGGTGGAATGGTGGGGGGGGGGGGGGGGGAGAGGGGTTGATTACAAATAATTTTGTATTTCAGCTTGCTTTATATAGAAAGTAAACACCACAATCAGTAGTTTTACTGACAATTAACGCTAGGACCATGTAGATTTTCATTTTCTTTAATGTAGCAGAATCTTAAATGTTAAATGAATAAGCAAACAATTTTAACAAGGCGCCTTGTTTTAAGGATCCAGTCTTAATTTAAAACAAATCTAAATACTATTTATTATTATTGAAACCACTGATATTTTAAAACAGTTTAGGGAGTTTTAAGAAACATTGACTTCAACTTTTTTTTTAGTTAAAGGCAACCTGTATCCCATTCTGTTAGCTATTATATATCCCTTTAGACCTCTTTGTTGCTTTTCTTCTCTCTCTCTCTCTCTCTCTCTCTCTCTCTCTCTCTCTCTCTCTCTCTCTCCACCTCCCCTTTCTCCTCCCTTCCACTGTCCAATAACTACAATTAATAGGAGACCGAGGGGAAAGGGAAAAAAAGGAGGAGGAGGAGGAGGAGGAGGAGGAGGAGGAGGAGGAGGAGGAGGAGGAGGAGGAGGAGGAGGAGGAGGAGGAGGAGGAGGAGGAGGAGGAGGAGAGGGAATGGAAGAGGGAGAATGAGGAAAACCAGAGAAAAAGTGAAAGGAGAGGAAGGGAGGGAGGGACGGAGACGGAGGGCGGGCGGGAGGAAGAGAGATAATGGAAAGAAGCGGGGAGTGGTAAGGACTGGGGAAAAGAAGGGAGGGGTGGCCGAAAGACAGCGAGGTCCTGGGGTTGGAGGGAGTTTGGGGAAGTTAGTACGTTTTTTGTTTGTTTTTGTTGTTGTTGTTGTGTTTTACAGGTCCATCTCTAAACGGTTTCTTCTAAAGGATTTTCCATCACCCAAAAGAGGCCATCAAGTTTTAACATGAGAGGCACGACGTCTAATCGCATCCTTCCCGGAAAAGTACAAACAGTTCCTCAGCGAGGTCCCCCACCTCCCACGCGCTCCCCAGCCCGCCCTCCCCGCGGGGAGCCCCGAGACAGCCTCCCCAACACCTGTGAATCATCCCCGAGGCTGCCACCGCCGTTCCCTTTGCACAAACGCAACCCCACCCCCACCCCTTCCCCCTTCCCGACGCCCAATGCACACAACAAAGGACAGTTAAGACTATTGATTTCTTCGGATTATTTTTAATTTCTCACTACAAGTCCACTTTTTTCTTTTTCAGCATCAGCGGCTCCCACTCAGCTAGCCTGAGTTTAAGCCCCCAGTGTTTGCGCACGCAAAGAACCCTCAGAATTTGGCGGCTTCCCAGGTCCCCGAGATTCCCCGAACGCCCCCAGGCCTGTCCTCCCCCTCCCAGGAAGTCTGGAGGGTTCTAAAAGGCCTGCAGGAGTCTCTGAGGACGACTCCTAAGAAACCAGCCTCAGCCCTCGGGGGCTGCTCGCAAACGCAGCGGCCCACAGCGTCATCAACGTTTGCAAAGGACAGTGCGCTTCAGAGCCGGGAAGTGCAGCTTCAAGGCCAACCCACGCCCGCGGGGCTAACTGCCCTCGCCGTCCTCCCTTCCCCGGCCCTTTTTCCTCTAGCCCTCGGCGATAATTGCTCTGACGTACTTTCCAATAACGTCGGCGAGGCTCAGTCACCAACTGACCACATTGGAGCGCACTCCGAGCGGCTCCGAGCAAAAGGAAATCACTCATCAAAAATAACAACCCACGTCGCCTGTCTATATAGGGAGCCGGGGAGGGTGGACTGGAATGCCCCCCTCGGACCCTGGTTGGAGGAAGACTGAAAAATTACAGCTGAAATCGACCCTCCCCCCACCCCCCCCCCGCGCGCCTTCTCCTCCTCCTCCTCCTCCTCCTCCTCTGCCTGGTGCCCATGACTCAATCCCAGGGCCAAGTCAGAAGGGAAAATTACACACACGCAGACGCAGGGATGCACTCCCAGCGGCCCCCCAGACACCCCCCTTCTCCACGGAGGGGCACAGGCAGACACCCACGACACGTGCATGTCAAGGCCCAGGTCCCTGATCCCTGAGTGTGCCCCAGATCGGCTGTGCAAACGGACACGGTGGGGTGGTGGTGGTGGTGGGGGGGGTTGCAAAAAAGACGGAAATACAAAGGTTTGCAGTATTAAAGCGGGCGGGGAGCAGAGCCGAGCGCGCCGCACCTCGCGGCTCCTCCCCAGCCGCCCCGGGGCCTCCGCCCGCCCTCCGCCCCCCGCCCTCCCCCCAACGCACTTCCTCCGCCCCTCCAGGCCGAGGCTATTAAAAGCTGCTGACGTCAAAGGCACGGCCATCTTTGATGAGGGCAGAGCTCACGTTGCATTGAAGACGAAACCGCGGGGAGGTCAGGCGCTGTCTCTCCTGCTCTCCCGGCTCGGCGGCGGCGGCGGCGGCGGCGGCTCCCCACTTGCAACCTGCAGGGGCTGGGCAGACGACACCCTCTGGCTGAAGTCAAGGTAAGGAGCCCCCCTCCTCAGGTAGTTGGCTCAGCCTCTGCAAGGCTGCCAAGCCGCAGGGGACCACAGTTGGGGGGCAGACTCAGTGAGCCTGGGCAAATGCAAGTATTTGTGCATGCAGGGTGCGGTAATCCGTGTGTGCGTGCGTCTGCTTCGACTCTCCCCCCACCCCCCGCGCCGGGGGCTTGAGAAAGTAATTTAGAGGCGAGCTCTTTGGGGGAGAGGAGGAATGGGGCCACTGCAGATGGGGCGAGAGTGAGACACGGGGGAAGAGAGGAACCGAATAATAACTTACTCTTCTGAAACAGTCGTGGGACTCTTCCATTTTGTCATGCAGTTTCCAGCGACGTCTGGGCTACTGGTGTTTTGTTTGTTTATTTGTTTGTTTCTGTTTGTAGACCAGCCCTGTGTTGCTCGCCCTATTAATGCTGGCTGCTGTTGTCAGGGCGCTGTGAACCAGAGAAGTATTAAGGGGAAAGGCAGTGTGTGGGCGCCAGCAAGGCGAGAGGAGAGGGTACTTCCCACCTCGGGCAAGCTGGGCTGCAGTGAAAACAGCCTCCATACCCCCATGGACTTGATTTATGCCGCCTGCTCCACGTCAACTGCAGGTTGGCAGGAGGCGGGCGGGTCGTGCTGGGTGGGAAAGCTCTGCGGGGAGCTGGCGGGGGTGGGCTCGCCTCCGGGACTGCGGAGTCCGCGCTCAGCACCCTGGACAGCAAACTGAGGTGCGGCGCCGGGAGCCCGCGACCTTTCAGCACCGCGGACAGCGCTCCGACCTCGAGCCGCAGCTCCCCGCGGCAGAGATGGCTTCATGTTTCAGGGCTGGAGACCAGATTGTCTCTCTTAGAGCCAGGTCTCACGGACACAACTCCCTCCCCAATAGAGTTCACGGAGCAGGCTAAAATAAATAAATAAAATAAATAAACGATCCTGCCTAGAGAGACTCCTTTGCAGGCAGGCATGTACCTGCCTCCATCTCACCTACTGCAGAGCTCACACGCACAAAAAAAGTCTACTTGCAAAAAATTGTTCTCTCCCTAATTTAGGTTCTGTTCTTTCTCTGTTTTAGGTAGGGAACACACACACACACACACAGTACATATGCCCTCTATTTGGATATCAAGGGCTTTATTTTGTTTTTCAACTCTGGTTAATTCTATCTACAGATCTTGAGTAAGAATAAATGATTTATACATGAAAACGCGAACCAAAATGATCTGTCTTAGGAGGTATACAGCTCCACAAATATAATTCTATTTGATTACAATTGGGGGAGGAGGTAGATAAAGTGAGCAGAATGAACTTTAAGAATGAATCCCTCTGATTTTTCCTTCTCCCCACTTTTGTAATTTAGATGTGAACACAGGCATAGGACCATCAAAATACATCCCCAAAATATGACAGGTCCTCAAGTGTATAGATTTAACCTTTTCAACCATGGTTTCAGAGTGAGTGGAAGTATCTCCTATGGACATTGTTTATCTACGACTGATCATCTCTGATTTTGACAACATTAAGACTAGTTTTTCCTCAGGAGCATCCAACTGTGTCCTTCAGGGTAATGCAGATGAAACGACTGATATTAGACTGAAACTGAACTCTGACTTAGAGATCTACTGCAATTTCTATTACGGCACTGCGGGATTTTGCCGAGGCAGTGATAAGTACTTTAACCATTTTCTACTCTGAGCTGAGAGCCCCTGAGTGAACAAAAATTATCACAGAAATGCATTTCAAGCTTTTTAAATCCATATTAAGTTGGTATAAAATACCCAGGAGCAAAATTGAGTGGTTCCATGTGCTTAAATAAAAGTAACAGCGTCATATGTAAGAATATACACAACGCAATAAAGAAATGCTAGCATGATTCCCCAGGAAAACCTCAAAATAAGATCTTGAATTGTATTCAGTTCATCATAACTCCAAGCATTTCTGTAAAAATTCCCTGTTGACATAGATAAGGTACTTTTATTCCCAACTATTTATTTCCATACGTTTTTCATTCTTATGGATGACTATGCATTTCCATATGAGTATCTATTAATTTGTTATTGTTTCTGGATGTAAAATGATTGGAGTAGAAATATATTCAAGAGTAAATAACTGCACAGAAAATACTGTAACTGCAGATGAAATAAACAAGCGTGTCTTAATGATGAAAGAAGGGGAGAAAAGATGGGTAAGAGTCTCAGCTATGCTTTGACTTCATGCTGCATGTCCAGACAGCTCTCTGCGTAGTTGTAGTTGCGTCAAAAGAAAAGCCTAAAAGCTGCCAGAATTACGCACTTGGGCATTAGTAATTATTGCTGGGTTTGTTTGCTAGTGGTAGACTGGTGAGGGTGAGGGTGTTGGGGATCAGTGGTAAAGGACTGCAGTAAAGCCGGCGAAGGGCACAGATCAGGGAGGAAATGGTGATGGATGTGTCCAAGTATAAGCTAATACTAGAAAAGCCTACTAAGAAATTAAAAACATAATTGAAGCATACATAATTGATAAACTTAAAGGAAAAAAATAAGGAGATTTCTTATTTAAATCTCTTTTTTTCCCTCTTTAAGAGAAATTAAAAAATTCAGGGTAACACAGAATGAAAAGGAAAGAGCAGATGGACATAAGGATGCGCCAATCAATATTCACGTAGACCTTCTGATGTACCTGCTTGTTTGTTCACTGGCATTTTTGCATGATCATGTCGGCATTCCAAATACAAAACAATCTATAATCTTCTTAACTTCTCCATGGTAAAATATTCCCAGGATTCATAATTTTGTTAAACACGCAGAACTGCACATGCAGAACTATACAGACACAAACTGCCCCTTAATTAGTTTGTCTAAAAAATTTTCTAAACTTGTTTACCCCAGAGTGATGGTTATCAACCAGACGGTAGATATTTCTAGTGCCAGCTTTTCCTTTAGAAACCAGTCTTCATAAAAACATGTATGTTTTGAAAATTAGTAGAAATGAGTAAGAATTTAAGAACAAGATCGAGGAGATATGAAGAATAAAAATAGATAAATCTGGTTTATATAATTAAATATAAATAAATGATTTTTACATAATGGAATTTCCTTACAATTCTGTAACATAAGGATTGGTGTTCTTAGATTCAGTGCTAGGTATGTTTCTGCAATGTCATTCTTTATCAGCAGAGACCAGTCTGATAAGAAGATAATGATCAGTGAGCAGGTATATAAATGATATATATGAGCAGATATATAAATGATATATATAAATGAACCCCATAAAGGACAAAAAGTCTGATTACAGGGCTTTTAAGTTTACATGGTAAATATTATTAATATATAGTAATATTTATTAAAACAATAAGAAAAAAAATTAGTAAATAGTGCAAAAATGAAAATGTAATAAGAGAGTAGAAGAAAATTCATGTTGTAATACATAATTACTTTGCAGCAGATATGTATACATATGTATGTGAGATATGTGTAAATATAAGAAATGCAAGTTCTAAGGACAAATAAGCAGTTGGGTAAAGGTATCTGAGAAAGGAGACAAAACTTGAGCTGGCTTTGGAGGTTGAAGAGAAATAAGAGAGGTCTGCTATGTACATTTACATAGCAGATTACAGCAGATCAGCAGAACACTGTTAAGTTATGATCAGCAAACTTTAAAAATACCCATTCACTTGGGTGCAATGGGAAGTGTGTCAGGGAATAGTCTGGAACAGTGAGTTGAAGAGTTCTGCGGAAAGCTTTGAATACTGAGATAAAGGTTTCTTTGGTACTTTACCCTCTAAAAAATAATTTATGGGCAGAAGTTGGAATAACAAAGTAATCAGGCTTTGTTAATATTTGGAAATTGCTGTTGACAAGAGTGGGTTCAATTTGCTTCCTTCCAGAAACTGAGGTGAACAAGTTGGTATCAAAAAGGATAGTTTTTTAATTGGGATAGGGAATCAGTCCTCAGGAATCTCTTAAACTTACTTATCAGGATATGCACAGGTTCTTTGATCCCTGTCCAATTAGCTATAGGTTTCAATTTTCCATTATTGACAAATTAAAAATATTCAAGTTAGCAGATACCATCAGAGAGATTGAAAACAGGTAAGAAATTGGTTATGGGTGGTACAGGAGGTATATTTGAATAATAAACATACACAACAACTAGATGGTTAGAAAATGATGCCAAAGGGGTGTGTGTGCGCGCTCACGTGCATGCGCGCGCGCGCGCCTGTGTGTGTGTGTGTGTGTGTGTGTATGTTGTACCTGTTTCAACTTGACAAATATACCTAGTCCAAACTGGCTCAAACTGAAAGAGAAAAGTATATTATGGTAAAATTTTGAAAAGCTGAGATAGGGAGGCCATTATATCTTATTTCTTCCCTCTGAGTTTTGCTAATTTACCCCCCAATTCAGAGAAAGCTTAAAGTCTGAATCATACCCATTTTCTTTCTAATCCCATGTTTACTATTCTTCTATCTGAGTTTTAAAATTCAAAATACTGACAGAACTGCTGAACTGAAATAGTCAATGGCTTTATGTGGAATAAATGGCAGTCACAGACGTAGTTCTTGTTGCTATTTCAATTCCATTCTAAAGTGTCAAGGGACTCTCCTCATCTGTTCTTCACTAAAATGCTGGCAGGAAAGGCATCCTTAGGATGACGTGTTGATTTCCAAGCTGACTCCCCTGGGGAAATTTGGTGGTAGTGACATATGATGCATTAGGAGGAGGTCAGACTGGTCATTATTAAACTGTGCAGAGTCTTTCAAATATCAAAAGGAGGGAAGAGATGTGTTAGAACATTGAAGAAATAAGACATGCTGAGTAGAGAAATAATTTTTAATTACTCTTACAAGAGGACTGAGACAAGATAAACTTTAAGACCTTGTTTTTACATTAAATAGCTATGTGTTTCTATGTAACTTTGTGGACAAAGATCTCAAACACTTTATCTAATTTAAAAGTTCAAGCAGTTTTTGACTTATAAATGAATCTGATTTTATATCAGTTCATCTACATTACATAACACTTAGGATGCTGTAAACCAGTGGTGACAGAAGGATTGATACCCAAAACAATGATTTCCAAAGTAAAATCAGGCTTGAGAGTTAAAAAAAAAGTGACTCATTAATTCTAAATTTTAATAGCCATACGAATTCATGTAGATATGCAAATTGATAAATCTGCAACACAACTTTCCAATAGCTCCACCATTCAGAAGTCAACGAAGTTAGTGCCAAAAGCTTCTGGTAATGGTTCTGTGCCCAGTGACCTGATGGTCTCAGCATACATGGTCTTAATGCTGCGTCTGCAATTGACCTGCCTTCCTTTACGCATCACAAGGTTTATTACATCCACAACAATCATTTTTTCCCCTTAATGATTGTTTGAACATCAGTTTTGCTAGTAAGGTTTAAGAAATCCTTGCTTTTCCATCGAAGATCTGTTCTGACTGGTAATTACTTTGGGATCTCCCATCCTTCTTATATTTGGGTTTATTGCTAAACAGCACCGACTGTGTCTTAAAACCTGTATCTAAACATTTTTATAATTCTCTTAACACCCTTACTGGTTTTTAAAAATTCCATTCTCGGCTCATACTTTTGGACTGTCTATATCTGACTTAAGGTGAAATTAGCTGTCATTTCCTCTCTTGTGCTTTGTTTTTCTTTCCCTTAAGAAAAAAACAGAAGCCTTTATGTAATCTGAGCTACAGTTTTATAGTTTTTTTAACACCCTCACTGGCTTTTAAAAATTCCATTCTTGACCCATACTTTTGGATTGTCTATATCTGATTTAAGATGAAATAAGCTGTCATTTCTTCTCCTGTGCTTTGTCCCCCCCCCCCGTAAGAAAAAAAATAGAAGCTTTTATGTAATCTGAGCTCTGAAATATTTAAAGTGAAATTTCCACTCAGCTTGAGTTGCCTATCAGTAAACAGCTCAAAACTAACCAAATCTGAAGGATCTGCAGAAAAAAAACCTTTAAAAACAGCTTTGGGTCAGAGAGTGCAGGGATTAAGGCACATCCCTGGCACATGGTTGACCTTGGTTTGATCCCTCGCACCACAGAGGCACCCCTGAATAACAGCAGGAGTAACCCCTGAGCACAGAATTAGGAGTAAGTCCTGAGCATTGCTGGGTGTGTCACTGAGCCCCTCTCCACTTCCCCCCAATTTTTAAAAATTAAGAAATCTTTAAGGTCAAAAGACAAAAAGAGGATGAAACTTTTGAGGGGAGCTTAGGAGGAACTTGGAGGTCCCACTCTGTGTTTGAGGGTTTCTCCAAATGGTGCTCAGGGACCATGTGATGCCAGAGATGGAAATGGACCATCTACCTGTATGGCAAATGCCTTAACCCCTGTACCTGCCTCTAGCTGAAGCAGGAAACTTTAAAATCTGTAAGATATAAAGTTCAGAGGTCAGTGGTTGGAAATACAATATTTATCAATTAAAATCACACACTTGTTAACTAAATTTACATGTTTTAGAAAAGCTGTGTTTTTCTTGTTATCACAAGCCATCCCCACTGCAGATTTCTGAGTTCTCCAAAAAAGGTAAAATCTGATAGTACAAAAGGAGATCCTAACTGATTTTCTTAGTGCTGATTAAGGGAAGTTAGTCTTTCTCATTATTAATCGGTAGCAACAAATCTGTATTCTCCCCCCCAAAAAAATATTGGGGAGAGCAGGGGTCCTGTGTAAAGATTAATGTTTTCATTTAAATGTTTGACAACCATTCTAGAGAAGCTCAGTGAATTACAGCATCCAAAAAAAGATTGATACTGGATGACAGCTGCAAAAGGTTATGGATTGCTTTCCTTGGGTTGAGAAAAATTTATACTTCTTGGCTAGTAAAGGAAACCATATTCTGATGCATTGAAGGGAAAATTAAAACAACTCACTTACTTTTTTCCTGCTTTTGGCTTTTTTGTGTTATTGTTGATCTGATTGGTTGTTACTACCCAAAGTGACTAGTTCTTATTCCTTAAATTGAGACTATTTACACCTTATGCTGACTCAACTTATCTTATTTTCTACTGTGGTCTATTTTAAACTTGAGGAATTAGGCTATTTTCCTGCTGAAATGGTAGGTTTTACAAAATGACCATCTGGTTGCAGCTTTCCCTTCACTTCTTATACCCAGTGATGTTAGTCACATATTTTTAACTTGAGAGATGAATTCTTTTTTATGCATGCAGGTTTGAATTCATGATTTCTGGCCTTGGCTCATTACAGAAAGTGAAAATGAGAACCTCTTAGGTAACCCCCTAGGGACAGAATCACCCTGTATTTCTGTCTCATTCCCAGAAAGGAGAAATCTCAGTTGAGTTCTAAGAGTTCTGTAAATTAAATAGAAATTCTTTTTCATAAAAAAATTTAAAACCAAATTGTTCATCTCTTTGACTCATAGTCATTTTGCATAGTTTTTAATAATATTTCTAACAACTTGTAAAGCAGTATTTCTTTTATTCCACTGCCGTTAATCTGGGGTGTATCTGACAGCTAGCAACAGGCAATTCATGCTGTGAGTTGCCCCTGTAAACAGAAAGTAGAGGGAAATAAATGCCAGCAAGCTGGTAATTGGGTTTAATAAACAGTGGCCCTTTTAGTGATTTTTTAAAGTTTTAATGGGACAGTCCATTAAAACAACTTTTCTATAGCATGAGAAATCAAGATAGTGTTTTTTTTGGGGGGGGGAGTCACACCCGGCGATGCTCGGGGGTTACTTCTGGCTTATGCACTCAGAAATTACTCCTGGCAGTGCTCGGGGTGCATCCTATCTGGGATGCTGGGAACTGAACCCAGATCGGCCGCTTGCAAAGGAAACTCCCTACCCACTGTGCTATTGCTTCAGCCTCCAAGATAGTATTCTTGAATTGCTTAATGTACCCATTTTTTTTCAGTTCCAAGATGACTCTCCCTATAGTGCTCAAACATAAACCAGCTATTATAATATACTTCTTTTTTAGTTAATTTATTCAACAGATATTTATTGAACATCTGACATGTACTAGGCAAGCATATTTGGGTTACTAAAAATATATTTGTAAGTAACATGAGCATGTTTATGCCCTCATTTTGGGCATCTCATCTTAAGGGATTGTTACTTGAGAAGATCTATTTCATATAAGATCCCTTAAAAAAATATAAAGCATTAACCCATCTTTTCAACGATCTTGGCTTCTTTATCCAAAATAGTTAGCTTGCTTTCCAAAGTAAATACATGTTAAATTACCAACCAGCTTTAACTTTAAAGAAACTTAGTATAAGTTTCTAAGATGCTCTTTTATACAAATTTTCACTTTTACACGATGATCAACTAGGATAAGATGTAACTTAACTTCACACCCATATTCTAACATCTCAGTCAATGGAAGTCTCTCCCCATATAAACCTTTGTCACCCTCATGGGGAGAATAAGTCAAACTTGAGAAAAACAGTACCGTAAATCAGAAACCATGGTCCTAACCCTAGAATTCATAGAACAATGCAATAAATAGAATAACCAAGGGACAAAAAGGACATTATGAATGACAATGTACTTTTAAGATAATGTGCTTTCTTTCTTCAAAAATTAAGCTATTGTTTTTGAATGCATGTCCAGCCCCACATGCTAGGGAGAAGGCAGCTCAGATAGAAAGGGAAGCACCAAGTAATGGGTGTTGGGAGGATCCTCCCAGGATGAGAGATGCATGAGAGATGCATGCTATAGACCGAACATGATTGCCACTCAGTGCCTCTTTTGCAAACCATAGCACTGAAAAGGAGAGAGAGAGCAAAAGGGAATGCCCTGCCACAGGGATGGAGTGGGATGGGGTGGGGGTGGGAGGGATGCTGGGAGCATTGGAGGTGGAGGATGGGCGCTGGTGGAGGGATGGATACTAATCATTGTATAACTGAAACCCAAGCACAAAAATTTGTAAGTCTACAACTGTACCTCATAGTGTTTCACTAATAAAATTTAAAAACAAAAAAAAAACCCCAAAAAACAAAAACTAAGCTATTAAACTAAGTTAAACCATTCAGGATCAAGTGAAAGTACATATTATTCCTCTAACAAATACTTTCAGATATTTATCTCTTCTTGTCAGTGAACAACACTTTTATATACCTTATAAAAATATCACATTGCTTTGTGATTATTTCTCTTCATTAATTGACTGTGAAAAATCTTTCAATGAGGGCAATGTCTTAACCATCTTAGAATTCTTAGTACCTACAACTGAACCTGTCCCACATAACAGGTATATTGAATGGTAAAAGGAGAAACCAGTTCCCTGTTTGCAGAGAAAAGATTCTATCACTGTAAGTAATTCTTCCTTTTATTGGTCAAATTTTTTGATCAGGAGAACTCAAGAATGTAGATTCATGTGAATATTGGAATAATATGTCTCAGAGAATCACTTTGATTCCCCTTAACTAATTGTCAAACCTCAGCAAATAATTAATTTTCTGACCTGTTGATTTATCACCTGTGAGTTAGTGATGAAAATGATAATAAAGAAGCAAAATTATCTTAAGAATAAGAAAGTTTATTTATATTCAGAAATAAGTCTATTTTTACCAGTAATTTAAATAAATTTCACATATAAAGTCAAGCTGTCTAACTATAAATTTTACATTTATAAAAGATACAGTTAAAATTCTTGAGTTTTCACTAAGATAAAATACTTCCAGTACCACTGTTCACATATCCATTGCAAAATATATTTTTAGGCATATTGTCACTAAAGAGATAGATTGATGTCTTCCAAACATACAGCTCTCTAACATTTCTTTTCTCTTATTCAGTGTTATCTTGCTTAGAAAAGAAAACTAAGCCTCCAGATGATGTGCTAAATCAGTCCCCTTGTTCTTTAAGAAAAAAAAGTCACTAATTAAGCATTGAATTTGGCAGTTTTTTTTTCTCTTAATGAATTTCATGAAACAAGTCTAAAACCAAGGTCAGTTCACCTGAATCTTACTTTTTCCAGCTGAGAGTGGAGATACTAGTTGGTGATTGCAAGAAAAAATAAAAATAGCTTAGTGAATGCCTCTGGTATGCCAAACTAGATTCTGGGCACATATTATCTCATTTAACTTTCATGGCAACCTTAAAAGTTTTGAATTTTTATCTGATTGCAAAGTCTATGTTCTTCACCACCACCCTATAATTTTTCCTGTAATTTGCATACAATGTATTGATAGCTTCTAATAAAATATTTTTACAACATGGCAGAGAGGCAGGAATTGTGGCAATCTGTAGTCTGCCATTTGGTAGCTGAGATTTTCATGGTTCTTGACTGCAGGGTATGCGAAGGACAGAGACTTTGTTTCTTCTTTATTATGTCAAACTTGCTTAAAGTAATAACAGGTTTTGGTATGTTATTTTTCAGTTTGAGCGGTATGAATTATAAAATTGGAATATATGTCAGCCATCTTTTTTTTCTATTTTGGGGAGGATCTCAATATGTCTTTGAATATTAGATCTCTGCTTTGGAGATGGCCTCATGATTCTCAGAATAATACTTTATGAGAATGATGAGCTTTATGGTTTAACTAAGCACTGGCGGCGCCTTACTTAATGCTTGGGTTTTAAGCCCTTTTTGGAGTGAAAAAGAAATGAAATGCAAATTGCCCTTTATTTTTTCCTGCGATTCTTTAGCTTAAGAAAAAGAAACCTGCTGAAAGCTATTTAGCAAACCAGGCTGCATCTGTTGACTTCATTTTGTATTCAGTTTTGTGTTAAGGATTTTTTCTTGTTGTTGTGAAGGATGGGGTGCCTTATTTATATTGAATGTGTGCATGTGTTTTTCTGTGTGCACAGAATATGCAGATAGAGAAGTGCAAACACAAACGCTCCTGCAGCTATCCTTGAGTACAAGGTTCTTAAGTGCATTATCTTATTGTAAAAACTTTCACTTTATTCATCAACTAATGGCTATAAAGCCCACCTAGGCAAGTTACATTAAAAGTAAATGTATGCTTCTGAACCACATTCACACAACGAATTTTCAACAAAGTTGGAAAAAACTTCAAAATCAACCCTGCAGCAATGACCTTAAATTCTATTTTGGAGATAATTCCTGCAAATCCAGGGCTACAGGATAAAAGAATATTCTGGGGAAATGGTTTTGAAATCCACATCATCTTTTAAGCATACTCGATGTGCTAGTTATTATACTTGTATTAATCATAGTTATAATTATAACCTGGGTTATTAGATACGTTTCTAATCACTGTTCTACCTTAAAAATGCTGTTATTGGGACTGAAGCGATAGCACAGCAAGTAGGGCGTTTGCCTTGCATGCAACCCGGGTTTGATTCCCAGCATCCCATATGGTCCCCGGCCACTGCCAGGAGTAATTCCTGAGTGCAGAGTTAAGAGTAACTCCTATGCATCGCTGGGTGTGACCCCCCCCAAAAAAAAGAAAAAAAATGCTGTTATTTATCAGAATGAGTTGAAGGATGAGAAAGGTGAGTGTCCAAGGAATGTGGGTGAGAGTGAAGGCTGGAGGACAAAAAGCTTCTTTATTGTGCTCCCTTCCACCCCATGATTTAATCTTGAGTTACTAGAATCATAACCCCCCAAAACTTAGCAAGACTTAAAATCTTACTGAAGGACAGGACAGCTCCTTCCTTCTTTTTTCAGTCTCAGCCTACAGTCTCTGGAGGATACCAAAGAGGAATATGCACCCATTGTGTAAATGTTAAAGCAGTTTTCCCTGAAGAACATACAGAAACTTTTTTAAAAAGTGAAGAAATATGGGCTTTTACATATTTATGGGCTTAGACTTTCCTGATACTCCAAGATTTTCTCTCTTCATCATAATCCATCCAAATATTCATTCGTCAAATATTTATTTCCCCTGCTACATACTTGGGACTGTTCTAAGAAACAGGAGTTAACAGAGTTAGACAAAGCAGATAAAGTTCCTTCTCTCATAGAGTCTGCGACATAGTGGAAAATGACAGGTAATACTCTGAATAAACTATTATGAAATGGAGATGGTGATGATATAAAGGATGTCAGAATGCTGATTTATAAAGTATCATGAAAGCAGTCCTCTTTGGGTATGGCATTTCAGCAGAGACCAAATTATCTGAAGGTTCAATGGTTTTTATTTCCAACAAACTCTGCAGCTTTCTCAGAACCCCACACTTGCTTCCTTCATTTGCCAGCAATAAAAAAGAAGTGGCTCTTGGTTTGAATAAACATGCTTTCCCAATTTCTGCTCATTCATTCCCCAGATTTCAAAATCAAGGATTGCTGGCTTCAGGGTACTCTAAGAGAAAATGACTTCATAAAATCCAAATAGCCAATACTGGCAGAAACAAGGGATAACACTAAAACTTTGGTCCAGTCTTTCCTCCTCTAATTCATTTTGCTTCACTCATCATGACTTTATTATGTGCATGGAGAACTTGATTAGTGGGGGCATTTTTGTCCTCTCTAGACTTGAATTCAAGGATCAGAACCAAACCAAGAATCATGGCACAGGATAATTAGGTAAGAGGCAAATTTCCCTTAGAGATCATGATCCATATTTCTAGTTTTCTTTATATATACCTATTTTGGCTTTGTCCCCTGTGTGTTTCATAAGGACATATGTGGCTTGGGAATATGAGCCCTAAGGCTGATATTAAAAAAATGACACAAATTTCCTTGAATAAAATGTGGGGAGAAAAATATGGAGAGACTAAGGCAAATCTCCCGCATCTCGTGCATTTACTAGCACCTGTTTTTCCTCTAGTCACCAAAAATATTCAGTGTAAGGCCAGTTTAGCTCTGCTCCAATAAGAAAGTGAATGTAAAGAGTTGATATCAAATGAAATAATAGCTTTCAGGAAAGTACACAGACGTTAGAAGAAGACATGAACCCCCAAATGCAGTTAGTCTATAAGAACTTTTCTTCTAGGCCAGCAAATTCGGTTCAGAATTATTTTCTTCTTTCACTTGCTCTTGACTCTTGCTTTTACATTCACATATCTTTTTTCCATTCTTTTGTTTGTTTTACTTTCTTGGGATTATTTTCAGATTTGACTCTGAATGAAACCTTCCTCTATTATTAAATTAGAAATTAATCTTCCATACTAAGCCTTTAGATTCACGTGGGTGGTACCTCTAATTGTTTCTCTCTTCCGACTCTACTTCTGATCAAAGGGATCAGAGTTTGTCCTTTAGTGAAGCAAGAAAGAATCCTCAGTCATTTGTGAGATATATATATATATATGTATATCTTATCAGTTTGGGACTACACCTGGTGGTTCTCAGGGCTTACTCCTGCCTCTTCCACCTAAGGATCACTCCTGGAAGGCTTAGAAGATCAGGTGGGATGCCAGGGATTTAACCTGGGTCAAGTGCACACCAGGCAAGTGCCTTACTTGCTGTACTATCATTGTAGCCCCTAAGGTGTCTCTCTTGTGGTAAATTATATTATTGACTTTAGCAGATAATTATATTAATTTACTCTGCATCAGTTTAGTAACACGTTTCTTTTTTTACAATTTGTTATCTCCATTATGATATAATTTTAAACTTTATGGTAGCTCTTAAAAGGAATATGATTTTTAAAAATAACCATTTTTGAGGTATGAAAACAGAGGCATAAGAAATTTGTTTGGGAAAAACATACCTTCTTAGCTGATGGCAGATCCTTAACTCAAGTATGAGGTTCAACCAGAAGTTAAGTCCTATTCCCAATTCATGTATATGAAAAGAATGGTTTCTAGATTTAGTATTATACAAAAATTTATTTTATTTGGGGCTGGAGCAATAGCACAGCAGGTAGGGCGTTTACCTTGCACGCAGCCGACCTGGGTTCGATTCCCATCATCCCATAAGGTCCCCTGAGCACCGCCAGGAGTGAATCCTGAGTGCATGAGCCAGGAGGAACCCCTGTGCATTGCCATATGTGACCCAAAAAGCAAAAAAAAAATTATTTTATTTGACCAATGGCATTATTTGCATATATGTTAAATCTGAATGCTTTGGTAGGGCATTTCCTCTCCAATTTGCTGAGAATCTAACATGACATATTTTAAATATCTTATCTCACGTATAAATTTTTATTATCTTTCAAGAAATCTGAGTTAATTTATATTGTGATTCTGTGTTCACCAGAATCAGGTATAACTACAAATCCCCTATGTTATTTTGCCACAATGTTTTCAGAAAATGTCTTTAAAACTTTTGTCAGTATATCTTGCATAAGAAAGGAGTATTTGTGTCACATATGATGGTATTCAGGATTTACTCCTAACAGGTTTATTGTGTGCTCAGGGATCATACCTAACGGAGCTCATGGGATCATATGAACTGCCAGGGTTCAAACCAGAGCTAACTGGTTTGCAAGCACCTTAATTAAGGCAAGACCTTAATTCCTATACTATCTTTCTGGCTCATGTCATCTGGCTCAAGTAAATTGTCCTGAATAGATCAAACAAAGTTTCTTTCTTTTGAGATCTGAACAGAATTAGTTATCATTTTTCCATTTAGGTAATATTTTTTAATGCATGACCTCACCTGCTGAAAATCGAAGATCTCTGTGACTGAAATCTCCAGACTTTCTCAGAGTTGGGATAGGCTTCCTCCCCCACCCCCACCTTCCTGTACTTCTAAAAGTCCAGCAATCATGCCCACACCACAAGGCCACTGCCCAGTTAAAAATTTAACTCTAGGTGTGCCACCCACCCAGTTAAAAATTCTGGACTTCCTGGAGCGCAGTCTTCTTTGTAGCCATACGACATATCAAACTCTACAACACTGATAAACCAGTAGTAGCATACCAGATTGGATGTTATATAATGTAGAAGGCAACCAATCTCAATTTAAAAAGCATAAACATAAGGTTTGACCTGTAACAACACCTTAGTAATCTGTCATACAAGGACTTAATAACTCCATGGTGAGGTACAATTTACACTAATTTTCTTCTGAGAAAACATTTTTAATAATTCCCTTAGCAAATTATTAATAATAAACAATATAAAATAAATTATTGAGGGCCTGCAATGAGAAAAGACTTAAGGGGTGGTTGGGAAAATTGGAGACAATAGTGGCGGGAAGGTGCAGTGGCGGTGAAATTGGTGTTTCAATATTGAATGCCTAAAACAAATCATCATGAACAACTTTGTAAACCATAGTGTTTATAGAAAGTGTAGAGGGGAAATTTATGTATGCTGGCCTTCCCTATTTCATGTAAGCTCCACAATATATTAACACCGAATTGCTTTAAAATTTTTATAAATGTCAGGTGTGACATAATTATTACTATAATGAGATCCAATTATAAAATATGATTTAATGTAATATACTTTAAATTCCAGAGTTGAAAACATATATGTAAATGAGAATAGCCATTTTATTCATGGTCACGGTCACGGTTCTCCCGTTGTTCATCGATTTGCTCGAGTGGGTCCAGTAACATCTTCATTGTGACAATTGTTACTGTTTGGCATATCGAATACGTCATGGGGAGCTTGCCAGACTTTGCCGTGTGGATAAGATACTCTCAGTAGCTTGCCGGGCTCTCCAAGAGGGGCGGAGGAATGAAACTCCGGTCAACCATATTGGCTGCGTGCAAGGCAAATGCCCTACCCACTGTGCTATCACTCCAGCCCGGCAATTTTATTATATTTTATAAAATGATTTTTATTTTCTTATTTACGTAGATAAAAATCACATGGCAATCACAAATTGGCTTTCACTGATTTATTTTCTGAGTGATCCCTGAGTGCAGAGCCAGATGTAACCGATGAGCATTGCAGGGCATGGCCCCAAAACAAACTAACAAAATTGTCCTAACCTTAGTAACTTAAGATCAGAGCCATTTCTTATCCCTAGTAAGCCTATGGGTTGAGGTTCTTCAGTCCGTGGTAGATTGACTGAAGTCTTGTTTATCTACAGAGTCCTCATTTATACGAAAGGGAGTTGATGCTTTTTTAGGTGGGATGACACTATTATTAGACCATGCTGCATCATCCAAAAACAGCAGGAAGAAGCAAGTCTTACCCAAGGACTGTAGACACAAGGACCAGGAATATTGCTACATAGTTGGAAAACTGCCTCGAGGAAGAAGACAGCTGGGATAGAGAAGGGATCACTAAGTCAGTGATGGTTGGAGGAGTCGTTTGGGATCGGAGATGTGTGCTGAAAGTAGATAAAGTTCCAA
The DNA here is from genome assembly GCF_029834395.1 of Sorex fumeus. NCBI lineage: Eukaryota > Metazoa > Chordata > Mammalia > Eulipotyphla > Soricidae > Sorex > Sorex fumeus. Next base: position 27,679,925 of record NW_026606101.1, read on the forward strand.
ACATGATGGCTCTCGGTATCTATATTGAGAACCATAATGCCCAAAAGTAGAGAGAGAGTATGGAGGAAATTGTCTGCCATCGAGGCAGGGGGAGAGTTAGGGGTGGAGATAGTGGGGACATTGGTGGTGGAAAATGTGCACTGGTGGAGGGATGGGTGTTTGATCATTGTATGACTGAAACTCAAACATGAAAGCTTTGTAACTGTATCTCAAGGTGATTCAATAAAAAATAAAAAAGAAGCAGCTCTTATATGTAAGCATTATTTTCACATCTATTTAAATCATATTTGCATATCAGTTGATTGGCCAAAGTAAGTTACGTAGCCAAGCTGAGAGTGACTGTGGGAGGAGCCACCGTAGCCTTCACCAATCTCAGGAGCTGAGTCTGACAGAACAGCACAGGCAGGGCATGACATTTGGCTTATTCATGCTGGGCTGTGTGACTTCTGAAGTCAGGGAACTTAAGAAAAATGTATTCTAGCCTTGCCACACCGTCAGCCTCCTACTTCCTTCCCCAGCCAAGTTTGGAGGCTTCGTGTTTCAGATTTGTGCATCTCTGGGTCAAGAGGGTACTTGGAACATCTTGCTGTAACTCGGCAATCACAGACGCAGATGTCTCATAAATTCAGGGGGCAATTCAAAAGAAAATTTTCTCCTTTGAACACTGAAGGTAAATAAGCTACTCTGGATTCAAACTCGAGGGGGGAGGGGTGTAGAGGGGCACAGACACACACACATACACACACACACACACACACAGAGCATCTTACAGTTTTCTTATGATTCTTTATCTGAAATTATACTGGAATTGTTCGGGTGAAAGCAACTGTATTTGAGGGAGTTTTTTTGTTGTTGTTGTTGTTGTTTGGATTTACTTTTTTAATCTTATCAGTCCTGCTTTCTTCTCTAATTGCTAGCGCTCCTATATTGGCAGAAGCGGTTCTTAGGCAGCCTGTGTCCAATAAGCACTTTGGAGATGGGAACCCGAGGGAGGCGGCAGTGGAAAAAACCCTGAAGGCTTTTCTCTACTGTGCTGCTGCGTCATGGAAAACCAGCCAGGCACCTGCACCAGGCCTCACAGCAGGCCTCGGCACAGCCTCGGTCTCAGTTATTCCATAGATTAGCAGGGATGTCTGACTCATCTGGCGGTCTAGGAAGACACTTTGCAAAGAGCATTCTGAGTCCCTTAGGCACATTTTCTCAACTCAGTCTAGAGATCAGATGGCAGACTTCTGAAGATCAAGCCTGGGCTAAAGAATTGTCCAGGCTTTCAGATCCTGCACCAGTAAGCCTCAAAAGCAAAATAAAGTGTGTGTGTGCATGTGTGTGTGTGTGTCTGAGAGAGAGAGAGAGAGAGAGAGAGAGTGGCGAGGTGGGGGGAAGTTAGAACATCTAAATTTTTTTTTGTTTGTTTTGGGGGTCACACCTGAAGATCCACAGGGGTTACTCCTGGCTCTGCACTCAGGAATTACTCCTGGTGGTGCTCAGGGGACCATATGGGATGCTGGGAATTGAACCCAGGTCGGCCGCATGCAAGGCAAATGCTCTACCCGCTGTGCTATCGCTCCAGTCCCAGAACTTCTAAATCTTTAAAGTGCTTAGGTTTCTGGACCCTGTGGATGCTGACTCTGAGAGAAGGATGTGAGTGCCAACAGTTTTGTTTGGTCAGAAACATCCTACAAAGCAATGAGAAGTGAGAATCAAAGAAATGAAATAATGAAGAAGAAACTCAGAAGAGGGGCCTGAGGAAGCAGATGACCATACATGAGCAGGGGCTCAGTCCTGCTGGGGCCAGCTCAAAGAGGGCATGAAACAGGTTTGAATTGCCCTACCCAATTGAAGGGCAGTGAATTTGGCTACTGGGTTACTAATCTCTAGCCAGCCTTGTGAGATGTCACTTTTACTCCAAAGCAAGAGAAATCCCTAATGCAGTGAATTCTTGGCACTTGTCAGAGACCCTTGTAATATATAGAAAGGTGACTGCCAAGGAGATAAAGATAGGGCATCAAAAATGGCAGCTACCATCTTGCACAGACCCAGCAAGTATCTCATAGCCATCTCCAGCTTTGGCATACCAATATATTATTAATCCAACACATTTTTTTCTGTTCCTATTGAGTACCATTTATTCCATGCCTGCATACAAAGAATATGCTGAACTGTTTCATGTATCAATTCACTTGATCATTTGATTCTCATGAAAACTTGCAAAGTATTTTTCATTTTATTTCTCAGAATGCTGAGCTTAATAGGGCTAAATAAAGCACACAAAGTCACTCAGATCTGAGATTTGCACCCAAGTTTACCTCCAAGCCAAACATTCCACCATTGTTATGTCTACTCTTTCTTTCTTTCTTTCTTTCTTTCTTTCTTTCTTTCTTTCTTTCTTTCTTTCTTTCTTTCTTTCTTTCTTCCTTCCTTCCTTCCTTCCTTCCTTCCTTTCCTTCCTTCCTTCTTGCTTGCTTGCTTGCTTTTGGGGTCACACCTGTGATGCTGAGGAGTTACTCCTGGCTCTGCACTTAGAAATTACTCCCGGAAGTGCTTGGGGGAACATGTGAGATGCCAGGGATTGAAACTGCATCAGCTGCATGCAAGGCAAATGCTCTACCTGCTGTATTATCGCTCCACCCACCCACCCCTACTTCTTGTAGGAGTCTTTCCTCCTGCTGTTTGAGAGAAGATTCAACTCTGTCCAGCCCTTATGCCATCATTTCTCCAGAATCTTCCTCTCCTTTATTTATTGCTCCTATTCCATTATCTCTTGTTCTCAAGTTGGTACCCAGAAATTAAGTCCTGTCCCTTTGGACTTATAAACCTTTCTTTAGGGTCATAGGATGCCTCGCACATCCTCCAGGTCTTCTTACCCTGGGCTCCATGACCACTTTCTCCCATCTCACTACATTTTTAAATTTCTGATCCTTAAACACCCTCCAACTCACGCCTACCCATGGTCTGTGCCTCTTAACGAGCATCTGTCAGGCACCTTGGCAGGTTCTGCTGCTTCTGGTTCTAACTGAGGGAATCAGAGAACCACATCTTTGCAGCATCTTGTGACTCGAGGGCTGATTCACCCATGCCCTCCCATACCCCCAGCAAACAGCGCCAACTGGTTTATTTTTTAAGCATCAGACTCAAATGTAAGTCCCAATTTGCTGTTGTTAATATTTTAAAAATAAAATGGCATGGGGTGAGGACCAAGAGCAGGAATAATTAATTCCAGCCTGCCAGCAGGGGAGTGGGAGGGAGGCGGCAGCACTCACAGTTTCAGAGAGAATCCCACAGCAGTAAACAGAACCTCAGCTTCCAGGTGGCAAAAATACATTGGCAAGCGACGGGGGTGCAAAGTGAGGGAGCATGGCACCCTTTCAGAGAATATATAGATATAAAAATTTTTTTTCTTGGGACTCATGCTAACATTTTGGAAAACAGTACCAATAAAGCACCAATGTCTACTTTGCCTCTGGTGCTTTAAAGTTGATAGCAGGGAGCTGCTGATTTCTTCTATCCTTCACAGAATAAAAACAGATAATGAAGTTGGAATTGGAAGACCTGAAAGAAAATAACAGAGGTCTTTGATGGAAAAATGGCCTTATAAGGATGCATGAGTGTAAATTTTGCCATGGGTGTAAAAAGGTCATGTCAATGACAAAATCCGAAGTGTTTTCATGGAAAACGAAACCTCAGAGACTTTTGGTCTTTCAGACCTCATTGTAACTCCACCTCATTTCCCTTTTTCAGGTTCTTTAGAACCACTCAACCTGCCATTCTTTTTTTGGATCACACCCGGAGATGCACACAGTATCCTCCTGGCTTTGCACTCATGAATTACCCCTGGCGGTGCTCAGGAGACCATATGGGATGCTGGGAATTAAACCCGAGTTGGCTGCATGCAAGGCAAATGCCCTACCCACTGTGCTATTGCTCTAGCCCCTCAGCCTGCCATTCTGTCTCTGTATGTGAGACAGAATGTGAGGTTGCATTGTAGACCTACTGTGTGTGCAGTTACATTAAAGAATCATGAAATATTGAGCTAGAAGAACGTTGGGAGGTCCTCTACTCAACAAGCTCACTCTTAAGTAAGGACACTATTGTGGGTTTGTCAGATAGAGGCTGGGTTTGAGCTGAAGCTGAAGGAAATATCACAAGGGAATTGAGCCTGAAATGACAGGTTTCCACTGCTATCTGAAAGTAGGACATTACTGTTTGAATGCTTAGGAAGTTAATTTTGGGAGTAATATTTATTTATAAGGAAAACTATTTTGAGGATTACCAGGAATACAAAATAACCTACAAATCATATGAAATTGGGGTGTTCTACCTTAAGAAAGTGGGGGCCCCTAACCAAGAATATATAAAGGGTTCACATGGGTGGTGAAGGCACGGTATTAGCAGAGCAGGTGGTGTGATCTCATATACATGTCTTCTTTAGGATTGAGTGCTTTGGGGATCCCAAACTGAGTCCAAGTTAGATAATTTATACACAGCAGGGTTTGGGCAAGTTACGTAGGGTCCCTATTCCAGGGACACATTCGGGAGGGTCCTGGGTGACAGGAAGGACCAAGGCTGCTTGGAAAGTTCTATCAGGAGCTCATATTTGCCCAGGACTCTGAACTGGGATCCAGGATAAGCACTTACAAAGGGGACTCATGTCAGTTCTGACACTGGTGCAGGGCTTGGCTATCCGTAATGGATGCTGAGGCAGGAAGTGTTTTAGCACAGAAAACTCTTGACAGATACCAAAGCTCCACACTGTAAAAAGTTGCCAAGGGAATTTTTTTTTTTGCCAAAATCAGATTAGAGCTCAGGTCTCAAGTTATTTCCTCGGATTTTCTTCTTCAGGTTCTCGTAGAATGGCCAGCTTCTAGTTATTCTGCTCATTTTCCTGCTGGTTTGGCTGATCTTAAGCTCCGGCAGCAAGCACTGAATAATTGCCAGCTAAGTGCCAGGTGCTGTGCTCTGGCTGGAGACAGAGTGAGAACAAAATAGAAATCCTGACTTTAGTGAAGTTTTATTTTAGTATAAGAAAAAATAAATAGAAATATTCCCAGCAGTGGTATGGGAGAAGAAAGGAAAAACCTGATAAGAGAAATAATAAAGCTTCATTCTCCAATATCAAAGCTACACATGCAGTTTAAATTTAATTAAGAAAATACGTATTTTTCAATCATCTCTTTGGTCACACAAGTCACCTTTCAGTGACTACATGTATCGTGACTGCTGAACTGGACAGAACAAGGTTGCAGAAAATTCTGCATTAACAGGCTGCATGGAGAGTGATGAATTAGCACTCTTCTCTGTACACTTTTGCATTGGAGACCAGAGCAAGTTCTCTTAGAGTCTAGGCGGTATCATTTCAGAGAGCTATGCCAGTAGACAACAACGACTCCAAGAAGTTACTCCAAAGTTCAAGTACCATCTAAGCTTTCAATTGAAAAGAATTTTTGAGATACTTGTTTTGGATGTTTTGATTCAAAGCTGCCTTTGAAGGGCTAGATAAATAGAAGAGAGACTAAGGCCCTTACCTGGCATATGGTGACACCAATTCAATCCCTGGCACCCCATGGTGCTCTAAGCACAGATCACTGGGAGTGATCCCCAAGTACCAAACCAGAAGTAGCCCTGATGCTCTCTGAACATCACCAGGTTTGACCCAGAAAGCAAGCAAACAAACAATAAAAAGAAACAAAACAAACAAGCAAACAAAAAACGGTTTGCTTTTTAAAAAGTGCAAACCAGAAAATGGTACTGTGGTTAAAGATTCACATTTAATCTGGACATTTTAGCAGAATTCCTTGTAAAAACTTGGAATGGACAGATGCTATGTGCCTGTTCAGCTACCTTGCAGAGATGAGAACTCTGTCTACCAGGCGGAGGCTGAATAAAGGTCATGTAATTGGAATGCCCCAGCAGAAGAAAAATTTGCCTCTTCACTTCTCTCTCCCCTTCTTGCTTTCTTGGCCTCTCCTTGTGGTTTTAAAAGACAGCTGGATTTTAGATAAAGGTACATAAAATTCACAAAAATTTAGTGCTCTGAATAAAAAGAAAGTAGGAGGTAAAGAGAGAGAAGGATGGAGGGACTCTCTTAAGTGCACATTAGAATTAATTTGGTGTCTCAGTCAGTGGAACAAGCAATGGAGAATCATTTGAATAAGTCGACACAAAAATTTTTTGAGGGACAACTTACTCAGAAATATTCCTGGTTTACTCCCAAAACAGTGCTCTGAGGTCACTCCTGCCAGTGCTCAGGGGACCATGCAATGCCACAGATTAAATCAGGATCTTCTATAAAGGATATGCTCCAACCATTGAGCAATCCTTCTGGTCCCCTTACTGATTTCTTATGTGATCAGACACTACTCTGAGGGTCCCACGTGTCTGAACCATTTACAACTCACCTTGGCCAAATGGATGGAGTGAGTTGGCAGAATAGTTCCATTTACATGCATTCCTAAGAGTTCAGAAAGCCTATGCTGAGTGTGACACTGCCAGTCAGTGGGGTCGGCATTGAGGAGACCTACATGACCTTGAACCAAGGGTCCCTCATACCATCCAGAACTCACAAACCGTCACTCAGAAGAGGAGCCAAGTGGGACAAGATAGGATTCTGCCTTTGATGTGGGGGAGGTAGCACCAGGAATGCTCATGACCTTCCTGGGACTCATGTGTATTCCCTGTGTAATGAGATTCCTGCGAACCCAGTGGTTTATGGCAACACACTATCATTAACTCTGTGTCTCCGGAAGTCAGTCTGGGTACAGTCAGCGCCCCTGCTGCCTTCCCTGGGAGCATTTGGGGCCTGTGTTTTCCCTCAAGAGCCTGAGACCTGCTCCTTGGCTCTCTCTCTCAGGTTACTGGAATTCAGTTTCTTGCCTTAAAGAGACCCAAGCTGACTCTGAGAGGCGAGACCCTCTCTCAGTTACTGCCCACGCAGCCACTCAGGGGTCTTCTGACAACATTATAGCTCATGTCTTCAACATCAGCAGGAGACTATTTTTTTTTTTTCATCAAAGGCCAGGTCCTGCGGGCAGGAGAGATAACACAGCAAGAAGGGCTTTTTGTCTTGTATGCAGCTGACCTGGGTTCAATCCCCAGCATCCCATAGGGTCCCCCGGGCAGCGCCAGGAGTGATTCCTGAGCACAGAGCCAGGAGTGACCCCTGGGTATTGCTGGGTGTGGCCAAAAAACTAAAAAACAATTAAAAAAAGAAAGAAAAGAAAAGAAAAGAAAGAAAGAAAAGGTCCCTCTTTAAACGACTGCCATCTGATTAGGTCAGGCCTCCTCTTCAGATCATTTCCCTTTTGATTTTCTTTTGATTGAGGACCTTAATTGCAACACCAAATCCTTTCCCCTTTTTCATATAACAAAACCTAATCACTGAGTAATACCACCTGAGCTCAAAGGGAAGAGATTATATTGCCCATGGCTGACCTGGCTTCAATTTCCTGCCTCTCCGATGATCCCCTGAGCACTACCAGGAGTGATCCCTGAACACAAAGCCAGGAGTAAGCCCTGTGCACCACCAAGTGCGGCCCCAAAGCAAACAAAAAGGGGAGGGGAAGAGATTACTTACAAAGTTTATGTGCCAAGGGGTGGGAATCTCAAGAGCCACATTCAAACTTTGTCTCTTCCCCAGGAGAAACCCAATTGTGCTGCCTTCAGCCATCACCTGCTCCTTCCCTTGAGTTCCTGGACCCACATAACACAGCCAGAAGCCTTGTAAATGACCATCTCTCAGCATCCAGGCCTCCTTGGAACTGAGTAATTTTGATGTTTGCAGACCTGCCTGCCAGCCAGAGCTTCAAGCCCTTGTGCATTTTCCTGACGGTGATTGCCTCCATCTGCAATCACCATCCGGAGGAGGTAGAGGCCTGGAGGAGCAGGCAGGGGGCTCGAGAAAGAGCACTTGCCTTCCAGTGTTTGCCGTTTGTGATATGGGATGTGAGGAGAGCAGCTTCCATCGCCTCATGTAGCCAGAACTCACTACGCTTGGGGGGGCCCGGACATGAGCTTCAGATATGGGCAGTTGGGAATGTCCCAGAGTCTTGAAGGCCTGGGCTACCTCCCCACTCCAGGGAGGCCAAAGGAGATGGCTTTCAGCAGAGTAAGCCCTGCCAGAGCTTTCAGCTCTAATGAGCTCCAGAAGCCTTGGCCAGAAAGACAGGGTTGGATCAAACCTGAAGTACAGACTGATAGAAGATGTAGAACCCAGGGCAGGTGATGGGGAGGGAATTGATCCCCTTCAGTGATTTGTAAGACTCTGGCCAATGCCTCTATGGTCTCAGAAGGAATGGGGTGGGCGGTGCACTGTGAATATTCATCATACAGGTTTGAGGATCCCTCTCTCACCCCCACACACCCAGCAGTTTTCTCTCTTCCCTCTGTTATTCAACACTTCCTTCTTTCTTTCTTTCTTTCTTTCTTTCTTTCTTTCTTTCTTTCTTTCTTTCTTTCTTTCCTTCCTTCCTTCCTTTCTTTCCTTCCTTCCTTTCTCCTTCCTTCCTTCCTTCCTTCCTTCCTTCCTTCTTTCTTTCTTTCTTTCTTTCTTTCTTTCTTCCTTTCTTTCTATTTTACTGTGACTATCCAGTGCTGGACTGGAATGATAGCACAGCGGGCAGGGCATTTGCCTTGCACGCTGCCAACATGGCTGGCCCGAGTTAGATTCCTCTGACCCTCTCAGAGAGCCTGGCAAGCTACCAAGAGTATTTCACCCGCATGGCAAAGTCTGGCAAGCTACCCGTGATGTATTCGATATGCCAAACACAGGAACAAGTGTCACAATGGAGACGTTACTGGGCCCGCTCGAGCAAATCGATGAAAAACGGGAGGAACGGTGACAGTGATCCTGTGCTAAGTGCTGCTTTAGGTACTAGAAAAAGAGGGTCAGACACATCAGGTCAGGTCTACTTTGGTGGTGAAAAGCATTTCATTGCATTTTTACGTATGTATTTTTTGGTCTTGGGATCATACCCAGTAGTACTCAGGGACTTATGCTGACTTGGTGAGGGGATACCTGGGGTGCTCTTCCGAGCAGTGCTTAATGGGTTCCAGTATGGAAAGTATGTGCTCCAGCCCTTTGAGCCACCTCACTAGCCTACAAAGAGCATTTTCATGGGAAGAGCCAAACAGTGATCAAATAGACCAGAACAGAGTTGATGGGAGATGGGAATGAAGGATATTAAAATAAGATTAGAAAATAGGAAATGGAGGTATGCATCTACCCCCAGAATTCAAAAACATTAATTTACAAAGTTATATGCACATCTGTTTTCATTGCAAGGATCATTACAATAGTCAGGATATGGAAATAATCCAAATGGTCAACAACAGATGAATGGATAAAGAAATTGTGACATACGTATACTATGGAATACTATGGAATATAAAAAAAGATGAGACCATGTAGTTCACTACAGCATGGATGGAATTGGAAGGTGTTGCATTAAGTGAAACTAGTCAGAGAGACACAGACAAATATCAGACTATTCTACTCATCTGTAGAATATAGACAAGGGAATGGGCAGTATCAAAGGGGGACAACCCCCTTTGACTTGGATTACAAATTTCAGTTTACCAAATAGTGGAGGAAGGGAAATGGAGGTAGAGACAGACTAGACATGGTAAGAGGCTTGGGCACTTTGGTCCCTAAGTTGAGATGTGTTACCAACATGCATCTGAACCATAAGCTTTAACAGTGTTGCAACTGTTTTATCTGAACTATAATTGTTTTTAAGTGAAAGTAAACGGGCTGTGAGATAGGAAGGCAGCTGGGCTTATGCTAAGACCAGGTTCAATTTCCAGCACCACATATGTTCTCTCAAGCAGCGCCTGAAATGCAGTGCATGACTACCAGTATCACGAGGGTGACCCCTTTCATTCCCTACATTTAGGACCCGACCAGTATAGCAGTCTCAGGCTCTAACACAGAAGCTCTTGCCTATGTGGTTGGAAATCACAGTTGGTGCCCCAGAAATTCCTGAGTATTGTTTGGGAGGCTCTTTGGAAACAAGTGAAAGTGAAGACTTGGAGATGAGAAAAGGGTGTTGTAAGAAGATAACAGTCAAACGTCCATGAGAAGGAGGAAGCAGTAGGGATGTGATGGGGACAGGATTTCATACTTTGTTGCAAAATTCAGTCAAAGGCAAGGCGGTGGTTTCTGAAGCACAGCAGGTCAGCGCTGTCCTGGACATCGAGTGAGAGAAAGGGAATTGGGAAGTGGTGCAATTTGATGAGGCAGATCAGCCAGGACCTGGAGTGTGCTCTGCTTTTGATTTGAGAGCACTGAGTTTGAAAGTTTGGGGAGCAGCGTTTGAAGAGGATTCGGGTGATCGGTCTGTTCATTGCCCCCCGCCCTTCTCTATTTTGCACCTCCAAACAGTGCTCAGAGGACCTAAGAACTACTCCTGGCAATACGTAGAGAGCCAGGCCAGATGTTTCCAGGCCAGGTTCCAGCAGTGAGGTGCTGTTCCAGCTCAGTGGTGCTGGGAACTTCCGGAGCCACCAAGGCAACAGGAACAGAGCAGGAGTTCCCATAAGGTGTGAATTCCAGTTTCTGCACAAGCAAAGCATGTGACCCTGACCATTGAGCGATCTCCCCAGCCCTGATGAATCTTTTCCGGGGCTGAAGAAATAGTATCCGGGGTGATTGCCTTGCATGTGACTGAGCTGGGTTTGACCCCGGGCATTCTGTATATGTTCCCCAGAGCCTTCCAGGAGTGATGACTGAGTATAGAGCCAGGGATAAGCAGTGACCATGGCCAACTGTGCCACCCCACCCCCCAAAAAGTGGCCCATGTACCCCATGTGGAGCAAAAGTTTAATATAGGAACCTACAAGGAAACCACAACTCTGTAGTATAGAGATTAAGAGGTTTAAAGCCAGATAGGAGATGTAACTTTATGAGTGGTGTCCAGCCCATTAACAGTCTCAGGTGGGCTCAGAACAAAAGCTTTTCACCTGTCTTCTCCTTTGGTGCAGGTGGATGGGAATATAAGTTTGATTCCCTGATTGCTGTGATGCATGCAGGTGATTGGTGAGGGAGGAGTCACCACTGCACCCTAGAATGACATGAGGAAAGCAGAATCGGGAAGAAAAGGGAGTCCAGAAAGGAGGTGGACACCACTGGAGATGAGTTTTAGTTTGAGCTGAGTTGTATCAGAGTTGGTGCTTCCTTGGAGTGAAGAGAAAGATTCTTGGGCAACAGTGGACCAATCAGTTATCATCCAGCCTACCAGGGTCCAAGAGAGTGTGTGTCCACTCCAAGGCTTCTCAAAAATCAGGGAAATGGCTTCTGTCAGCCAGAGTCCGGGTTTCAGCACCTATGGGCAGGAACACCTTTTTTTTCCTTGTCTCCTCAGTCTCCATAGGTGTGTGATGGTTTCTCCATAGTCTTGAGGTGCACTGTCCAATGACTCTGTATAAGGTCCCCCGATCTGAATGTGTCCACTGTTACGCACCCAAAATGTTGCATTGCGATGTCTCTCCATTGCAAGATTCTGATTTCCCTTTTCTATGCTATTTTTTTTTAAAAAATCTGTCACTGAGTGTAACTGACTGGCAAGGGTGTGTGTGTGTGTGTGTGTGTGTGTGTGTGTGTGTGTGTGTGTGTGGTGAGTTAGTAATCCAATACACCTACAGTCATAAATTTGAAAGGCATGTTTCATGGCTACCATATTGTCATCTCAGCCCTACCTTCCAACGACCATTAAGCAAACTTTCTCAAATATTCCAGGTATTCCAGGATTTAGCATTCTCCTCAAATCACACAGGTAATGGTACACTGGCAGATGATTTTTTCCCTTCTAGATCTGTTTCCTCATTTGAGAAATGGTTTCCTTTTCCAAGAGTTACTAAAAAGACTAAATTGTATAAATCCTATGAGATTTATATTACTGTAATGACTTCAGAGCAAACATTTAGTAAAGGCTAAATATCAAGAATGGCAGCAGTGAAACCTTCCTGACTCCTGAATTGTGAATCAGCTATCTAGTGCCCCAATAATATATCTCAATTACATAAAACAATAAATTGGACCTTATATTTGAGTGGGATTTATTAAGTCATTCTACAGAGCTTATTTATTGAACTCTTACCTAGTGCTTACTATATGCTGGGCACTTTATAATCATTTTCATAAATACTAATTCATAAAAAAGACTAAGAATTAAGAGCCATTGCTATTCCCATTTTACTGATAAGGAAACTGAGAAACCAGAAAGTTAAACAACTTATCCAAAGACATACAGCCAGTGAGTGGAAAAGTTAGGACATGAACTACAGCAGTTTAACTTCCAAGTCCATATAACCATTATCTTCTGTCAATGGTACGAAAAGTATAGAGTGTTCTGAGGGTATTTAAGTGGGGGAAGGGGCGCTGAATCCAGTCAAGGAAAATAACATCTTAGGTAAGCACATACCTTAGAAATGCTTGGAGAGGTTTGGATCCTGTTTCCTCTCCAAAGTCCCTTGAAACTAAGTATTCTTTTTATAGGAAGTCTCTCTCTGTTGACTTTCTCCATTCTTGTGTGTGTCCTTGGAAAAATCCAGCAGATGTTTGATTTTGGGGAGAATACCTCTGTTAATAGCTGGAACTAATGCTGGCATAAAAAAAAGTCTGGAATATTCTGAAAACAACTCCAGATTTTACCTTCCAAACTAAAGGAAATCAATCTGCCCTCTCTTAATGTTTATGTCAAATGTTTGGTAATGCCAAGGGAAATTATGATTGTGAAAGGTTAGATTAGTTATCAATTTAGGTTTTGGAAGAATGAATGTCACTAGAATCCTGGAGGCTAAGAGAAGTCCGTTTACCAGACAGTATGGATTTAGTATGGTTTCAGGTCCTCACACTGTGTATGTCTTACAGTCCATATTCTGACACCTGAACTCAACTATAAAATTTTTTTTTTAATTTTTTTTGCTTTTTTGCTTTTTGGGTCGTCCATGTTGGCTGCGTGCAAGGCAGACGCCCTACCCGCTGTGCTACAGGGGTTACTCCTGGCTCTGCACTCAGGAATTACTCCTGGCGGTGCTCAGGGAACCATATGGGATGCTGGATTCAAACCTGGGTTGGCCATATGCAAGGCAAACGCCCTACCCGCTGTGCTATCGCTCCAGCCACTCAGCTATAAAATTCTTGATGTGAATTATCACACACTATGTATTCAAACATATTATAAATATATTTATTATTTAATAGATTCATAATTAGGTGTCACCACTGGCTTATTTGCCACTATGTCCATAAGCCTCAAGAGCACATGTAAATGATAGCCATGTCCTTTCTTTTCTCCCACCTTGTCCCCATTAAAATCATCTTTCTACTTGCCAAATTGGCAGGGAACAGAAGTATGTTAATTTACATCATGATTGAAATTTTAAATATACCTTTACTGACTTCTCAGACTTAAAAGCTGCATGCCCTTCTGCCCAGGGAATGAGTGTCCCTGAGTGCTGGCATTATTTAGTGGTGCTCATTGAAATTCATTTTATGCTTGAATATGTTACTTCACTTCAGCCTGAAGCCTGCTGAGAAAATTCAGAATTCCAGTGGTTTCGCTGGGGATATATCGATTTTGTACTGATTTTAAGCCATTATGATTCAAAAGCAAGCCTCATACTAAACTCTCCTAGTTTAGAGAAAAAAGAATGATTGGTATGTGTTTTTGCACATCTATATGCATTTTGGGATCTGGGAAAAAGAAGGAAAAAATGAAAGGTTTGGGGCTTTAACTATTTAGGGGGGCTTTGAGAGGGAGAGCAAATGGATCTTGCATGATTCTCCTTGTCAATGAAAACAGAATGATCAGTTGAATCCAGAACATAATTTTAGATGACTAAAATGTTTTGTTGAAAAGAAAGAAAAGAGGCAACAATGATGGAAGCAGCAGGTAGGAGTGGACATTGTTTTTGATATTCAATATGCCAGCAATCTTCAAATCTTCATCAATGCCCTAGCCCTCATCCATAGCAAACAGACACACACACACACACACACACACACACACACACACACACACACAGAGTGAATCTGAATGTTTGCTGAGAAACTCATTTTCCAGACAAGGCTTCAAAGCTTCTTACCTTATTGCCATCTAGTAAGCCATAAAGAATTTCACCCTCCCCTTGAAATCCAGAAAGAATAAATTTACTAAGAGTAGCCATTGAAGTGGAAAGATAGGGAGAGAAGGGAAGAAGAAATCCATGTCCATCATTCCCCAGATGTTACCAGCCTGGAAGGGCATCATCCTTGGTAGGACTCATTTGGCTAGGACTTCATGTTTATTGAATATCCACTGTGTCCCAGGCTCTGTGCTGGCATTTGGTTGCAATCCAGTGTAAGGTTAATGGTAGATGTTCTGACCTCAGACCCAAGGGAAAGTTTATTCAAGCTTTTCATTCCGCAGTTTCCACTAAAATGGGAAGTCCTAGTAAAGTTAGTCTGAGTATTAACATTATGCAATGAGTCAACTCTGGTCTTCTGAGCACGTAAAATCGTCTAGTTCATCTCATTCATCAGGGAGATAGCTTAGGAGGCTGGAGAGCATGTTTTGCACTCAGGAGTCCTGTCTTTCCTCACAGTTCATCAAGAACCACCAAGAGTAACTCCTGAGTACCAAGCCAGTAGTAACCGCCATGTACTGAGCCAAGTATGGCCAAACAGCAACAACAACAACAACAACAAAAACTTGTTTGTCTCCCCAAATTAGAAAAGAATAGACTGTTTTTCAATACCAAAGGCAAGGCTATTTCTTATTCTGCGAAGGATGGTCGAAACTGCAGAGAACATCCTAGTTCTTCCCAGAATACTTCACTTGATCTCTCATTACTGACAATAATTAGTTAGATAAATTAGATGTAATATTTGGATCCAGCTCTGTACAGATTTTCCCCCAGGTCCCCAATATGAAATGAGATGACAGCAGTTTGTTTTGCTAACAACCTTCTTCCTGTTCCAACCTACAATTTCAATATTCCCTTTAAAACCAAGATCAGCATTAAACTAGAAATAAATTCCTACTTCAATAGAGGAGATGGCTAAGAATAGAAATACTGGTTGTTCCTGAGATGCCATATGAAAATTTTATATTAAATCAGGATTTGCTTTTTCCTCTTGGCCTACTTTCTTTTATGAAAGGATGTGGAAACAGCACTTTCCATTCTTGCTGTGCCTTCCAAGCATGCGTTGTTTATGCTCTACTTGCTGCTTGCTGATTACTCATCCTGATAGTCCAACAATCTGCAAAAGTGTTAACAGAAAAGAATGAAATGAAATTTGACTGTTAGGCATTGAGGTCAGAACAGCATGATAGCATTATAACGAAGTCCTAAGGTATATTCTGTATATCAGTTATACATAAGTTAGCTTATGCCGAGTAACAAATAACTCACCATATACAGTAGCTGCACACAACACTCATTTTTAATGAATTACTCTAGGAGTCAGTAATTTGGGGTGCATTTAGCTGGGTTGTTTTTCAGATTTTGTTGGGCTCAATCTGGGTACAGTTGCTGGGTCAAATAGGAGCTAGTTAGTCTAGGGTTAACTTGACTAAGATGACTTATCTGTGTCCCATGTACTCTAGAAGCGAACCTCAGTTTATTCACCTAAGTTAACCAAAGTGAAATATAAAATGCCACCTCAGTCTATAGATAATGAGACGTAAAATGTCCTACTTATTGATCATAGGAATGAGAAGACTCACAGATACTTGTTTACAATTCAATGAAAACGTATCAAGGATCTTAGCATAAGGGCATGGCCCAGGAGACTGGTAGATCTGTGATCACCCTATGGTACTCAACAGACAATCCTAGCACTTCATCTGACTCAGTTATTAGCATTTTCCTTATATAGCCCAGATAATTTTAGAGCAGTAGGGCGTTTGCCTTGCACGCAGCCAACATGGCCGACCCGAGTTCGATTCCTCCGCCCCTCTCGGAGAGCCCGGCAAGCTACCGAGAGTATCTCGCCCGCACGGCAGAGCCTGGCAAGCTCCCTGTGACGTATTCGATATGCCAAACACAGTAACAACAAAGTCTCCAATGGAGACGTTACTGGGCCCACTCGAGCAAATCGATGATCAACGGGAGGGCCTTTACTTTACTTTTACACTTTTTTCTGGTTCTAAAGACAAATAATGTTCATTGCAAAAAATTGAATAAAGAAAAACATTAAAAATCATCTAATGGGCCAGAGGCAATCATTGTAAATGATTATTATTTCAGTATATATTTTATATAATACCACCATGTTTACATAGTATAACTTTAGTCTTGTTTCTGTTTATCTTTAAATAACCAATAATATCACTTGTGGCCTCTGAGTTAAGCTTAGGTAAGCTACTTTACATGTATTAACTCATGCAATACTTACAATAAAAGAATCATTTCTAAAATGAGGAGAAGCTGCACACCTTGCTTGAGATTATACAGCAAGTAAGTTGTGGAGCCAACATTTGAAGTTATGCGATCTCATACCCTAAATGGTTCTTGAATATTGGGATGTGCTGTTGATCCTGATACCCAGGGTTCCTTGAACATTAGTATGCACAACTTCCCTGAGAGATTATTAAAACACAGACTGTTGAACACACTTCTAAATATTATAATTCATTTGGTCTGTAATGAATTATAAGAACTTTCTAAGAACTGGCATTTCTTTTTCTTAATTTAATGTAATTTAATTTTTTCTATTAAATCACTGTGAGATCACAGTTACACACAGTTACAAAGTTGTTCATGATTAGGTTTCAGTCATACAATGTTCCAACACCTGTCCCTTCACCATGTACATTTCCCACCACCAATGTCCCCAGTTGCCTCTATAGAAGGCACCCCTCTATCTCTCTTTCCCTCTCCCCTCTCTCTCTTACCCCTCTCTCTCTGTCTTTCTCTCTTTCTCTCTCTATATCTCTTTCCCTCTCTCTCACTCTGTCTTACCTTTTGAGCATTGTGGTTTGAGGTACAGGTGCTGAAAGTTCATCCCTTTACCTCCTTTCATCACTGTTTTTGCCCAGAGTGATCATTTTCAGCTATCATTGTTATAGTGGTCCCTTCTCTGTCCTAACTGCCCTCCCCTCCACACCACCACTTCTGGCAAGCTTCCAGCCAGCATTTCTAACAGCTTTCCAGGCAATGCTGATGCTCCCGGTCTCAACAACTCTACAGAGTAGCATTTGAGTCTATACTATTAGGTTCGCTTCAGAGATAAAAGAGTAGCTATTCAGAGAGCACCAGTAAATAGGCCAGAGCCACGCAGCAGGTCAGCTGTGTATTAAATCCCTTTTCAGCTTATACTCATAGAAAACAATAATCACAGAAAATTTTTGCTTCATTTTTTAGCCCATGCTTTTCTCCTGGAGTTAAAGGAAACAGTTTAGAACCTACTACAACTTCTCTGATAGCTAAGCATTGTTGTGAGGTAAAGGGATTGTAGTCATTCATTCTTTACTCATTTATTTCCTTAGAGAGAGCCTGTAGCTGGGCAGTGCTATTAGCACTATCCTCTGGTAGCCCCGGGAGGATACTATAAATACTAGTTTATACTAGTAGCAAATAAATACTGAACAAACTAGTATTTACTTAAATAGCAATCCTCATTTTTTGGTTTTTTTTTGGGGGGGGGGGGGTGTTCGTTTTCTTTTTGTGTCACACCCGGCGGTGCACAGGGGTTGCTCCTGGCTCATGCACTCAAGAATTACTCCTGGTGGTGCTCAGGGAACCATGTGGGATGCTGGGAATCGAACCCGGGTCAGCTGCGTGAAAGGCAAATGACCTACCCACTGTGCTATCACTCCAGCCCCTCATTTTTTAAATATACAAATAGAAAAGTGCAGAGGTGCCTTTGAAAATTTATTTTCCTCAAACTCCTCTATGCTGTTTTTAGAATGTAAGAAGTTAGTAATATTTCACTGGTTTTCTTACAAGGTAAAATGTACATTTCTATGTTTGCCAAGCCTTTATGATGTTCTAGCAAGAGGAAATGTATCTTTATAACCAAGTAAGATAAGCACATAGTTTTCTGGATATCCTCTTGATAATTCATTCAAGTATGATCCAAGACTAACAGATTCACTTTGCAACTTGATAGAAATGCAAATTTCCATGTCATTCACCAAACCTACTAAACTAAAATCTCAAGTGTGAGAGTCTAGGAATCTTTTCTTTAACATGCTTTCTTAGTGATTTTATGCAGCTAAAGTCTTTGACAGCAGAGAACTTCCTGGAATGATTATTTTGCTTTCCGAGAACACTAACTAGCCCTCGGGAAATTTTGAGTCTGCACATCTCAAGCTAGTGATCAGATGTAGAGTTAGTTAAAACAAATTCCTGGGCCATAAGTACCACCAAGAGACTCCAATTCAGCAGGTCTTGGGTGTGGCCCATTAACTTGTATTTTTAATAAGTCCTCTGGTAATATTAATACAGCCAATCCTAGACCAAACTCCTACCAAAAGTCCTTGAACCAATGTCTTTCTTAAATAAATAAACTTCAATTTTGCAAATATCTTAATATACAGTTACTTTTTATTGAATCACTGTGAATTACAAAGTCACAAAAATATTGATGACTGAGTTTCAGGCGTATATTGTTCCATTGTCAATCCCTTCACCAGTGCCCACTAGCCACTATCGATATCCCCACTTTCCCTCCCACTCCATACATATTTTCTTAGACAGCTAATTTGCTTATAAAATAACTACTATTAAAACATTCCAAGGCTCACAAAACGGTTTGAAAAAAATCAGATACTAGTGCCATAACATTTCAAAAGAGCTGGTTAAATTAGATAAGTGGAAGTAAAGTGTAGCTTGACAATTTCATGTTTCAGAGACTTTAGTCACCATCCCTTTGCTTAGAACCAGAGATCCCTGGTGTTTAACAAAGTGTGAAACTATATATTGGGTGTGCATTAGTCAGACCCCATATCCAAGTGTCCATGTGGGGTCCCCAAGCTTTCCTTTGGAAAGGAAATCTTGATGGATTTCTTCCTTATGTGCCTCTATCCTTAAGTCCTTTTGTTGGGGCTGGAAAGATAGTACAGGGGTTAAGAGCTTGCTTTGTACATAACCAGTCCTACTTTGATCTCTGTTGCTATATGTGGTCTCCCAAGTAACACCAGGAGGAGTCCCCGAGCATGACTGAGTGTGGTCCAAACTATACACAACTCATCTCATCCTGTAAAAGGAAAAAACTTTACCTTTCATGATGTTGATATATGTTTGGAAACACACATGTGATCACTTAAATTTCTTATTAGATGCTCTAATAAATATTAACATATTCAAAGTAATTGAGGAGACATTGCCTCAAGTGTTCCACAAATCAAGATTGAGGGCAAAAAGTATAGAAGCATTAAGAAACATGTAAAAAAGACTCAAATTTGATAAATTTTAACCTCATGTAAAGGAAAAATGTTAAGAGGTGTGATCCACGTCCTCAAAAATATTTGTTCAGTATTTTCTGCATACAGATTGTAAGAGTTAAGGGTGCCTTTGAAGACCTGTCTCTGGGGAACAGAAACATAGATAATAAAGTCAGCATAGGTGAGTAATAAATACTAGGACAGGATGTCTGAGAGCTTCTAGGACTCAGTGTGGCTTTGGTCTGGACCACTTGCCTCCTCCAGGGTCCATTTGTGCTAAAATTTGAAAACTGATGGGAAGTTGCTATATGAGGAAAGCAGAACAGGGGTAAGGATTGATATTCTGGCAAATGAAATAACAGGAATTTGGAGGATTATGGCAAAAGTTGGTAGATGTGCATTTTCATCAAGCTTGCTCCCAACGGAGCAATGACATGAGATGACATGAGATGTGGTTCCATGGAAAATGTTAAACCCAGAGCTCCCTACATAAAGGAACACATAAATCTATTTGAAGGAAGCCGTGTTTGCACTTGTGATTAAAGCAAGCTAACCTTTACTGGGTGGCTTTGTCTTTCTACTTTGTTATTCATGAAATCTTTCATTATCATCATATCCTCGAGAAGTTCTAGCTAAGTGAACTTCAGGCCCAGAAAAAACTATTTACTTATGATATGTTACCCTACCTACTGAATTGACTGAAAATTTTTTTCTATTTATGCTACTAATGAAAAGAAAATCTCAAATGTGGATGAATAGAATGAATAAAAACCAAGAAAGACTCGAGGGGTAAATTGTTGGTACACTTTTGTTTTTCAGGTCATTTGACCAGAACATACAAAGAAGAAGTGAGAGTCACACACTTGTTTGTTTGTTTGTTTTATGTCACTGACATGACCTTCTAGAATTATCTATAATAGTTCTTTATTCTTGGATGGATAAGACAGTATGTCATGAGATGTTTTCTGGAAGGGCTTAGGGACACGGAGATACACATTTTGAAATGCACAAAATTTTTAAATGACAAAGTATAATTTCTACAAAGCTAAAGCATAACTGACTCATACTAACGAAGAGTGAGTATTAATCAAAGATTAATTTGCTCCATTAGTAAGATAATTAATAAGATTATAAAGCTTATTTGCAAAGCCTTTGAGGGACAAAGATTTACACAGGAAAGAAATGTTAAAATATTGCATGATTTCATCTTATAGTCAAGTAGTATTCCATTATGCGTATGTACCAGGATTTCTTTATCCAGTCATACATTCTTGGGCAATCAGATTTTTCCCCAAATTTTGTTTATTCTGAATAGTGCATAATGAATAATAGAGAACAAATGTCTTTCATGAGTAGATTTTGGGCCATTGGTGTAGATGCCAAAAAATGGAATTGCTGGGTCATTTGGAAACTTAATTTCTAGTTTTTTGAGGTGTTCATATTGTTTTCCAAAAAATCTAGAGCAGCCAACGTTTCCACCAGCAGTGAATTATGGTTCCTTATTTCCCCACATCCATGCCAACACTGATTGTTTCTCTTTTAGGTGATCTGTGCCAATCACACTAGTGTAAGATGCTATCTCATTTTTTTTATTTGTACTTCCCTGATGATAAGTGATACAAAGCATTTTTCATATACCTTTAGGCCATCTGTGTGTATTCTTTGAGAAAGTTTTTTTTTTTTATCTCATCCACCCCATTTTTTAAAATCAGGTTGGTTGTTTTTTTCTTTTAAGTTCTACCTTGCTTTGTAAGTCTTGGTGTTGATCCCTTATCAGATGAGAGGTGAGCAAGTATTAAATCCCAATCTGTAGGGTGTCTTTTTATTCTGATCATCACCTCTTTTGCAGTGCAGAAGCTTTTTAATTTGCTGTATTCTCACTTATTTACCTTGCTGCCATTGGCTTAACCAACAGCATTGAATCATCGAAAATAATTCTAGATTCAATACTATGAAAAGTTCTACCTATGTTTTCCTCAAGAAAGTTTATGAATTTAGTGTGAACTTTGTCTGACTGAAACCCTTCCGGAAATTATGCAATTTTCTCCTACATGAATGGATGTAGAAAGTGAAATGCGTAGGGAAGTCAGTCAGAAGGAGAGGAATAAACACTGAATGAATGGTGTCATATGTGAAGTAAAAGGAAACATGGTGGAGGAATAACAAATGCCCAAAGGCAATAGAAACTGTGAAGTGCTCTTCTGTAGGAAGGTAATCCAGTGTGTGTGTGTGTGTGTGTGTGTGTGTGTGTGTGTGTGTGGAGGGAGGGAGTTTCAGGGGGAGGGGTTTTGTTTGGTTGGTCAGTTGCTTTTGGTTTGAGGGCAGAATTGATCAGGAATCATTTCAGGCAAGCTGAGGAATCAAACCTGGCTAGGTCACAATACAAAGCAAGTGTCCTACCCTCAGTACTGTCACTTTGGCCCCCCAAAGGGAGAAGACTCTAGAACAGTGGTGGAATGAAACAAAAACTCTGAGAAGGATATGGTGCCAGAATGGTTTATGCTTGAAACTCTGCTATTAACTGTACTGTAAACTATGGTGTCTAAAGTAAAATAAAAATTTAAAAAATAAAATAGTTGGATATAAAAAGATAAATGTTAAAATTAATTTGTTATGTACAAAACTAATTGTTCTATAAGGCAAGACTGCTATGATCCTTAGTGCTGTCTTTTATACCAAAGAAAAATCATTTGCATTTCTACTGGACAAAATTCACTGTTCAAATTTGTAGAAAATAGCATCTAATCTTGAGACATCTAATAAAACTGAATCTGTAAGATAGCAACTAATTGAAAGGAAATGATAAAAAAAATCGGGGGTGGTGTAGACATGCTTATTATCTTGATCGCAGATATAATTTTATGGTGATATACACATGAAAGACCGCACTAGATTGTTTATGTTTATTTATTGTATTTGAAATAATCTTCAATAAAGCTTGTGAGAGAGAGAGACAAGGAACATAGTACAGTGGTTAGGGTACATGCTTAGCATGCTAGGAATATGGCAACATGAATTTGGCCCCCAGGATCACATGACCTTCTAAGAACCACCAGGTACAACGTTAGAAACACTGCTGGACTCATTGGTGGGATGTAAATAAACATAATATGAGACTAATAAAAGGACAGTAGTAATAGGGGGCCAGGAGGATTGGTCCACAATTGATTCAAGTGCTTGGGGGGAAAAGCAGTTGGGTTAGAGAAGGGACCACTATAACAAAGATAGTTGGAAATGATAACTCTGGATAAGAACTACATGCTGAAAGTAGGTAAAGGAACAAACAAGATAATCTCTCGGTAACTGTGTGGCAAACTGTATTGCCCAAAAGGAGGGGGGGAGAGAGAGAGAGAGAGAGGAGACAAACAGATAGAGAGAGACGGAGAGGAGGAAAGTGCCTGCCAGAGAGATAGGCTGGGGAAGGAGGGTAGAGGGAGGGAAATTGTGGTCATTGGTGGTGGGAAATGGACACAAGTGGAGGGATGGGTGTTGGAACACTGTATGACTGAAATCCAATCATGAACAGCTTTGTAACTGTGTATCTTGTGGTGACTCAATAAAAATTTAAAAATTAATATTAATAAAGAAACATTGCCGAGAGTGACTCTAGCTGTCCCTGTCACCATATGGTGCAAGTTGCACTCCATCCTGGGGTTCCAGAATTGAGGTACATCCATGTTGGTTGCTTATCACAGAGAGTGGCCCTCAAGCCTCCTAAGTACCACTTGAGAAACCCAGAAAAAAGATGAGTGAGGGAAAGTAAACTAAGAAAAGACTCAGTTGGGAATATAAAATCAGTAATGCATGTGGAGTTCTTAGCACAACATCTGGTACAATTCTAATTCTATTAAGGATATAGTAAGTGTTAACTCTTCTAAAATATCTTTTCTAAGGAAGGAGATAGCTGAAAAGATAAAAAAGACAATATTGTGTTGAAATCCATAAATTTAGAATGAGACTCTAAGGATCTTAAGAACTGTGTGATTTTTATTAAGTTACTTCTCATTATCTTATCGCTCCTTCTTATAAACTCTGAGAAAAATGGATCAGGTCTTACAGGAGATCAAACTTTTAAAGTAAAAGTTGCTGATCAAACCTTCAACTGACTTCTGATGGAATTATGATTTTGTTACATCCTGTACTACAAGCTCATAAGGTTGAGTGCCTACCAAAATCAGCGGTTGGTGATAAAAATATTGGATTACAGTTCTCAGGGTTTAAATCCCAATCTTTCCACTTAGAAACTGTGAAATCCTAGACCATTCATTTACTCTTCTACACCTCTATGTGAGGCAGAGATAATAAAGGCACCACCTCACAGAGTTGTTAGGAATATTATATTTAGTTATTATATATACAAGGATATAAGCATAACAGATACCAAGTTCTTGTTCTGCATTATTTATTAAAGCCTTTGAAATTGTAACTAGTAGCTAGACCACCAGCGAGGTAGCAAGACTAAGAAGTATTATTATTATTATTATTATTATTATTATTATTGCTTTTTGGTCACAACTGGCGATGCACAGGGATTACTCCTGGCTCTGCACTCAGCAGTTACTCCTGGCAGTGCTCAGGGGACCATATGGGATGCTGGGAATTGAACCTGGGTCGGTCGCATGCAAGGCAAACACCCTACCCGCTGTGCTATCTCTCCAGCCCCTAAGAAGTATTATTGACTTCTCAAAATGATGAATTTTGTCAGGTGTCCAGTGGCAGATGATATGCAACTGCAAAAAATGATGAAATCATGTCATGAAATCATCACAATTTGGCTGGAACTGTAAGATACGTTAAGTGAAATAAGTTAGAAGGACAAACACAGACTAATCTCACTTATCTGTGGCATACAGAAAAATAGGACAAGGGAATTCAAGTTATCAAAGCGGTAATACCTAGATTACAGAAATGAGAATAACAGGGTAGGTAGGAATACATGACAGGAGTAAGAAGATGCTGACAGGAGGTAATGGGTCAGGGGTCAGTGATCTGGTGTACATTGGTGGTATAAATGTATATATCTAACCACAGAACCGACATTGAAAGCATGAGGCCCAAATTACAACCAAACTTAAAACTATTTCTGTAAAAGAGTCAGGTTGGGGTATGGAAGGGAACTTGGGGACGTTGGTGGAGGGACACTGATAACAGGATTGATATAGAATCTTGTATTCTTAAACTTTTGAACAACTTTGTAAATCATAGTGACTTATAGACAAATAAAAGAACAGTGAGTTGAAAGTGTAATTTTCATATGCAGGAAAATTCCCCTTTGGGGTGTCACCAAAATTTCAGAAATTTGGGGTACTAATACCAGTGGTCTGACAGCTCCATGCACAGTTGAGTGACAAAAACCTGTGATCTCTATGTCACACACAACCTGAAAGTGGAGAAAAGGATATTGACATCCACAAAGGTGCTGCCAGGCAGGTTTTTCAGGGTGAGCTGGCTAGGCCTTTCAACCTGCTGACTGGCAGGTTTCCCTAAGCAGGATGTGCCCTCATATGCCCACAGAGCCTACAGATGGTACACAATCTGCTTCTGGCAAGGTGGAACCTCTTTAGTTCTCGGGTCAGACTTAGGGAGAGCTATAAGATTGACCCCAGAGGTTTCTACAGCAAGCATTCTTGCCAGCCTAGGAGATAGATACCTTTAGATTCCTTTTATCAGCCCATTGCGTACCTTCTTCATGTTTTGCTGTTAATAAAATTTATACTTCCTATGACTCTCCCCAAATTGTTGCCCTGTGTAACTCCATAGAAGATGTGCCTCATCCTTAAAGACTTCCAGAAATGTCTGGGGCAGTTTTTTGTATGTGTCCTAAACACAAGCTCCTGAGACCTCTGGGGCAGTCTCTGAGGGGAACAAGCCAGCTCCTGCCCTTGCAAAGTCCCAGCAGCCACTCCCACACCCCAGTGCTACCACCAAGCCTCTGGCTGGACTGCCCAGGTAAGTATTCTGGATTTTCTGGAGCAACATCTCCAAACTCTGCAACACTGACATCCCAGTGTTGGGCATCCCAGTGTAGCACACCTGATTGGATGGGATGTAACGTAGAAGCCAACCAATCTCAGCTAACAAAATCCTTAACGCAGAAGGTTTAACTTGCAGCAATAGCTTAGTAAATCCTCAGACAAGTACTAAATGACCCCATGGTGAGATATAACAATTTTGACAAATTTTCTTCAATGAAAGTATTTTTTGATCATCCTATTAGCTATTTAGTAGTAACAAGCAATATAAATTATTTTGGGCCTGATACAAGGGCAGGCTTGAGTGGTGGTTCAGAAAATGGAGATAATGGTGGAGAGAAGTTGACTCTGGTGGTGGGATTGGGGTTGGAATATTGAATCCCTGTAACAAACCATCATGAACAACTTTGTAAACCATGGTGTTTAAATAAAGCGGGGGGTGGGAGGTGGAGAGAAACCCAACTCCTGACCTTGAGGTGGACCATACTCTGTAAGTCACTTTTAACACTGCAGCCTTCCCTGAAGAGTGAAGCTGGAGCTGGGATGCCTTACTCCTTTGACTCAACTTCTTCCCTTTCTCTGATATCCCTTGGGAGTGCTCCCCCAAATTAATTACTTATGCACAAGTTCATGGTGCAGGGTTGGGTCCTTATTCTTCTCTTTTCCCCTTCATTATCAGCTCCAATAGAGAAGTGTCCTTGTGCTGAGAACTTGTAGAACTCCCATGGAAGAGGGTTCTACCCGAAAGGTCCTACATTATCTGGGCTTTCTTTGAGCTATTCACCCCATCCTGGGAGGTGAAGAGAAGATCAAGTAAGCTTTGGGTTGTATCGTCTAGTCAGGCCTGTCTTAAATCTAGAAACTTTTTCCCCACATACTAAGCAGCTCCTAAAACTCAGAATCTTCTCACAAAACAGACCACCTGCCTTGCACCTCTTTAACCTCAGGGAAATTTCCACAACTGCCTCCTTGAGCTCAGCCATTCTTTGGACTGAGGCTACTGGTCCTTTGTTTGAAGTCACTGTCACTGTCCTCCCATTGTTCATCAATTTGCTGGAGTGGGCCCAGTAACACTCCATCTCGAGACTTATTGTTACTGTGTTTGGCATATTGAATACGTCATGGGTAGCTTGCCAGGCTTTGCCGTGCGGGCGAGATACTCTCAGTAGCTTGCCGGGCTCTCCGAGAGGGAATCAGCTCTGCCGGGCTGGCTGTGCGCAAGGCAAAAGCCCTACCGTTGTGCTATTAAACATTTAAAAAGAAAAGATTGTTAGACATGACAGAACTCAGTTTAATCATGTTCTAGATAAGGGTACTTGAAATAACATTGATGGATTTGTATGTTGAAAGATATTATGTCTGGTCCTCATTGAGAACAAGACCTGAAAGTTTGTCAGTTCCCAAAGTCCAGCAGGTCCTTAGATGGAAATAATGACCATGGTTATCTACCTGCCATTTTTTTAAAGTTGGAGTAGTTTCATATGGACTCTGGTGCTGGAAAGGAAGTCAGTGTTTGATTACTTAAAGGACCATTAGGCAATGTCTGTTCCCTTGAGTATAGACTAAACTCTGAATTCTTGTCCATCATCTTGCAAGTATCCTTCAAATGAGCAAATAATTTCTGATCAAGACAGAGGCTGGATGGAAGAGGATCCAATTTTTCTTGAATAATAAAGCAAAACACACACACACACACACACACACACACACACACACACACACACACACACCATACCCCACATCTATTTTCTCAGGCTATGGAAATACTCTGAAGTCAACTGCTTCTCTGTAATTCACAATCACTAGTGGTAAGGATAATGTTTTGTAGCAGGAGATAACTAATAAATCTTTCTTATATTCTACAAAGCAACTAAGAGTAATAATGCTAATGAAGTACGACTCATTAAAAAAAAAACTTTATGAGTGAGGAGCCAGGAAATGGTATAAAGGGTTGGAACACATAATTTACGTACAAGCGATCCACATTTATTCCACAGCACCTTAGGTTAAATCCCTGGAAAATCATGATCCCCTGAGCACCACAGGGTATGGCCCCCAAATAAAACAGCAACACTCAAAGCTTTATAGGTAAGCCTACCTCCCCTGTGATTTAATAGAGGCAACTTGTGGCATAGAAGGGGGATTTGTGTCCTGTATTTTTTGAAAATGTGTCTTGAGCATAATTAAAATGTGTCTTGACCTCCTTTTATTATGTGCCTTTGATAACTTCAGGCTTATTAAAAATAATTTTTTTTTGGTGCACTAGAGAGTGGACCCAGGTTTCTTGCATGCAAGGCACAACCTTTACCATTCAGTCACATCCTTGGCCCCACTTAATGAATATTTGCAGAGTTGTTTAGGCCAGGACAAAAAAAACTGTAATAATTGTAGAAATAATGCTAAGACAAATATACGAGCAAAACTAGGTATAAGTGAAGTCCACTAAATTCACTAAATTGATTTGGTAATAAGTCAACCTGGGATATTATGTAGAAAATGCTTTCTTTATAGATAATACAAAAGTATAACTGATATAACAGAGGAAGAATATTTAAAGTAGCACAGATGGATTTAGGCAGGCCTGTTATTGGCAAAGCTACAAGCTGCTTGCAGGCTGATTAGAGCTTTCTTAGAGAGGATGAGCTTTGAGTTATTTCTTAGCATGTAATGGCTGCCTATGTGAATGTTTAAACCAGAACTAGATATCTCTAAGACATAGGGTTAAAATTGGGACAGTCATATACTCAAAGTTATTTTTCACCTATCGCAAGTCTGTCTACTATTACAAAGTAGATTTAACTAATATACATTTTATTTTCACCTCTTCAAATCATAAAATAACAGAGAAAGAATTAATTGCTTTACAAGTGATATAGGGTCAAGAGCATTTTGGGAAATCATCTGATGCAAGTTTAACTCCACTAACTATATACACTAGAATAAATTTTAGCTAGATTTTAAAAAGCTAAATTTAAAATGAACACCAATGTGGCTGGGGTGATAGCACAGTGGGTAGGGTGTTTGCCTTGCATGAGGCCAACCCGGGTTCGATTCCTAGCGTTCCATATGGTCCCCATGCACCACCAGGAGTAATTCCTGAGTGCATGAGCCAGGAGTAACCCCTGTACATTGCTGGGTGTGACCCAAAAATAAATAAATAAATAAATGAAGTGACCACCAAAATACTAAAGGAAAATATTCAAAAAAGGAAAAACTGAAAAAAAATTAAAGAATAAAAATATTGGGAGGGGGCTAAAAATATAAATATATTAAGAAAAATAAATGAATAAAAAAGACTTAAAAATGAATTTCTAAATCTTCCTGAAATATGCTCAAAATTTAAGTTATTTCTAGTCTAGTAACAAGAATAACTATAAAAAGTTAGTTTTCTTGCCCTGGGAGACATTTACCAGTTTTATATCTAATTTAGTGATTTCATTTCACTACTAATTATCTTTGAACCAACATTGCCATCATTGGTTCTTCATCCATAAATTAAATAAATGTTTTACGAGCAATGGCATAGTGCAGAGGGCTGGAGTCCATGCTTGGTATTTGGGAGGCCTGAGGGCCAGGGCAGACTTCCCTCCAGAACCCCTGGGTGACAGAGGGTCACACAGCGCTGCAGGGAGCAAGCACCCCCTTAGCAATCAACCAGGATGACTGCTGAGCACTGCCAACTGTAGTCCAAAAACAAAAACAAAATGAATATTTGACCTACATTTTAATAGTACATTTTAATAGTATCATGTTTTTAATATTCTGAAATTGTACTCTGAAATAATTCATCTTCAATTGTAGATTCAACATAAGAAGTGACTAGATGAAACTCCCATTCAGTATAGAGTTATCCTGCATGAACAACTATTTCTGTACCAGAAAACTTGAACCCTCTGGTGTTCACCTGCATTCTGCGGGGGGTGAAGTCTGCCCAAGACCTCTGCCTACAAGGTTCAAGATGCTTTTAAGTCACTCCATAATAATAAGAGTGAAAGCCAAATTGAGTAAAGTGAAGAAGACAAATTTATGCATTTGGAAGAGCAACTGCCACTGCCTACTTAATTTCAGCAGGAGAATGTTTGGGCAAATTCAATTTTACAAATCAGTCTCTGTTCCCTTACACAATCACTTCAGAGACACTTTATCATCATTTGTGGTCCTCCTGCCATCAGCTGAGGCTCCTGACAGTGACCAGACTTTTTCATTCTTCTGTTCCCATTCTGTCAAGTACTTAATGATCTTCAAAATGCTCAAATGTAAGTTGGAAGCTTTGCGCTCTGAAGAAATGCACTGCAGTGCATTCATTTCTAAAGTATATATTTTCCAGAGAGTCTCTTAGTTTAACTGCTTAGTAGGTTGATATGATTTTGATTTCTTTGGTACAGGATTTGTTTTGAGTTCCTAGTTGCTTTAAGGAGAGAAAGAGCAAAAGTAAGGCATATAGTAATAATAATAATTAGTGCCAATAACTGTGCAAATTCCTAAACAAATGCCTATGGTATTTTATATGAAATATCTGTGAGAATGACCTGAGTAACAACCATTAAGCTGTCGTTTTTTGATGCGTTTGTCTTCTTGAAGAAGATTTTCCAGTTGAATCAATTCCTTCTGGGAGCCTGTCGACTTAGGAAACTGTTCCTTGTTCCCAGCCCCAGTGGGTATCTAACACTGAGAAGCAACAGTCTTGAGCTCAGCTGGGCAAATTTTCGGGAGAGGTGAGGATAAATTACATCCTTCGATGTTCACATGTCTGACTGTTTATTGAAGGCATGAATACTGAGGAATCACATTAAAGGATTTGCCAGCAATCCCAGTTACCATAGCTACAAAGAATCTACTCTTGGAGGGGGTCTGGACCTTAGGGCCTCCATTCTATACCTGGATTTTCTTCATAGAACTAAAATCTTCAAGTTAGGAAAGGAATCTACACAGTATCTGATCCTGTGTTTCTATCCCTGAACAGAATCTCATCCATTGTGAACCACATTGTGCTTTCCTTCAAATAGTGCCAAGGAGAGGAACTTGTTTTATCAAAGCTTCCATCCCAGATTTTTAAAATTTCTCTTTCAAGTTTCTTTACTGAGACTAATTTCATTTCCCTTTAACTTCCTCTTAGTGCTGATTATTTTTCTCTGGGAGTCTGTTACCAATTACCCAGTCCAATTTAGTATTTCTCAGTGATAAGTGCAGCTTCTAGGAGTCAAAGTAGTTGAGATTTATAGGTGTCTTCTCCCATGACTTTGAAACACGGTATCAGGGAAACCAAACTCAAAATGAATTCTTTCCTCCATGCAAAAGCTATAGAAAAAAATTTAGACTTTTCAGGCAATAACAGATGGAAAAGAAAACTATAGCCATAATGGAATAAAGGACCAGAATTAGCCTTAGGCCAGTAGTATAGCTCCAGACTCACCATACAAATGTGCGTGTGTGTGTGTGTTCCTGCACAAATAATTTCTACCTGTATATATTACAGTGAACATAAATACATTCCAAATAATTTTAAGTTACATCACAATTAATTAAAGTGTTCACATAGAGCAAGTCTAATGCATTTTCCTTGTGGTAGCTATTGAATTTTGCTCTGCCTTTATTTCTTCCAGCTAAATACCTTCCTACCTTCCATCATCCTAGCTATAATGTGATCTTAAAGCCCTTGACTAGCCTGTTCAGGTTAACTATTTTCAAGTTAACAACTAAACACAAACATGTATACACACATACCAGACGTTCTCCTATATCCAGGGAACTACACCATTATTTTTCTCAGAATCCATTTAGATCTGACTTTTTCTGTATGCGTTCTCTGTTTGTGGATCGGACACGAGGAAATTTAGACAAGAATATGGCCAACAAGCCTACTGTACATATCTAAGCAGTGAATTCTCACATATAACACAACACACACAGTGACTTTCCAAATGAGCTTAGAAGATGATAGTTTAACTGGGGGTTCTAGGAGTGACCATCAATGAGAAAAGTCTCCTCTACCAGTGCAAAAAATGTTGCTGGTATTTCTCTCAGCCCCCTGGAGTCTCTCTCTTATTGGTTCTGTGTGGTCATGCCCAGTTTGTGCATATTCCTGACTCCTATCTGTAACCCATTTTGTAAACTCAATCTAGGCTGCTTCTCCAATCCACTGAGAGCTGCAAGGGCTTGGGAGTTTAGATTCCTGTAGAGCTCACCTATGACTGACCCACTGACAGGAATACAGAAACCTAGCTTTTGGCCTTGAGATGAGATATACTCTAGTGCAAACTCTGAAGATTCTACTGGGATCTTGTCACGGCTGGGATCTCATTAACAAACACTTCCCTGTGAAGCCTCTTTTCACTTCTTTTCTGTTTTTCCCTGGAAGCAATTCCTTGATAAGTCATTTGTACATATATCCTTGTTCTTCTCTGGAACCCAGCCTAAGACATCCTCCACTGCCCTATAAGCCGTAGTATATCAAATGTAGAAAGCCTACATATAATAAAGCTCTGAAATAATTCACAAACCATTGCATCAGGAAAGGGGTTGGGGAGAACAATTTCCTGTATTACCAATATACCAAGGAGTGTGGTAAGTTCTGGTTGGCCTTAGACTGAAATCTTTCCACACACAATATTATATCACAGAGAGGCTGTTACTTGAGAGTAACAGACATCCTTCTCACAGGAGGAAGGGAAGCTTAGTGATGTGGAGATTAGTGATGTGGAGATTGGCTAGAGGTTACATGAACATCAACAACCTAAATCTTGAAACTTTTCTTCTGACTTGGATCTTCACTTGCTGAGTGATTGCCATACTCTGTTTTCCCAGGAAAAGCATTCCTGGTGAAGCTACCCAAGGCCAGGCCTCCCATAACCTGGGTCTACTATCTTGGTGAAGTTTCTCTAAAAACCCAGAATTCCTGTGCATCCTTTTCACAATTTAAGTGTAAATGCTGGCCAGATTACTAAATTAATTGATTTCAATGAACTCAACGTTTCCAGATTAGCCTTTTAACACCTTTTTAACATAAAAACAAAATTTGTGTGGTTCTTTTCATATATATATATATACATATATATGTATATGTATATATGTATATATGTATATGTATATATGTATATATATACATATATATATATGCTGGAGCGATAGCACAGTGGAGTGGGTAGGGCATTTTCCTTGCAAGTGGCCAACATGGCCGACCCGGGTTCGATTCCTCCACCCCTCTCGGAGAGCCCAGCAAGCTACCAAGAGTATCTCACCCGCGTGGCAAAGTCTGGCAAGCTACCTGTGACATATTTGAAATTCGATATGCCAAACACAGTAACAGTTGTCACAATGGAGACATTACTGGGCCCGCTCAAGCAAATCGATGAACAATGGGAGGGCAGTGACAGTGTCAGTAATATATATATGACACACCCCTGCTAAAATGTGGGGTTTTTTTGTTGGGAAGAGGCACACTCAGCGGTGCTCAGGGACTAGGCTTTGCACTCATGAGTGACTCCTGGTGCTGTTTAGGGGAACATATATGTGGTGGAAATCCAACTGTGGTCAATTGCTTGCAAAGCAAGAGCTCATCTCTTGTGCTATCTTTCTGACCTGTATTAAAATGTTTCCTCAGTCTTGCTGAAGTACTTTTATTTACAATACTGTAAATGATAATTTCATGCATTATAACATCACACTACTTACAGAGTGCCCACTTTCCTCCACAAATATCTTAAGCAGTCTAGATTGAGTTTACAAAAAGGATTACAGATATGTGTGAGGAATATATACAAACTGGGCATGACCACACAGAACCAATGAGAGAGACACTCCAAGGGGCTGAGAGAAATACCAGCAACATCTTTTTGCATTGTTACAGAAGACAAGACTTTTGATAGAGCTGGCATACAACACAGCCTCTTTCTAACTTGAATCAATCATGTGGGCACTGAAAGAGTTTGTTTTGATGAAATTGAGCATCTTTCTGCTCAGTCTTGGATTCTGTTCATTCACACCTGAATGGAATCATCTTATTTAGGGCATAACAAAGAGTTTTCATGTGGTCAAGTGTTCCTCTGAACAGATTTGCTCTTCTACCAGGGATCAAGTGGATACTTTGGAATTAAAACCTTTTCATCTATTCCCTGCTCGACAAGAGGAAGTGAAGTGACCTGAAAGCAAAAGGCTTCTTGCTACACATTCTAGATCCATCCCTTGGAGGCAGCCATTGCTTTCCAGCTGCAGGCGGGATGTGGCTGTTAAGTGGATGAACCAATTACTGTGGTTTGCACTGACTATCATTAGGGTAAATGAGATGGGGTTTGGTTTTGCCCTCCCTCTCTCCTGGTCAGTGAATCCTCTGTGCATTGGCTCCCAAGTAAACAATCAGAAACTGTTGCATAATACAAACCTCAGTGCTAAATGCCCATTTGGCCGTATTTGCAAAACAAACAAAGGGAACATTGGCATTTTTGAAAAGGGGAGATTTAGGCATAATCAGTGTTGGTTGTGGCTGACTGCCCTGTTACAATTAAGAGATGAAATACTAAGCTACCCCAGACTAGCACCCTAAAAAGCAAGGCCAGAGAGATAGTACTGCAAGCAGAACACTTGCTTTGCCTGTGGCTGACTCTGGTTCAATCCCTGACACTCCATATGGTCCCCTGTGCACCATCAGGAGTAATCCTTGAGCTCAGAGTCAGTAGTAAGCCCTGAGCAATGCCGTTTGTGGCTCCCAAATAAATAAATTAATAAAAATAAAAGTAAAAAGATTTTTTTAAGAAAACCAATATGGTCTATGAGCGATGCCATCATTAATCCTAGAATACAGACCAAGGATGCTACTTCCACCAAGAAAGTCATGTTTTCCTTTTCAAAAGAAATCAAGTCAGAACTATGTTTATCCATTCAAATGTATAGAATCCCATTTAGGAATATGGTGGAATGCTTGAAAATATAAATATGCCAAAGTGAAAAGTAAATGGGTTTGGATGGAGGACAGTGCTTCCCATCAGATGCACAGGAGAAAAAATACTTCTATGAACTGGTTAAAATTTCTGTTTCTTGAGATGTTCTTAAGCCAAGTTCTTTTATGAAGAATGCATGAATGCATACTAATGCAGTTGTAGTCCTTACTACACTATTAAAGAAGACCGTGATGGGTGTAGGGGGTCAGAGGGCTGAGGAAGGAAGCTGGCCCCTCAGATCAAGATGACCTAAATGCTGAGATATCATATACTTGTATTTCTAGATGATTTTTATCAAATAGCTACCAGAATTTTCCATGGTTAACTGCAAAGCCCTTGTACTTTTGCAATGCTACAGGCAAATCCTCCCATCTGTAGGCATAAGAAGGTCTAATTTTCTTTGTTGAACATGAAGATTCCAGTCCACCTTCATGGATCTTTCCCATAGGTGGTCTGATTGGAGATCTGCCTTTTAACAAGTAATAAAAGATTTTGATGTAAGGCAATCACAGACATTTCAAGTGCCCATTGTGGGCACTTGTAACATATGTAAGCCAGAAAATGAGCATGAAATGACACAAGATGGTAAATCAGTTCATGTGTATACTGTTTGTTCATTATATTTAAAACTAGAATCACAGATTAACTTTTACTTAGTGAATCTGTGATTCACTAAGTAAAGTTCTAAAAAAGAAGACAAAAAGGAAACATCAGTGCCTACTCTGAAAAGAGTATTTTATGCATAAAAGTATCCCAAGTAGGGCGAGAAAGATAGTAAAGAGATCAAGGCATGCAGCTACATCCAGGACAAAATGATTTGATTGCCAGAACCACATATGAAGCATTGCCAGGAAAGGCACCTGAACTCAGAGTGGCCTCCAAGCATGCTGGATGTGTGTCCCCCACCGAGAAAAAGAGAATGTTCCAAATATAACGTGGAGCTTAAAGAATTTACAGAACCATTAACATAGCCATATAAAGAAATAGTTTTTCTAAATGATAGAAGTATAAATCTAACCTTGCTGTCTATTAAAATGATTCTTTGCTCTAGACTATAGATTATGATTAGGACATGCCCTTTGATTTTCATGTTTAAGGGAAGAAGATACATCCATAGAGATATATCCATCATACATACTTGCTCACTTGATCACTTGACATCCCGTTATTCATCAATTCGCTCAAGCGGGTGCCAGTAATGTCTCCATTCATCCCTGTCGCGTGCTAATGTAGTCCAATGGTGAGGACTGCAAAGAGCCTCAAATTGATCGTTCAGGGTCTTGATGAAGAAGTCTGACCATATCATACATACATCATACATATATCAGATACATCCATTGAGACTCCGATGTTTAAAATCTTCAGATTTTTCCCCTTTTGAGCTTTAATTTTTTTTGTTTGTATCTTGTCCACACCTGGTAATGCTCAGTGATTGCTCCTGACCCTGTGTTCAGGAATTGCTTCTGGCAGTGCCAAGGGGACCATATGCGATGAGATGCGGGATCAAACCCAAGTCAGCCACATACAAGGCAAGCACCCCACCCACTGTACTATAGCTCCAGCCCCCCTTATACGCTTTAATCTAAAGCACATTTTAGCCTTCATATACTCTGTTACTTGGGGAAAATAGGTTTCCAGAATTTTCTGTGAGGTGTTTCCCTTTGTTTTCTGAATAAAAGACTTTAACTCGTGGAAAACAATCAGTGTATCTGGCCTCTGAGCTCGTGACATTCGTGGGAGATGTTTGGAACCCGGGGCATTCAGATTGTTTGGGAAGCTGAAGGCTGCAGAAATGTAGAGTGGGAGAGTGAAATAGGGGCTGTGCAGTACACGAGGGACTTGTAGGCGGGACACTCATCCTCTCCCACTTACCAGCTTTGTGATGTTGTTTGACTTGTGCAATAACTTGTAATTCACTTTTTTTTTGTTTTATGCTGAATATGAATATAATGTGGTTTGGGGGCAACACTTCTCAGACTTCTGATGATCTTGTTCAGTTCAATGATATTCAGCAAGTCTAGGGTAGAGTAAAAGACTTTATTGTTATTGTAAAAAATAATTTTTTGATGAAGCAAGATTACTATCACCCCGTTGTTTACATCTCCATTCGTCCCTGTCACGTGCTAGTGTAGCCCGATGGCATATTGGGGGCTCTTTCAGGGTCAGGGGAATGAGGACCATCATTGTTACTTTTTTTGGCATATTGAATACGCCGTGGGTAGCTTCCCAGGCTCTGCCAAGCGGGTGGGATACTCTCAGTAGCTTGCTCGGCTCTCCGAGAGGGATGGAGGCTTTTGGGGCAGCCTCTAATCACTTTTACAGGCGTTCCCAGTCAGTAATAAATGCGGGCAAGATACTCTTGGTAGCCTGCCGGGTTCTCTGAGAGTGAGAACTAGATAATAATAAGCTTCTGGGAGCTTGGTTTTATAGTCTCTGGATCTTGGCAGTTGATAGGCTTACAGGGCAGTTGGTGGGTGTAACTGTCTAGCTACTGGAAGATGGGGGATCTGGGTGAAGGAGGCCCAACTTCGAACAGAGCAGACTTGAAGATCTCAACCCAGGGTCCCGCACACCTGGGTTCCTCTGCCAGTTCCTTCATGTGTCAGGCTTGTTTTAATGAGTTTTTTTTTAATTAAACAAACCTTGCTTTGAAAGATGCGAGAGGAGAGAAAAAGGGGAAATAGGTGTTCAAGAGAGTGTGCAGACTTCTTTAGGCAAGCAAAGAAACAGAGAGACAAGTGAGATACATCTTTAAGGGAGAACATGAGCTTGACGAGCAAACCTAAAACATAATTTTTTAAATCAGAAATCTAAACAGTGAAGCTGATATTAGTCTAAAGACATCATTTGTAATAACAAAGGTAGCAAAGGGTCCTGTATACCCCCTGCCCCCCTAGTTTCACACACAGTTCTTGGTTCTCTCACATAGCAAATTCTCAATAAATGACCATTAATATTCATAATATTTGACAACAAGATCATTTGAGGGGCTGGAGTGATAGCACAGTGGGTAGGGTGTTTGCCTTGCATGCGGCTAACCTGGGTTCGATTCCCAGCATCCCATATGGTCCCCTGAGCACCACCAGGAATAATTCCTGAGTGTATGAGCCAGGAGTAACCCCTGTGCATCACTGGTTGTGACCCAAAAAGGAAAAAAAAAAGATAATTTGAATGTCTAAATAGAAGTAATTCAACTCAACTTTTTTTGTTGTTTTTGTTGTTATTATTATTTTGTTTTTTGGTTTAGGGGCCACACCCAACACAGTGCTCATGACTTTTTCCTGCCTCTTGGCTCAGAGATTACCCTCACGATTCTCAGGGAACCATAGATAGTACCAGGGATTAAATCTCGACCAGCTGCATGCAAAGCAAATGCCATACCTTCTGTGCTATTACTCCAAACCCAATTGAGTCTTCTCAAGAATGGTTGCTTCACACTGAGGGCAACTTCTGATCATTAGAATAAATAATGCTCTCATTGCACTTGGGGAATCTCAAAGCAGAGAATCTATCAGCAGCAGTCACTGTGTTCAGTTCTGTTAGAATGGGCTCTTTGGATCTTACAGTAGCATTAACCTTAGAGACATATTCAAGCAGTGGAAGTAAAGCACTGGGTCCATCCTTGAGCACATTCTCATGCCATTATAATTGGAAGAAGAGATCATTAGTTCTCAACACCAAATATTCAAACAGATTGAAATATTGATTCCTTCTAGAGAATCGAGATGAAACCCCAAAGCAAAAAAAGGAGAGCTCCTTAGTTAGATTCTGGGTCAGAAGTCAAATGAGACCTTCGACCACTTTGATAACTTACTATTGCTTTATTGCTATTCTGCTTTGCTTTATAAAGATGAAAGTGATAGTGTTAGGATGTGTGATCTGTACTGCTGAGTTAGACCAATGCTGTGTATTGTAAGTACCATAGCGATATGGGGTATATTATGCAATAATAAATCTTAATATTGATGATAGGAACTACCTTCACCAGGTAACCATCACAGATCCATGTATATGACAGTGTGGCTGCAAAATGAAATAGAAAGCAAAAATTGCCTAAAAGATAAGTTGACCAAAGCTAAAATTACTGTGGAAGCCTTGATATATAGCAATTATTGAATCAAATTATAAAAATTTCAGGAATTTGAATAATAAAATTTGCTTTCAACTTGATTTGATATAGCTAGTTAGCTAGAGTCAAAAATAGAATCATTGTTTTCAAACATAAATTCAGCTATCAGAAAGTGACAGTGTTTTGCAGAAAGGAATTCTTGCCTACTATCAAAAAGCGAAAATCAGCTACTTTCACTGACCAGAATAAAATTAAGTTAGAAGTAAACACTCAAATCTTTTATAATTCATTTTTTAATCATGCAAAATGTTTTGAGTCACAGGGAAAGTTAAAATTAAAAAAGCTTCACAAATAAATAATAACAATGGCTGTACTCTGTGTCCAAACCTGTAGGATTAGACTCAGTAACACAGTCAGGGTAATTTATAGCTATAATATGCTGTGCTAAAAATCAGAAAACCCTGGATAAATGCACCTTTTGTCAGTTCAAGGAGATATGAAAACAAAGGCACAATGTCACATCTTAGGAAGAAACGATAAAACAGTAGGGAGTGAAAATGAGCTGAATATTAAAGACATAAGTAAGGATGACATCATCCTTATGGGATTTGCCATACCACTTTACATCATTTTTCAGTATGTAAATGAAATTAACCATAGTTTCCACTTTATAACTAAACAACAATATATCTTTGCATCTTGAAAAATAAATATGCTTTAAAAATGTGTTTTTCACCCACAAAAATGACCTGATATGAAATTTATCTGTATATTCAGCTACCACTAAGAATGTTTTCTAGTCTATAAAGTGGGAATAGTAATAGTATACATACCTCATGTCATTGAAGGTTTATAAAAGCAATTATAGGAGAAATATTTAAAGTAATGCTCAGTAATAAAAATGTCCTCAGTAAGTATTAGTTTGATTTGTATTAATAAGGAGAGTTATTTCACATGTTTTATAAAGCCCTTACATTGCTTATTGTCCAATATAGTGAGTCTTTAATAAACTTCAGTGGAATTTTCAAGTCTTTTTCCACCAGAAAGCATCAGAGTCTGTAAGAGGAGAAAGGCTTCCCCTGCAGAAACTTGCTTAAATGATTAGCAGCATTGGGAGACATCAAGGTGTGAACTTCAGCTTTCTGTGGTAATTCAACTACTGGATGTGCTTGTTGAATTACTTGGTTGTTTTATTATTTAAAAAGAAAATCATGGAGAGAAATGGATGCTAGCATAGGACACACTCTCTTACGCCTCCCCCAGACATTCCTGCCCTTTCACTCTTGGACCAATGTCTGACGTCTCTAACATAATAGCCATCCATGCTTCTGCCAACCTTGCATTTCAAACTACACCCCTCCCTCTTGTATTGATACTTTGCACTTTTTACTGGGTCTCCACCTCATCTTTGAATCCGAACCCTTTATCCAGAAAGAGCCTAATGCAAATAAGTAACCCACATCCTGAAAGAAATGAAGCTGGTCTCTACAGTCCATTGGCCACATCTAACATAGGTCTTAAGTAGGCCCAAGTGCAAGCGTTATAGAATGAAGAGCTTCACAAATTAAACTTGACATCAAGGAATAGCTGGAGTCTGTTTTTTCCACATATGTGCACACATAAAATCTCCAAGATTTCTGTCTCTAGAAAAATGTGACCCTGTGCTACTTCTGGGATCAGAATCCTTAGTATGGAGCTGAGAACAGAAATGAGAAATCTCTGAGCACTGTACAAGCTTTGAAGACTTCACAAATAGTCATATGAACTCAATTTAATCTTCAATTCTAAAGTCCTATGGAAACGGTCAAATTAAAAATATTTTTTAGTATTTTGCATTTTACTCCATACCTCATTTCTTTTTGAAAACACATGGTTCAGGAAACACAAAACCCCATCATGGGAAGCTCAGTGAAATGGGAAATCTCTAGATGAGTATGGAGACAAAAAAAATAACTCTCCCCATTATATTTATTTAGAGAAAATATACAGTGCTCAGTGGATCACTGTATCACTGTCATCCCATTGATCGTCGATTTACTCGAGTGGGCTCCAGTAACATCTCTATTCCTCCTAGTCCTGAGATTTTAGCAGCCTCTTCTTACTCATCTTTTCCCAACAATTGGAGGCTCTTTCAGGGTCAGAGGAATGAGACCTATTGTCATTACTGTATTTGGCATATCTAATACGCCGCGGGGAGCTTGCCAGGCTCTACTACCTGTGCGGGCGGGGTACTTTGGGTTGCTTGCCTGGCTCTCTGAGAAGCATATATTTATATATTTGTCTCCACGATTTGCTGCCTACTGCCTGAACCCCACCAGATATGGCGTAGCAACCATGGAAAATGGGAAGGAAGTGTCCTACAATGTGTCGCGTGGCTGGTTTGGAAAGCAGCCTGGAGTGTGGCGGTGATTGGGCAGTGGAGATTGACTGCCGGGGCTGGGTCCCTTGGAGTGGGGCCAGTGAGACCCCTCCCCACCCTAAAGGACCCAGCTCAGTGGATATAAAAAGCAAATGAAGAACACTTTATGGATTTATGTTGAACTCTGTCTCATTGAGGATTTAGCAACGATCCTTTAAAAACTGTTTATGAACTCAATTTAACCACAGAGCCTCCTGTTTTCTCTATGTATCTGAAGAATCCTACCACTATCCTGCCCCCCAA
Organism: Sorex fumeus; assembly: GCF_029834395.1. Taxonomy (NCBI): domain Eukaryota; kingdom Metazoa; phylum Chordata; class Mammalia; order Eulipotyphla; family Soricidae; genus Sorex; species Sorex fumeus. The sequence continues at coordinate 27,720,925 of NW_026606101.1, forward strand.
CCCCCCTCCCCCAGTGATACTTAGAATGTCCTAGGAGTGCATGTCTATAGAACAGAGCTGCTGCGGTAGACCATCAGCATTGCTTGGAGGCCTGTTAGAAAGACGAGTCTGGGACACTATCCTAGATCAACAGAATCAGAATTTCTGAGTGGGCTGAACAGTCTGTTTTTATAAGATAACAACTGATTCTAGTGTCTTTGAGGTTTAAAAAAGCACTGCCTCTGTCTGATTGCGGGGGGGAGGGGGCGGGGGGGGGGGAGTCGTAAACTCTAAACAATAATGGTGCATCTTCTATCTAAACAATGTATCTAGTCAAAGTAGATAGAGTATTAACTAGAACTCATTTGCCTCACAGGAATTGGGAGGGGTGGGAGGTGGGGTTCTATTGGGGTTCGCGGTTAAAAATAAGTATTGGTAAAGGGAAATAGGGAAATGTGTTTGATATTTACATGACTGAGACCTAAACCCGAAAGCTCTGTAACTTTTCCCACAGTGATTCAATAAAGAAATAAATTATTAAAAAAAAAAAAAGCACTGCCTCAGACCACACCTGGAAAACTGCTGACTTAGGAGCACCTGGAGATGTTGTTTCAGTCAACAAGTCTATTAGCATTACATGAACAGCGTCTAAGGCTCACTCGGCAGGGGAGTTGCCTTGCATGTGCTGATCCGGGTTCAATCCCCAGCAGTTCACTTTGTCCTGTGAGTCTTGCCAGGAGTGATCTCTGAACACAGCTGGGCGAGACCTCTAAACAATAAATTTTAAAAAATCGGTAATTTCAGATAATTAATAGGATTCTATTGGGCCCTCAATGAACTGGGTTATTATTTACATCCATCTCAGAGAATGTTTTTGAGTCTTGAGTTTTTGAGTTCTGCTTTTGAAATTCTGCTACTAATTTCATATTGCTAAGCAGACCTTACATGCTCCAGCTTGAGTAACAGATAGAAGTTCAATGTGTGAAGATGAGTGAAGTGTCATATTCCACCTAGATAATAAATGACAATTCATTATTAACAACCTCTGAGTTATTACTGAAATGACTCTTAACATCGTTATACCTCCTCAAGTGCTCTCAGACTGCTAATATACTTGGGTGTAGCGTTTGTGGAGATAATTTCTTAAGTAACAACATATCACTACACAGAGGCACAGAGGATCTAAGATAACCTCCAGTCTACTCTCCCCATCCTTATTAAAAGCATGGAGCTCCTTTTTTTTTTTTTTTTTTTTTTGCTTTTTGGGTCACAACTGGCGATGCACAGGGGTTACTTCTGGCTCTGCACTCAGGAATTACTCCTGGGACCATATGGGATGCTGGGAATCGAACCTGGGTCAGCCGTGTGCAAGGCAAACACCCTACCCGCTGTGCTATCACTTCAGGCCCCTGGAGCTCCTTCTTCAGTTCTATTTTTTTTAATACTGTATCCATGAATTCTCAAAGAGTCATCTGTCTTCCTCCCAAATCAGATTTGCCAAACTTTTTAGAGCAGGACAAACCTTGGGAGCTCCTGGGGGGCTTTCAAAGTAAGGCAAACAACGGCACTGCCACATGGCTTCTGTACCACTGTGCCAGATTCTCTGCTTGAAATCAAAGAGTTTTCTACAGCTCACTGCTGAGAATAGCAACTGACATGCCAAGGATATACATGATAGGAAAGAAGGGAGGCGTAGAGAGAGATGGGATGAAAGAGAGAGAGACACACACACCCACAAAGAGAGAGAGAGAGAGAGAGAGAGAGAGAGGGAGAGAATCCTGTAAGAGGGAAGTAACAACTCTGCAGGTCTCCTATATTCTAAAATGCTGGCCTATTAAAAGGGAGGGACAGTCCCTTACTTAGACTAAAGGAAGATGCTACGCCCCAAGGAACCGAGCAGCAACATAGGAAGATGGAGAACAGGACAAGAAGGTGCTCGTGTTTGTCTCTAGGTGGTAACCCTGTGGGAGTCCCAGCTTGGGAACTCACCTGGTTTCCCTGGCTTCAGGCTTCCATGGGTGCTCAGCAACAAGTCACCTGACCAGCCAGTAATCAGGCAAGGCTAATTAACAAATATTGGACTTTCTCCGCTCTTAGCAGAAGATACAGGCTAAAAGATACAGGCTAAGATACATACTCCAAATGAAAAAGGTGTTTTCAATATAAAGCCCCTATAACCTCACCAGGCTGGACAGCATATTCTACATTATCTCTCCCTGCTGCAAGGCCATGAGATTGTTAGCTGCACTGTTGGGAAAACAGGCTTTAGAGACAGAGATCACCTGTCCCAGTCACTGAGTCCCATCTCTGTCCTCTGACAACCAAGTCCTTAGCCACTCCACAAAGGGAGGACCCACAACCTTCTCTGTGATTCCATTGGGCCACTGCTTTCAGTCTAACACTGGAGCATTGGGATTTTGTTTCTGGTCACATCAAGCTCAGGAATGGTTTGATAGATGCTTTGAGTTTTTGTTTCATAGATGCCTAATTCCTAAAATGGAAGCTTTATTTAAGTAAAACGTAGAGTATTAAAACCTCCAACATTGTAAGTACAAAATCTGGTGAGCAGAATATTAAAAATATTCAAAATTTATCAAACAGGAAACAGTATGAATTCCTATTTTAAGATACTGGCAGTAAATTAGCATAATATATGCTTACGACTTTTAAAAGTCTTACTTTATTTTAGGTAATATGGTTACCATATTGTTCCCTCATTGTTGTTCATGTAGCATGTTACCAGATGTCCCCATCACCAATGTGCCCATGACCCTCCATCACTTTCCTTAAATCCCATTAATAAAATGCAACTTTGGAGCATTTATTTCTTCCTTTTCACTTATCTTATGTTTGATGTCTTGCCCCACAATCACTAGGTAGGAAATTACTGTGAAATTTCTTATCTCCGAAGAAGTATCACTTTACAATTCCTCCTACCTACGTTACCCTGAATAGCCTGAGTTACTTCACAAGAATGATAATTGTGAAAGATTCTAATAATATGTACTATGTTAAAATACCAGAGGAATTTATTTATAGCTGTTGAGAGATTAGTATAACGGTGATTTGGGAGACAAAGAGCATGGAAATGAAACCCTTCACCCTTATCTCTGCCTCTGAGACTTTCTATTCTCTTCTCTTTCAATGTGTATGTGCCTAATTTATTGATGTATGGATACAGTGGTATCCAGTTACATGATAAGGTATAATGTGGGGGATGAAACAGCAGGATTTTTTTGAACTGAGTCTAGTCTCTAACTGAGAGTCATAATGATGACTGTGGGCCATTTAGATTCCCTGGTTGTGCTCTTCTACACACATACATATAAGCCCTCATATGTTCATATCTTCTTCCCAGGTTCTGTGGGCACACCATCACTGACACCCCAGTTCAAGCAACCAACCACCCCCCAACACTACCATGGCTGAAGACGCGGACATGCGCAATGAGCTGGAGGAGATGCAGCGAAGGGCTGACCAGTTGGCCGATGAGGTAAGGAATGAAAACCTGAGTAAAGAGAAACATGGAGAGCTTTGTGGTTTGTCTTATTCAGATTCCTATTAAAAAGGTCTTAAAATGTTTCCAGAAAATGTGCTAAGAATGATTTTCTTTGTTTCTACAGACAGGAAGGGGCTGACTATGCATATATATGTATATATACACACATATACATACCTATATATGTTTTACAGTATATAGTACGTTACTAATATAAATGTGTATATATATGTGTATATCTTTTTCTAGGGCTGGAGCGATAGCACAGTGGTAGGGTGTTCGCCTTACAAGCGGCCAACATGGCCGACCCAAGTTTGATTCCTCTGCCCCTCTCGGAGAGCCCGGCAAGCTACCGAGAGTATTCGATATGCCAGACACAGTAACAACAAAGTCTCCAATGGAGACGTTACTGGGCCTGCTCGAGCAAATCGACGATCTATGGGAGGGCCTTTACCTTTACCTTTTACTAAAATCTAGTGAATCAAGATCCACTTTAAAAAAAACAAAGACATTGGATTTCTTATAGTTCATAGTTGATAGAGTTAGCTTAATTCTAAGATATAATTTGTTATATTCTTCAGACACTCCAGACTGGTATTAAACTTGAATTATGTAAAGTAACAAATTAAAACTGGTAATTGCTGTAATTGCCAATGATATAAAATTCAGAGGTACAGGTATTTAAATCTGAATGTATCCCTGCCATTTAACTATATTCTACTATTTCTGTTCTCAAATTTCTTGACATGTGAAGGATATTATATTATGGCATGTTTCTGCAGATTTCCCCAACTGCATGTTCAGTGACATCATGAAAGAGTTATAAATCAGGATAAGAGTATTTGTGCCAAACTCTACAAAGTAAGGCTTGACTTACTGTTCTGCTGATTGTCTAGACTTAAAAGAAGAAATTATTAATGCAGGTTAAACTAAAAAGCACACGTGTCTACAGGCATTGCAGATTACTTACATGCCAAAAAATCTGAGGAAGTCTTACGGTTTTGAAAATGGGATTCAGTTCAATCAGCTTAATCAATGGCTGAATAAACAGCAGTACTCCTACATTATTAAAAAAAAAAGAAAGAAAGAAAAAAGTGAAAAAAGAAAATGGGATTTCTCTCCAGCAAAGTTCTTTGCATTGTTTGACAAATTCAATGTATGTCTTCATTGATTTACTTTCCTTTTACTCATTATGTAAATTGAAATATCAATGAACATTTATACCAAAGCTGCACTTGTTCCATGCATGCTTAGCTAATACAAGAGCAGGGCAGACATGAATAAAAGCTTTCTGTGAGATTTATAAAATGGTTTATATAGAATTTATGATAAGGAGTATTGTGTATCTTACTTTTATAAATGTGCCTTTCTTCTTTGATATCAATGAAGTAATGTACATATTTGTGTGTGTGTGTGTGTGTGTGTGTGTGCGCGCGCGCATGCGTCTCTCCCTCTCTCTGTGTTCATATGTTCTTTTCTGGAGAGTTATTTGTTAAGCATTTATTCTCATACCACTGCATATACACATTCTATTTCAAAAAGCAGCCTATTGACATCTCCTCAAGGAGTTGGGATTCTTCATATTCCTGCAGAATCTTATCCAAAATAAATTGTTATATATATATATATGTATATTCCCTTATATATATCCCCTTCCTTAGAAGAAATGAAGGTCAGTCCCACGCCATTCACTGACAGAAAGATAATATATATATATCATATATATATTATCTCATATATATGGGCTGGAGTGATAGCACAGCCGGTAGGGCGTTTGCCTTGCATGCGGCCCACACTGCCGACCTGAGTTCGATTCCTCCGCCCCTCTCAGAGAGCCCAGCAAGCTACCAAGAGTATCTCACCCACACGGAAAAGACTGGCAAGCTACCCGTGACGTATTCGATATGCCAAACACAGTAACAAAAGTCTCACGATGGAGACATAACTGGGCCTGCTCGAACAAATCAATGAACAACAGGAGAACAGTGCTACAGTGCTAGATCATGTTACATAAACTATAATAATTTTATCAATTTTAAAAAATTTAAATGCAATATTGAGAGATGAGTCTATTTGGTGGTTTCTCATAATTTCAAAGGATCTGAGGAAAAAATAAGTGACAATGCTGTGCCTGAGGGATTCAGACTTTCCATCTCATTTTTTTCTTATCTAAGGATGAAGATAATTGTTATAGCTGTCTCCTATCAGCTAGTTCTTTCAAATATGCTTTATTTCTTTCACCCTTAGGCGACAGCTTAATTTGTATTGATAAGAACTTCCAATTGTATTTCTAAGAGTTTTATTAGAAATTTGATGTTAGATTCATCTCAATTCATGAGAACAATGTTTGTGTTTAAAATTCAATATTCCTGGTCCAGGGAAGCCAAATTAGTCCTCTGAGTATTTGAGATAATTTTTCATGCATCATGCACGTGAAAAATTATCTTTTCCAGATAACTTTGTCTTTAATATCAAGATCAGCTTCATATGCTTTTGATTTTATGAAGATTACCTTTAATGTAATTGCTTTAGGGAATCTTATTAAGTAGAGAGTTCGATAAGAAGAAGGATGAAAATGGGAAAGCCTTTTGTGTTTCACTTAAAACAGTATGTTATGGTAACCTTTTGTGTTTCCCAAATGAAGAATGTATTTCTGATTTTCCAAAATCTCTTATGCTGTACTTATAATATTTATGTTTTTTTTTCTCTTAGTCGCTGGAAAGCACCCGTCGCATGCTGCAACTGGTGGAAGAGGTAAGAAGTGACCCTATATTAAGGTACACACATCCCTTTTTTCTGAAATGTTCCTTCCTTGGACACTAGGGCTAAGGACTGCTTTTCCTTATACCAAGATTCCATTGATTTCTGTGAGAATGTGGCCACGAGAAAGTCATATAGCAAAGGGGATACTGTATTTAAGTTGCCACACAGTCATCAAAGTTTTCACTTTTTCTTTCAGTTCAGACTCCCTTTATAGTCTGAAATACAGAGAAGGAGAGCATTTCCGAGCAAACCCTGCCACACTGCAATCTCACAAGAGATTGAATCACTTCAGGCTAGTTAGAGCAAGCTTTAATATACAAAGGATTTATCTGCATATTCCTTTGCAATGACTTTGATGCCTCAAAGTCACATTTAATTGATATTTTTTCTGACATTAACCACATATATGACCCTTAAAATATATGTCCACATAGATATTTCAAAATTGTATATAATTATAGACAAGTACTACAATCCATGGGGTATTAAGAAAATTTCTTAATAAAGGGAAATATAAAATCCAATATCAGCTCTTTTATATTTCTTACAGGACAGAACATTCATTTATAAGACATGGTTAATGAATCCCAAACTACTTCTAAATGGATAAAATAGGGCATATAGCAATAATGGAATGAAAAGAGCATTTGCAGTAAACCCAACTCGCTCTAATTTGGAAGAGCAGCAGTCAACCAGGAGGAATAAATGGATTAATTGAACTTGTCCGTTGGGAAAGATGAAGTAGAAAAAGAATCGAATGGCTTATATCTATCTTAACAGAATAAGACAAGCCTAATAGTTTTTATTCAGTGAGATGATGTTTTAGCCATGCCTTGAAACTACTTACCAATGTATAAATGCATGTGTGGTTAACATTTGTAGTGAGCGTGGGCATTCTCGAGGATGATTAAATGAGCCCTCTTGCCTAATGCAAGTGTAAGTTGATTATGCATGACATGAAAAGGGGGTGGGGAGAAGGTAGATTAGACAAGGCTAAAAGGAAAGAGGGCTACTTCCCACACTGCAGGAGCTGACATCTTCCCTTATTTCTGCTGCTTTAGCTTCTCACCTAGGAATGAAATATGGTTAAATGTGAATTGCCACAGGGGGAGTGAGAGAGATGGCAAACCTCAGCTCCCCAGGAAGCTGGGAAAAAGAGGGCAGAGCTCTTAACAAAATCTGCGATCATGAAAAACGACAATTTGAACCTGTAATGGAGCACAAATTGGCCCCCAAGAAAGGCAGGCCAGCAAGGGGCCCCACACTATCCCAGGAAAGTAGTGTTAGAAATGAAGATAAATGTTTTCCTGGCTCTCATCTGGGAAAACGGCTTCTGCAGAAAGATCTGAGTACCAAAAAGGAAGCAGATATTCTAAATCTAATAGTACTGGCAAAGCTTTCAGTGAACCTGGTGTCCCTCAGCCTATCTTGAGAACAATCAAAGAAACAAGCTTTAGGAATTTCAGTGTGAGCTCTGACTTCTCAGCCCTTAAGGGAACTGAGAAGTCAGTCAACAAAGATACCTTGATGTGTCTTTATGACCTACCATCAGATCCTCCAATGTCATTTTTTTTTTCATTTTTTGTTAAGAAGGATAGACACGTAAACTAAATTCCTAAAATTGCCAAATTCTCACCAATTTGCTCACCTCTTCAATGTTGAAATATTTCCTGGTCTGGGAAAAGTGGTGGATCAATTGCTTTAAAACAAGTTACTTTGAACTGGCCCCTTGCCCACCAAATATTTTGGTCTTTTACACCTCTATTTTCAGGCTTTTCAAGTTTCAGGCAATGCCAGCTAGTCTTGAGAAAGGAGACTGATCTTATATTTTCTAAAGGTAGAAAAATAATCTTCACTGATTGAGATAGGATTTCTGCACTTTACATTTTTGTTTATCCTTAAGTGCTTCTCTGTCAAGCATAAAGTTGCTTCTTAGAACGAAAAATGAAATGAAAGCTATCTCCTACCTCATATAAATGAGAGGAGCTATTAAACTTTCATCCTTAGGAAATTATGAGTAATGCATTATTAGAATAGATTGATTGGCTTTTATTTCCTCCTGGGCTATTTTATATTTATGGTTGAACATCCCCTATGTCTAGAACATTGACTATTCAGATTATACTCTGTTTTTCAATCAAAAAGGAAATTGTCTTTCAAGAGAATCAGCATTACATATTCATCAAAGTCAGAAATCATTTGGAAAATCTGAGCACTGAAATATCAGGATCCTGCCCGTGATCCCAAGTGCATCAGAGGTATATAATTTGAATTAAATGTGAATTATTATTGAAATTGAGTCTCAAAGTCAGAAAAGGTTACTAAACTTATAGTTTCCCTCAAGCAAAAAATTCCCACTTTATGTAGGATACCCAGCTCCAAGCCATCTCCAAAGAGTAGAATATAACAGAGTGACAGGCAAAGAGACTTACAGGGTTATTTATTAATTTATTTATCGAATCACCGTGAGATATTTACAAACCTTTCATGATTTTCAGTCATGGCACTGGAGCGATAGCACAGCTATAGGGCGTTTGCCTTATGCGCAGCCAGCCTGGCCGAGCCGGGTTCGATTCCTCCGCTTATCTCGGAGAGCCCGGCAAGCTACCAAGAGTATCTTGCCCATACAGCAAAGCCTGGCAAGCTGCCCGTGACATATTCGATATTCCAAACACAGTAACAATGAGTCTCAAAACGGAGATGTTACTGGGCCCACTCGAGCAAATCGATGAACAATGGGAGGACAGTGGACAGGACAATGATTGAACACCCATCCCTCCACAAGTGCATATTTTCCATCACCAAAGTCTCTAGTATCCCTCCCGCCACCCCCACCCAACCCCATTCCCTGCCTCTGTGACAGATAATTTCCTTCTTTCTCTCTACTTGTGGGCATTATGGTTTGCAAAAAGACTCAGAGAGGCCATCGTGTTTGGTCCTTGGTCTACTTTCAACACATATCTCCCATCCTGAGTGATTCCTTTAATCATCATTGATTTAGTGGTCCCTTCTGTATCCCAGTTCATGAGGCAGGATTCCAACTTTGGCACATTCTTCCTGGCCTTTGTCTCTACTGTCCTTGGGTGTTAGAGGTTTTTCTTTCTTTCTTTTTTTTTTAAATAAAACCAACACCAATGTTACAAGTAAAGTGTAAAGTTACCCAGAGGCAAGTGGAGGAAAGTTCAGAAAAGTTCAAGACCACACATAGGTGAAAAAGGTTAGAAATGGTTTTGTTGTGGTTCTCTGGAGTTGGGAACTTTTTCTTTTTCCTTTTTTTAGGGGAACTGTTGTGGGGAGCATAAATGGAGATGCTCAAACTCAGAACTTCACATGTGTAATACATGTGCTCTGCCTCTTGAGTCACATCCCGGGTCCACAGACATTTTGGTGGATTCATTTTGACAAATGTTTCTGGAAAGTCCAAATTCAGAGGTGGGAGGGAAAATAGATATCGACATGATGCAGGAAAACACATAGAAAAATCACTTTCCTGTCAAGTCACACCCACCTTTGGAATAGAAAAGAAGGAAGAATTAATTCTGGTAATTGAGTCATGAAATGTATCCTAGGAGGAAATTTTGAGTTTAAACCTCCACTCCCCAAAAAGGTCAACTCTGCTAATACTAGCAACAGGAAATGAGGTCTACACAAGAATGCCCTAGGCTGTGATCACTATGCCCAGGAAAAGCCAACAGCTTCAGGCAGGCCAATTCAAAAGTACTAGACTGAGCTCTCATGGAGTGATGACTGAGGGCTCCCAAATATTTAGTGGATTATCTAGCACCTTTTTTTTTCTATTCCAATTTATGTTTGAGCCACTTTGGCAAGAGAAGAGAATAAGGATGTCAAAGGGTGTGTGTGTGTGTGTGTGTGTGTGTGTGTGTGTGTGTGTGTGTGTTACAGCAAATGTTCTACAAATGGAAAATTCAGGCTGAGCAGTTGTTTTCAGATAAGCAGACTTGGGGCTTGTGGTATTCTAGAATTAAGAGAGTGCCCAAGTTTCCTCATTTTAGTTCAGATATATTGGATTTGGATAGAGCACTTCAGAAGGGCAAAGAGAAATACTTTAAATATTCCATAAACCAGTCCTTAGTTCATCATCAAGAAAAAAAAAATTTATTGCAGAAAGAAAATAAGTGAAAAAGAAATTCTTTAAAAAATCACTCCTGTCTCCAGCTGTCCTGTTTGGAGACAGTTTTCCCAACAATCTCAAATAGAAACCACAAATTCAGTTAGGGGGGAAAAAAACAGAATTACCAGGGCTGAAATGATAAAACAGTGGGTAGGGTACTTGTCCTGCTTTTGACTTATCTGAGTTCGATCCCTAATACCCTTATGGTCCCCCACACCCTTCTAGGAGTGATCCCTGAGCATAGAGTCATAGAGCATAGGAGTGATCCCTGAGTACCACTGGGTGTGGACCCCCTCCAGAACCCTTAAAACTTCCTTATGCCTAACTATTAAAACATAATCTTTTGGGGAAAGAGCCTGCTTCAGGGCCTATTCTCAGGCTCCGTGTGCTGGGACTTACTCCTGGGGGCGCTCAGGGACTTAGGATAGTCCTGGATCTCCTGCATTCAAAGCAGGACTCAACCCATTGAGCTATTCTCTGGCCCAGAAATAGTATTCTTTGAGAAATAAGAAAATTAACATCCTGCCTTTCCGGATAATATGTGTATTCCTTCCCCTCACCCTTGCACTTTCAGTTACCTGAAAGAACCTGAATAAAAGAAATAAATTTTATTAAAATTTATTTGAATAAAACATGTCATCAGAACAGTACAGCCGAATATAAGTTTTAACCTTCATTGAGAATTTATTCTCAACTTGTGTACAGTTATCATCATCAAGCATGTATCATCTCATTTAATCTTTGTACCCATCTTTCCCTTTGAGTTTTCTCAAGGAGGTGTTTGAAGCATACCATGATTAACTAATTTCTTGGAGCACACCTCTACAAATGGCAGAGGACATTAAATCCTGCTCCTCTAAGTTCAGAATGCAAACTCCTATGCCAAACACTTAAAAATCACTTTCATCAGTGACTCCTACAATATTTTTGAATTTGAAGATAGTACAAAGAACAAAGATGTCTAAAACAAAAATAGATAAACATAGTAACCCATCCCAAATCAATTCAGCTTCCCTATGTGTTGTCTATATAGTAGTCTTTTGAGAAGAACTAGACCTTTGATGGAAAACAAAATGTCTCTATCAATGTTAATTTATAATCTTGCATCTGAACTCTCTATGATATTATAAACCAACATTACTTCAATGAAACATATTTAAAAGAAAGTATATTGGGCTGGAGAGATAGTGCAATGGATAAGACACTTGTCTTGCATGCAGCTGCTCTGGGTTTTATCGCTGGCATCCCATAATGTCCTCTGAGCACAGTCAAGAGTGATTCCTGAGTGCAGATGCAGGAGAATCACCTGAGCATTGCTGAATATGGTTCAAAAGGAAAAAGAAAAGAAAAAAAAGAAAAGAAAGAAAAGAAAAGGTGTCTTCTGTGGTTTAGAATCTTGCTGCTCTGAAGGTATCTCAGCCCAGCAACATCAAAGAGTTTCTGCAAAACACAAAAAACATGGTCCCTGAGCTCTGCAAGGGTATCCCTAGTATTCGACTGAACCCCATTCTCAGATCCTCCCATTGAACCATCCAACCACATTAACCAAGTGTAACTAGGAGTGACTCCTGGCCCTCGTAGTGTTGCTTGGGAAAAACTGCCCTCCACACAGAATCTCAACCTCTACCCTGGTCTCCTGAATCATGATCTGCAATTTTGATAGGATGTTTTCTGTGTATGGAATCCACATGTGCAAGAAAGCTTGAGAAGTAGTTTAGAAAATTTTTACAGTAGTTGGGAATGATATTTTTAGTTTGCCTTGATAGTCTGCTATAGAAGCATTTTCTGAAGGTATCAATTTTATAAATACTTAGATGATGCTAAGTATAGACTGGGCACTCTGCCAGCATGCACTGTATATTAACTCATTTAATTTGCATAACTCAATGAGGCATAAGCTATTATTATTGCTATGTGAGATATAGAGCAATTAAGACATTTGCCTGAGGTCCTGTAACTAGGAAATAAAATTACCGTGGTTCTAGTATCAGCCTTCCAAATCTGTTCCATGGATGACTCCTGAAGTCATCCCAAGCCATCACAGTCCACACCATGTTCTGATTTTGAAATTAAAGAAAGTCTAGAAAAAAATATCTCCCAAAGCATGTCTGTGAAAGAGACCAGTACACTTTCTGTGAGATGGTGAGTCTAAAAAAGCTTACAGAAATCATATTCAGTATTTAAAAAAAAAAAACTGTTTCAATTGATTTCTTAAAATACTGTTTTTTAATAATAAGAAAACAAGCCTTTGTTGACCTCCACTAATATTTTTTTCTTTTTCAGTTCAATAGAAGTTTGTAGAAAATAAAGAAGGCAATGAGAGATGTGTACTTGGGGGTTACTTTGAGGTTTCCTTGAAAATTCAATTCCTCTTAACACTATAAGGAATGCTATTTTATACTTAACAATTTCCCTATAAAATTAAAGGTCTTTTCTTAATTAGTTCGCTTTCCTAAAAATGATGCTTCATAAGTAGGAGTCATGGGGCTATCTAGACTATTCCTTTTATGCCCCCCAGTTCCCATTCCCCTCCCCTCAGTAGTTCAGTTGGCATTTGGTTTATTTTGATAATAAGGAGTCAAATAAGAACTGCCTTTTAAAGAATTCTCCTGCATAAAGGAACTGTAGTAAACCTTGTGGATGAAGTATTTTTCTTATGCTGAATTATTGTGCAAACCTTTAGCTTTCAGATTAAAGAATCCCAACTTCTCTCATCTGTAAATCAGTTTTTTAAATCTTTCAGAACTTCTCTTTATTGAAAAAAACAGGAGACTGCATTGCCTTTTGAGCTGTTTTTCTTCACTTTTGCGAAACAAGCATTTCTTTTGATAAAATGAAAAATCTTGCCACCTAAGATTCCTCCATATCTTTACAGTGGAAATCCTCTCCAAGTTTATTGATAGGTATGTCATGTCAGAGAATATATTATCAAGAATACTTTGACAGGTTTTCTTTTCTGTGATTGGTCTTATAAAAACTGTAGACATTTTTATTTTCCAGATATAGAATCACAGTTTAATATTAAGTACGTATATTCCATTGCTGCTGCAAGTCCCATCTTTAGCCAACTTCATGGAGACAGGGCTACACTTACCTCTTCAATGAAGGGGGCAATTGAAAATACATAGGCAGGGACTGGAGCAATAGAACAGCAGGTAGGGTGTTTGCCTTGCATGCGGCCAACCCAGGTTCGATTCCCAGCTTCCCGTATGGTCCCCCAAGCACCTCTTGGAGTGATTCCTGAGTGCAGAGCCAGGAGTAACCCCTGAGCATCAGCTGGGTGTGACCCAAAGACCCTCTGAGACCCCTTAATACCTTCACCATATTTTCTCCCTCTTCTTTCCTTTGATCTTTCTTCATTTTCTACTTCTAGGGCTAATTGTTCCCTTACTGATTTTTCTTTCTCTCTTTTCTCTCTAACTCTTTTTTCAACTTTGCTACCATTATTGGAATATAGAGTAAAGATGCTGGTATCAGGACTTTGGTTATGTTGGATGAACAAGGAGGTAAGTTGATACTTCTTCAGTAAGAACAATTCCACATCTGAATAAAGTGCATTTCTTTATTACTTGTATGTGCATAGGTGGCCATTTTAATATTCTACATCTATATGTGAGTATGAGGATTATAGAAATTTCATCATCATGATTTTCTGTTCCTTTCTCTGTTGAAAAGATTAACAAATGTTTGTAAATATTGAGAACTCCTTCACTGAATATTATTCTCCCCATTGCGATAAGTAAAGTTTGAAGGCAATGGTCCTGTGTTTGAATTTTTTAAATGATAGTATTTTATAGTGTGTGAAAATACTTTTGTCTCCTTTTCCCCAATCTTTCTGATAAATTTGGTGTTCTAATAATTTCTATAAAGAGCAAAGGAATAGTCCCTTGTGTGCTATCCATTTCTTTTGACAGTCCTACATTAGAACCTGGGAGATTTGATTTTCTAGTCATTATGGATAATCTTCAAACAGGATATAAGCAGAAGGAAATTATTAGAAAATAAAACATTAGGAGGTGGAGTGATAGTATAGCGGGCAGGACACTTGTCTTGCCATGGTCACCTCAGTTTCTATCCCCAGTATCCCATATGATTCCCCTAATTCACTAGGAGTGATGCCTGAGCACAGAGCCAAGAGTAAGCCCTGGGCACTCCAAAAACAAAACAAACAAAATTAAACCAGTTGAGATATACGACCTGTTTTTAAAAATTATTTTGAGTTAATTTATATTGTATTAAAGCATGGGTCGGAGCAATAGCTTAGCAGGTAGGGCATTTGCCTTGCACGCAGCCGACCCAGGTTCGATTCCTCTGCCCCTCTCAGAGAGACTGGCAAGCTACCAAGAGTATTCCACCTGCATGTCAAAGCCTGGCAAGCTACCTGTGACTATTCGATATGCCAAAACAGTAACAGCAAATCTCACAGTGGAGATGTTACTGGTGCCCGCTTGAGCAAATCGATGCACAATGGGAGGACAGTGCTACAGTATTGGACTAAGTACTGTCCTCCTGTTGTTCATTGATCTGCTTGAGCGGGCCCAGTAACATCTTCGTTCAGAGACTTGTTGTTACTGTGTTTGGCATATCGAATAGTTCACAGCTAGCTTGCCAGGCTTTGCCATGTGAGTGAGATACTCTCAGTAGCTTGCCGGGCTCTCTGAAAGGGGCGGAGGAATCAAACTCGGGTCAGCCAAGTAGGCTGTGTGCAAGGCAAATGCCCTACCACTGTGCTATCACTCCAGCCTGTGCTCGCTTCGGCAGCACATATACTAAAATTGGAACAATACAGAGAAGATTAGCTACAGTATTAAAGCATTAAAATTATTAGAAATTATAAGATGTTTTTAGTGGCAAAGAAAAAATGTAACATTGTTTACTATATGGAACACTTTAAGGAAACCCTAGGCATAAACCTGACAATAGGGGGATTTTCCATGTAACATACATAAGGCTTTTTCCTAAAATACAGAGTACTGCCATATCTTCATAAATAATAGCAATATCCCGAGAAAACTGAATGTGAGATAAAAATCATTTGTAAAAATCTGCTTACAAATAGACACAGAGTTAAAAAGTATGTTTTTATTGGGGTTCTTGGTGGTGAAAAATAAGTATGGGTGAAGGGAAAGGTGTTTGATCATTGCATGACCGAGACCTAAACCTGAAAGCTTTGTAACTTTTCCCACAGTGACTCAATAAATAAATATTTTAAAAAGTATATCTTAACTAATATCAATAATGAGATACCATTTTTTAACAGATTGGCATAAAAGTATTTCATATTTACCAATGCTCTGACTATGTTGGGAAAACAGTCTCTCATTTTACAGATGGTACTGTAGACTGATAAATATTTAAAAAACAAATTTGAATATTCTTCAATTTTTGACATGTCCCCATCTTTGGTTCCTAGAATTGCACTTCTAAAATTTTATATTGCAGGTGTACATTTATAACTAAATGAAAAAATATGTACATTTATGTATATGTAATAATATATATTAAAATTAAATAAAACTCTATATATACAGATAAAACATGAAATAACCTAAATATTCTATGGTGAGGACAGCTAAATGAATTATGGAATGGGCAAAAAAGAAGCATTCTTTAACCACAGAAATGATGATAGGAATCTTTATTAACTTCTAATGTGTTAGAGTTAGGGTGGGGAAGTACTTGAAGAAACTATATTAGATTATATTGGAGTGAAAGTATGTTGGGGTCCAACAGGGTGTAAATTCTAAGAATCTTTTAGTTGCATATGATATTAGGAAAATGTCCATGTCAGATCAAAGAATAAGAAGGCAAAACTAAGCAGAAAGAGCCTTGTTCCAGTGATGCTTCTTTGACACAAGAAAAGATAGGGAGGAAAGGAGTACTGGTTAGGGCCTGCTTCTACAGAAGAGCCTGACTGATGGGGAACAAAGAACAAAGACTGTTCAAAGAGCAACTTCAGGTTGGTTAGGAACATCTCGGTTCTAGTACCCTCCTTATTCAGTCATTGGCCAGAAGCATCCAGGGAGAGCATGATCTCCATGCCAATGTTGTGGAGGATTCCATATGCATAGCAACTGGAGACTTGGCTAATTATACTCTCAGCAGGAGAGAGACCAGAGGGGCTCACCTTATGGCTTCATTTTTGTTTTTATTAAACTTTATAAATAGATGCAAACCAGTCAATCCAAAAAAGCAAGAGAACTTTTTTTTTTTAAAGAATTGATCTTTGGTAGCTGGGCAGCAGAACGCTTGCCTTGCATATGTGAAATCCTGGGTTCAGCCCCCAGAAATGCAAAATAATAAACACCAATGCTTTAATCCGTCAAATTTTAAAAATAAATCTTGTCAAAATTTGCACGCAAATAATGAAGTCTGGTGGAGTTACATTTTGAAGAAATTACAGTAACAGTGGCAGTCTTCAAAACTTCCCCAGATGAATTTTCTATAATTAGAAAATTTTCTGGCTTGAACTGCATAACAATGTTCCATATTTCAAAACTCAGAATGCAGTAAAGCATTGTTTTTTCAAAAATTGAACAGCAGATTCCCATACAGAAATGCTACCTCATTTTCAGAATTATATTCATAACTGTGCACTAAAATAATCAGCAGTTCCAATTTACTAACACTTTCAGCTAGTAATTTGCATATCACATTAACTCTTTCAGTTGAAATTTTACTTGTGAGGAAGCTAGAAAAAAAATATTTTAGTCAGAAGAAGGCTTTACGAAGAGTTAACAATAAAGCATTGATATGAAAACGTGGAAAATATGTTGTACCAATGTTGAGTCAAAGAGAGAGAAATTAAGTAACATGCTTCCTTGAGTAGGAAATTTTATTGTATTTTGATGAAGAAAAGCAAGAGAGAAGTTTTACCTAAATATCCTACCAAACACAAAAATATATTATACTTAAGAATAAATTATTTGGGGGCTGGAGCGATAGCACAATGAGTAGGGTGTTTGTCTTGCACACTGCCAACCCCAAATCGATTCCCAGCATCCATATGATCCCCTGAGCACTGCCAGGAATAGTTCCTGAGTGCAGAGCCAGGAGTAACCCTGTCCATTACGGGGTGTGACTCAAAAAGCAAAATAATAAAAAAAATAAAAAATAAATAAAAAATAAATGATTCCCTGATTTGGGCTGGAGCGATAGCACAGTGGGTAGGGTGTTTGCCTTGCATACGGTCAACTTGGCTAACCCGAGTTCTATTCCTCCACCCCTCTTGGAGAGCCCAGCAAGCTACAGAGACTATCTCACCCTCTCAGCAAAGCCTGGAAAGCTACCTGTGATGTATTCGATGTGCCAAACACAGTAACAACGGGAGGGCAGTGCTACAGATTCCCTAAAAGGCCTATGTATGATACTGTACCTTAAGAAGCAAAAAGAATAATAGATTATTAATATTCTCAACTAAGATGCTTTAGTTATAGACATACTACATCTCAGTTCCTTGGTTTAACTTAATTCCTAGGGTTGCCATTGTGAGTAACCTGGTATTAAAACACATTCTTAGAAACCTCCCAAAGTGTGTGATTTCTGCCAGGTCTTAATTGGTTCCTATTCCACTTACATTATCATAGGATAGTAAAGTCTTGTAAAGTGACAAATGAGCATAAATCAACAATTTGAGCATAAATCAACAATTTTCTTTACTGCCATTGTAACTGCATTTTGATTCTGAATATTCCATATTTAATTATCTGGATTTAAGATTTTAAAATTTAAAATCGATTTAAAATTTCTCTTCAGTTACATGCTACTAGATTTTCAAAACTGTTGGCTTCTACCCTGCAGATGCACAGGAATCTAAAGAAACAATCATCCATCCAAAGAGTTCAATCCTGTTATCCAGCTAAATGGTTATACTCAGAAATGCCTTGTGGGATTCTTTTCTAATAACTAGGCTTCAGGAGACACCAAGGAGAGCAAGACAAGTTTCCAAGAAACAACTTTAGCACAATGCAGGATGATTTAACCTTTCACTTTTGTATTTCTTATTTCTTTTTCTGGTCTTTGGGGGTCTATACGTTTCAATGCTGAAGATGCATGCTGCTCTTGAAAATCCCCTTGGGGTCAACTTCAAACTAAACAGTGAAATCTGTCATCCCTTGTCTGGCAGAGTAAAGACAGAGTAAAGGCTCATCTAGATAACTTGCTGACTTTCATGGCACTAAAAGGTAGCATTAGCTGAACATCTCTAATGCCCATATTCCTTTATCTTTTATGAATGACCAACTTTGTACTTTTTGATGCACTAGCCCCATGTGACTGTAAATTTGTTTCCATATGTTCATTAGAACTAAGGAAGATAAAATAATTTAGGCAATGTCTTATAATGGAATATACTCATAAAGGCTTATTCACTAGTTCTATAACATTGGTATCTATCCGTTCTATTTATTTTTACCTGGATACTGGTTCCATGGGCTTCAAGTTACCTAACTTAGGAATAGTTCTAGAACAACCAGACAGCTGTGCAGACAGGGCAAAATTCTTGCTGCAACATTTAGTGCATTATCTATTAGGATATCTTGCCCAACCCAAAAGGGGTTTTCATTCCAAGTTTTCCAAATAAAAAGAAAACAGCCAAAGTACAAGTTTAGGGACTTGAGAGCAGTCAACTCTGGATAGCCCATTGTATCAGCCTTAGATTTTGTCTTAGAATGGAATGATGACTTGGTTTACTTTCAGGCATGTCCTGAGAAATGTCTTCCCAGAAATCACTGAAGTAATGCAAAATCCCTGTATATGATCTTAACTCAGTTCACTCTGAAAAATAATACTTTTTTTAGATTTTCTGTGGAAAAAGTGGTTCCATAATATATTTTAAATTACGTGTTTGATTTATAATTGTATAGAAAAACCACTGACAACCAAGAATGGTATCTATAAAATAATTTTCTAAAGAGCTTCATATTCCCTCTCCCTTAGCTATGTCCTTTGCTAAAAAAGTTGGTAGAACCCAAGATGGTAGTAATATGGATTTAGAATTATTTATATATTACTTTAAATTTCCTAATTTTAAGCATCCAATAGTTGGTGCAGCAGTTATCATTCAATGTAGCTTCTGAAACAACAGTTAGCATTTGGTTAAAAAATAGTAACTGAGGAGAAACTCCTTAGGAAAAGCAAATATCTGGATTATGTATCCCAATACTCTAATCTGTGGATATTTCAGTTATCATTAGTTGAGTCCAGCATGCTTTCCTTCTGAACATCTTCAGTTGGAAACTGCAATCATTAGCAATTATTTGATTAGAATTTGGTATTCCTAGTTCTTTTTGTATTAACGTATTAACTATTAATGTAGTTCTTGTGCTTGAGGGATACTCCCAACATTCTTCAGGGGTCCACAAATTTAATACAAGGGTTTTTTTTTTTCAGACAAAGCAAGCACTCAGCCTTTTGAGCTATCTCTCTTGCCCCTAGGGGTTTTCTTAAAGGCATTATTATATAGGTATCTATTTGAAAAACATATCACCAGCATTACATTGTTATTTCTCCCAACTGTCTTATGCTAGATAAATACTAAAATTTGTGTTCATTTGAAAACCATAGCAGAGATAACTCAGACTATTTTCCTTCTTCCGTGACACAAAAGGGAACATAGTATGTACTTCTTTTCCAAATTTACAATCTTCTTAGTTTGTGTCTTAAGTGGAACTATTATATTATTTTTAGGTTGGTTATTTTCTCAGTATGAATTAATGTGAAATTGTTTCTTAGTGATTTTGTATGCCCTTAATCTGGAAATATATATATATATATGTATATAATTTTTGCTCTAATCCTTTCTTTATTCCCAGAGGCATAGGCATGCATGCAGGAAAATATAGATAAAAATAGGAATGAAAATGTAATTAGGTTTTATATTTAGACATCCAAGACATTCCATGGCTCCTTTCCTTTAATGATTCTTAAAGTTATTTTAGAAACCCTTTCATTATACTTAAAGGTATACTCATTTGATGACACGCTTTTGGAAAAATTGGTCAAATTAGTGTATATAACCTTGGAAACCTAGAATACTTTTTTATTGTTATTGATTTGTACCCCAATACACTAACATTAGTTTTGCTGCTGTAAGAAGTCAGGACTATTCTGTGTTCAAATCCATAACCTCTACTCCTCTGGAAATCCATGCATTTACTTTTCCTACTTGGGATTGCTTTATGGCATGCCCCCCCCCCCATCACAAAGAATGAGAAATTAGGGGCAGAGGAGGTAAATGATTTCAAAGCTTTCACAGAAATTAAGTCATAGGATGAAAAAAAGAGTCAAAATATTCCAGCACTGGTAATGTTGCTGTATTGAATGTTGTTTGTTCCTGTTTTCTTTTGTTACTGATTTTAAATTTTAAATACTCAACACCAAAAACTTTGTATGGTCTCCCTTTGACTGGACAGCACTGCTAGGAGAAAAGAGTTCTAGTATCTATTACTAACTATCACTGTAGCTTTTGCTGTTTTTCCCAGGGAAGAAGATGGATTTTATTTTCTATCCTTACCAGCTTGAAGATGCATAAAAATCAAAAGATAAAGATGTTCTAAAGTTGAAGCAGATACTATCTGTAGTAACATTACATATGAATGCTGAAAACTTAAACTAATACCTGTTTTCCTTTTTATTGGGTTTCACTGAGTCTAAGTAAGTGATTATGCTTTGCTGTTTTCCTGGACGCTCAGAATAATCAAATAGGCCTACCTATCCCATCTCATCACATTTGAATTAAAAACTATTTGAGCATCATCTTTGTTCATTTCCTTCCACCTATGTCTGTGTAGGACGCCAGCAGCAGGCTACAGCAATGCATCCTCTTGGACAATGCATTGTAATCGCTCTTTCTCTTTCAAATTCCGTTTCACAAAGTCATTTCTCATATTCTGTTGGAAACCCCAAAAAAATTCATTCCACACTGTCATCCCTTTGTCCTAACCAGAACAACTCGATCGTGTCGAAGAAGGCATGAACCATATCAACCAAGACATGAAGGAGGCCGAGAAAAATTTAAAAGATTTAGGGAAATGCTGTGGCCTTTTCATATGTCCTTGTAACAAGTAGGTACTGGGTACCAGCTCTAATCTGTGGCGTCCAGTTTTCCTTCTTTCTTTCTTTATTTTTATTTTTTTAATGTCAAAGTGAATGTCTGAAGTTTTGTCTTTTTTTTCTTTGTCCTTTTCCATCTGCTTCATTCTGTGGGGATAAAATACTTGTGTTTAATCAGAACAACTGGAACGCATTGAGGAAGGGATGGACCAAATCAATAAGGACATGAAAGAAGCAGAAAAGAATTTGACGGACCTAGGAAAATTCTGCGGGCTTTGTGTGTGTCCCTGTAACAAGTAGGTGCTGCCTGCCTGCCTGAAGCTTTGGTTTCCCAAGGCCCATCTCCAAGCCTTGACAAGCTCATTCCTCCCAGGCACAGAGGCAGGATGAGCATGTGGCATGCAGAACAGATCAATACCGTCTCCAATGCATTCATCTCATAGCATAGATGATATTAGTAGGAGTTACTGTTGATGCATTAAAAATCAGGCATACTACAGTGAAAGTTTCACTGTCAGCAACTTTTATTGATGAACGTTTCAACATTTTTCATAAAGTGTACCTCAAGACTAAGACAACCTTGAGAAAGAGCCCCTCCCCTGCCGCCTCCCACCCCCAGGGAATTGTCTCTTCTCCCAAACTCAAAAACCAAATTTGAAGACTTAGAAAAGATCTGGGGGGTAAGACTGAAAGGTGACGTGTATATTTTAGGTTTGATT
The DNA here is from genome assembly GCF_029834395.1 of Sorex fumeus. Classification (NCBI taxonomy): domain Eukaryota; kingdom Metazoa; phylum Chordata; class Mammalia; order Eulipotyphla; family Soricidae; genus Sorex; species Sorex fumeus. The sequence goes on from NW_026606101.1 coordinate 27,743,069, forward strand.
TTTCAGAAACAAAAGAGACAGGCAATTTGGCCCGAGCAAGCATTCCTGACGCTAGAGGATAAGACCGACGTTTTCCCTGTCAGCAGCCCCGCAGTTGCCAATCTGGTTATCCACAGCTGTTCCAAATGCAGAGATGCTGAGTCCTTTGGCAAGAAAGGCCTCAAGCCTTACCCAAATTGGACTCACCTTTCCTAAATTCTTCCTCTTGGAAGATCTATCAGTACACTGTTGGAAATGTTGAAATGTGTAGATTTTGCATGCACAACATCACAAAACATTCAACTGTTCTAAAGGTTCTGCAATGCTTTTTTGGAATGTAGCAGAAATGTGACATGTGGTTATAAAAGTTTGCAACAGAAGGAATCTGAAAAAAAAAATGAGGGTTTTGGAAGATAGTCTCATTTGACTAGCAGTGAAAAACAAAACAACAAAAAAATGCATGATCAGATTGTCTGACATGCATTTGGAAAATTAAACCTGTTACCCAATCTCCCTAACCCTCCCCTACTTTCCTTTGAATAGAAGCCTTTTTTTTTCTAAAAGCTCTCCTGATCCTAGTTTTTTTTTTTTAATAGAAATTGGTGTCCTTTTAGCATATTAGGAGACCACTCACATCCTTTAAACTTTGAGGCTGAAATAAAATATCCCACTTCCTGTTTTGGAGGGGGAGGGGCTCAATTCACAAATTTTAAACTTTTTAATTTTCTAATAAAGAATCATCAATAATAGTAAAGCCTGACTAACTGGAATCTACTGGAACCCTTAACAACATTCCTACTTTTATTCCCTTCCACTTTCAGAAAACAATAAAAAAAGAGATCAGTGAACAAAGGGGTGAAAATCACATTAATCATTTAAAGTAGTTTTTCTTGGAAGACAATTTAGGTTCTTTGCCTTTTCACACTCAGTCTCCTTCCAGTAACTTCCTTATCTACGAGACCAAACAGTAAAAGTTGATATTCAGAGAATAGATCATCAGCGTTAACAGAAACCAAACTAAGGAAAGATACAATTTTGTTCACTATCCAAAGACTCTAAGGCAAAACTAAGTGCCTCAAGAGTCTTACAGATACTCAATAATCACATTTTTCATTAAGAAATCCATGTAATCCACCAAAATGACTCACTGCCAAGCATTCCAGTTAGTCAAGACTTAACTGCCTATCTTTTTCAGTGGCATGCTGCCCCTCAAGTGAACCTGCCACCAACTGTCTGAAGAAATCCAAGATTTACATTTTTTCCTTCCATCAACTTGTATGTGGAGGAAGGGTGGAGGCAACCCACTTGCTCCCAGACAGATTCTAATGGTGTGAAGTGATGGCCCCCACGAATACAACATTGTGGTTGGCACAAATTCTTAATTGCACAAGAGACCCTAACTGAGCTTCAAAGCTTGACTGAAGTGTTCCCTATTGTGTGTAAATAATGCTTTAAAAACCATGTGTCACAACGCAGTGGCTGGTGGTGCCCTGGACTTTCTGAGGGCTTCGCCCGGTCTCGGCATGTTTCGGAGGACTTTGATAGCTGTACGGCAGTTCTGTGAGTCTATGTGCAGCATTGTGGGTGCAGTGATTCGCCTTCTTTCAGAAACGCAAACTCTATCACCCTCTTGACTTTGCCAAAGATGGTCTACTAGACACTTGACATAGCAGAAAACATCACAAGGTCCATATAACTTGATTTACTAGGAGGGAAAGGATAGGAGAGGAGAGTGTTATGGGGTGGAGTGGGGGATGCCAGACTGTAAGTTGTACTTAATTGGTTTTTGAGTTTGTCCCACTGAGGGGGCGCATGGATCTTTAGCACAGTAAATTCTAAGGGCTGTGCATTTACACACTAGACTGTGGGAGTTACTGAAATCGCATTGTACATTTCCTGATTTGTCTCCAGTGTAACTGGGTACCCAGTCTGCAAATATCAATGTCAAAGCCAGTCTTAATAAATGACTGTTCTTCTCTTAAAAGAAAATGGAAAGGGAGTTAAATTCTGAAATTCTTTTTTTAAAATGTAAAAATGGTACCAGATGAAGTTCTTTTTTCTTGGACTAAAAGATGTGTGGTTTCTACTATGCAAAGAACCTAAAAACATCTTTGATTGCCTTCAATTATAAAACACCCACAAAAATATGCTGCACATTTTCTATTGGGCAAAACAGGTATGCCTGGATTTTAAGTCTCTCTCCAAGGCAGCTCAGTGAAATATGGCCCATGGAGACCACACCAGTTCCAGATCACATTCTCCCTCCACATCCCCAGACAGTTCAAAGTAGGAATGTGTCATCACTCCCATCCTGCCCCTCAGTCCGGCAAAGAAGCTATTGAACCTGCGTTTCAAATCCTCATGAAGGCTATTACTGTCCTGCTAGTGCCTTTTCTGAGAATGGTTAACTTCTGGAGTAGTTTGGCTTAAATGAGAATGCTTCACTTTCTACTCATGCCTGTAGCTGGTGCATGAAGAAGACATAGAGGAATTTCCCTTTTGATGCTAGATGGCTTGTTCTCTCTTCTATTTTCCTGCATTCATTTCACTACGCCTCTTTTACTTTTTGTCTCTGTGGACAAAGGTTTGTACATCAACTCTGGATGTATGGTGACTGTTTGGAAGTACCGATATATTATCTAATTCAAATCACTCTCGAGGCAACTCAAAGACCATCACCCTTGGCCAACCACCAATCCTTTATGTCCTTCATGCAGAGTTGGAATGGTTAGTTCCACACATGCGTTGGGGGGAAATTTTTACAAAGGAATCTTTGCATGATGGTGTGTAAAATCTTGGTCGAGTATGTTTTCTTGGTAACTGTGTTGCTGTGGTGTGATGTACACACTCTACTTGGCAGTCTTGTTTTGTGTATGTCTGCCAGTATGTTTTTCTGTGTGTTTTGTGTCTCAAAATATACCCATGTCACTGAAATAGAACTGAATGTCCTCCAGCTACTTTAATTTATGTCTTCAATCCAACTAAACCACAAAAACAAACCAAAACAAGGACAGCCTGTGGGCAAAGGTTGCATTCCTGACAATTGCAATTGACTTTATTGGAAATTAAATACTGAGTAGCTGAGACACGGTGGTGGCCAACTGTTGGGGTCCAGATTATGATATATCGGTATTCTCTAATGCCTCAAATTAAAACTCATTCGCTTGGTTCAGTTCTTCGCTTGAAGAGGTAACCATTGTTATGAGCCTGATGACCCACCCTCTTGCTTGGGCACTCACCCTCTTTTTTACATAGGCTTAAGTCAAGTGATGCTTACAAAAAAGCCTGGGGCAATAATCAGGATGGAGTTGTGGCCAGCCAGCCTGCTCGTGTTGTGGATGAACGGGAGCAGATGGCCATCAGTGGTGGCTTCATCCGCAGGTGAGCTTCCTACACATAAAACAATAGCGACAACTTTTGAATAACAAACCTCCCAAATGAAATGCTTCTCAAAATAACCATCATCTTATTCTTTATGAATCTGTATTGTTGTCTGAGCAGTTCTTCTGAGAGCCTGTCCTGGCTCACTCATCACATGCAACTGGGTACAGGATGATTCAAGATGGCATCACTCACCTGTCAAGAGAATGATGGGGCCATCAGCAAGGCACATCGGATCTCCTCCATGTAGCTCTCCAGCAACATAGCCCAGACTTCTTTCATGATGGTGGCAGCATCCCAAGGGGCAGGCACCCATGTTCATGCACTTAGCCAGCTTTTGATTTTGCCTTGTTTACTCAAATTTCACTAGATTAAGCAGTTCACATGGTAACATTCAGTATCAGTTTGGCAGTCCAGGACATTTCCTTCTAGAAGTTTAGTGATGTTTGTGGAGATGTTGGCAAGTTAATAACAAGAAATGCCGAAGTGCATAAGGACTAGTAATCTACCAGAAGGATCCTAAAGGGCTATTAAAACAAAATCAATTACTAAAATCTGACGATAATTATACATGTGGTAAGGCTATAGGTAGAGAAATTAATTTAATTTAATATTCACTGCCAGGAAATAAAAATAGAAGTAAATATTCCAGCTTCTCACTCCCCTCCTTCCAATCTCGCATTGGTCAATGGCCAAAGCCTTCTGTAAGCCATTGAGGAAGAGAGCTTAGTCTCTCAGGACAGAGAAAAGGAAGGTCAGAGAATGGCTGTGATGGAACATATAAGAGTACCCTGTCATCTCTGGCTTCTTAGTAATCATGTCCTAGACATTTGGAGGCAAAAAAAAAACCCTCATATATCTATTTAAAAATGTCAGTTACCAGGGTGAGATATAGTGCAGTAAGGCATTTGCTTTGCACACAGCTGGCTTGAGTTTGATCGCCGGCACCTTTGATAGTTCCCTGAGTAATTCCTGAGCACAGAGCCGGGAATAACCCCTGAGCATCACTGGATGTGGATCAAAAACAAAACAAGTCAGTTACATAGATGTGTGAATTCAGAAATCGGCACGCCAGGGAATGGAGAGTTAGTCTACTGTGTGCAACACTTGCCTTGTACTTCGCCGATCCAGGTTCAATCCCAACACCCCATATGGTCTACCAAGCAACACCAGGGGTGATCTCTGAGTGCAGACCTTGGAGTAAGTCCTGAGGATCACCAGATGCTGCCCTAAATAAACAAAGGAGTAAGAGAAAGGGAAGAAAGGAAGGAGAGAGGAAGGAAGGGAGGGAAAGAGGAATGGAGGGAGGGAGGGAGGAAGGAAGGAAGGAAGGAAGGAAGGAAGGAAGGAAGGAAGGAAGGAAGGAAGGAAATCACCACCCAAGAGACCAGAAAACAGAATAACTATAATAATTTGTTATTACAAAAAGAGGGAAAACTATGCCTCTTGACATGGTAAGTGATGAGGGCTCAGTGTTTGTGTATCACTGTTAGTGATCACTGAAACAGAGGTCACTGTTCGTGTATCTGTATTGAGGTATATGTTGCCAGACTATAAACTCCAGTGAGAGGAGTTCCCATCAATATAAAGTCCAGATATCTACCTAGAGCCTCCCAGATAGCTATTCTATTCTTGTTTCTGTCTATTCCTGAGGGAACTAGAACAGAGATTTGCAATCCAGGCTGCACATTTACTTATTTTTAAATACCAGTGTCTGGGTTTAATACACATCAATTGATCATGCTCTAGAAGAAGAATACAGTTAGCTGTGTTTTTAAAAGTTCCTCAGGTAATTTTAAAATATTCAGGTTTTTAAAGTTCCTCAGGTCATTTGCTACAAAGTTAGTCAGAGATGTGACTTAGTGGCTAAGCACATACCTTCCTTGAATGAGATCTGAGTTCCACCCAAGCACCCCACCTACCCCTGCCCCCACAAAACAGAAAAAAAATCCTAGCAGCAGGAACTCATATAATTCTATTTGAAATAAGAGCAAAGAACCTTGGAAACTGAAGTGTGCCTTAACTGTTTATGATCATTTCAATTAATTAGCCTCTTTTTATTAGGAAGCTAGGAAGCTTCTGTTTTAACTTTGTCCGGCCTTTCTCTATTTTAAAAGCCTTATTGGGATAGTCTGCTTTATAAGTTACTATGCTCACCCCTCCAAACATTTTTGTCCCATCTATAATGGTAGCATGTTTATTATTCAACTCAGCTTTTTCTTTGTGCCTCTATTTCTTTATGCATAACAGAAAATATAAAACATTGTCTTTTGTCTTAATACACTTTTCTAATGACAAAAAGTCATCAAAAAACAAAAAGTCTACATACTTTGAAAAATTAAATATTGTTTCACTTATAATATAATACATACACAAAGAAAGGTAACAAGCTAAATAGAACAAATAAACCTTTACTTTGTATGAAATGGAAAAAAAATGTTTACTATTCAGAACATTCCAGATTAAATATCTACTGACTACAGTAAAGAATTCGTACCTTTTGGGAAAAGGATGAAGTGCAGTGGTAGGGTGCATGCCTTACATGTCACCACAAAATGAAAGAAAAATAATAAGTGCCCTTTTTAACTTTCAAGTTGGACTATGAAAAGAAAAAAGGACCATGTAGTAAGACATTTTAAGAAACAGGTCCTCCCGCATGAAAATCTAGAACAGTCATCTTTAATCAATTTTCTCCATACTTATAATGACCTGTTCACAGCATCACTAGAAGAAATAACATCGAAATCTGAACAATAAAAATCATCTTGAACAAGTAGCTCCTTAGAAGTTCTTGAAAACAAGCAGAATTGAAGGGCTGACTATAATTATTACTTTCTCATGAACTTGGGTCCCAACTGGGAAAGGAGATATGCAGAGAAATTCTCTGACTCAGCACAGTAAACATTTTCTTTTCTTCCTAATTTCAATGTTGAAATTTTTGGTTAACGTTTCAGGAAGATAAATACAGCTAACAGTTTCACCTTCTTTCTCTGACCTGAAGTTCTTACAACTAAAATTATTTCATTCTTCTTTTAAAAATGAAATTTAGGAAAAACATATGAAGAAAGGCAGTGCTTCCTATTAGAGCATTAGAGGGATTGGAGAGATAGAACATCGGATAAGACAGTTTCCTTGCCCGGGGCAACCTGAGTTCAGTCCTCAGTACCAGATACTGTCCACCAAGCACCACCAGGACTAAGCTCTTTGCTCACCCCCATGTGATCCAAAACAAGAAAAAGAGAAAGAGAGTTAGCTATATTAATACATTTAATATATGTTCCACAAAAATAGAAATTCAGTAATTCAGTAAGGCACAATTATGCACAATTCTTTTCTAACATGCGAAAAACAATTATGTTCTCACCATGAATGGTGATTAAAGAAGGATAAGAGTGATACCTTAAAGATCTATAGATTTTCTTTTTCCACCTAAGCTTTGTTTCCTTGACTTCTAAGTTTTTTCTCACTGTCTTCTGAAAATTCCTCTTTGGCTCTCAGGGTAACAAATGATGCCCGAGAAAATGAAATGGATGAAAACCTGGAGCAGGTGAGCGGCATCATTGGAAACCTCCGTCATATGGCTCTGGATATGGGCAATGAGATTGATACACAGAATCGCCAGATTGACAGGATCATGGAGAAGGTGAGCATGCTAACAGTCAAGTTCCATTACTCATTACTTCTTATGAAATAGCCAATGAGAAGTACGAAGAGCATAACAAAACCTTCAAATTTTCATAGTGTGTGCAAAGCAGTGGTAGTTGGAAATTTTCCCTTGATTTTCCAAGACAAACTTCAGCAACAGGAGCTGGACCCATAGCACAGTGGGTAGGGTGTTTGCCTTGTACGTGGCCAACCCAGGTTCGATTCCCAGCATCCCATATGGTTCCCCCTTGCACCGCCAGGTGTAATTACTGAGTGCATAAGTTAGGAGTAACTCGTGTGCATTGCCAGGTGTGACCCAAAAAGCAAAACAACAACAACAACAAACAAACAAACAAAACCCTTCAGCAACAAATAAGTAAATAAGAGGCCAAAATTGAATCTAGCAAAATTACCTCTACTTCAAGCATTATGGTAGACACTGAAGAACATACAAAGATGAGGAAAAACACTATTCCGTTGCACAGGAACTGGGGCTGGGGACCTTTGTATGAATTTACTAATGCACAAATATAAGTTGCCCAAAAGTCATATGTAAAATGCTAAGTAAAGTTAAACAAAGGAAGATTTTAAGGTTTGGGGATGGAAAAATCTTCAAAAGAAAAAAAAAGTGAATTTGGATCAGGTCTTGAAGTTTGGACAAAAGTAGAAATATAAAAATAGAATCAGGAAATGAGGAAAGAATAGTTATTTTAGCTTAGCTCGAAGATGAATACAAGCTTTGATTTTATAAATGTCAAAGATTTAATGACAGTTCAAAAAGGCCTAGATTCCATTTCTAGGCCAACAGCGCTAATGTCCATGTTTCAAAGTAGGGTACATATTCTGATGAAGTTCATGCAAGGACAGCAGCTGTGACTCTAAAACTGAACCCCCAGTGTCAACATAAGGCATAAGAAAGACTATTGAGAACAGAAGAGAAGGGGGGAGGACACTTGAGATTAAATAGTGAAAAAAACATATTGGAAAGCTTTTTCAAAAGGCTTCAAGCATCTAAACCTGATATTCTACATTGTACAAATCTTTGTTCTTGTTTTCTACCTCCTTCCTAACCAGGAACCCTAAATATTGCTTAGACTCTCTGACATACGTACAAATGCCAAAAGAAGTAGACACATAATAGGTTTACTAATAAAAGTGCATCCTTTATAGATTCATTAAATATTATTAACAAGTATGAGTTTTCCCATGCACAACAGGAAATATTGACATTCTAAACCAGAAATCATAAATTTATTTTTAATAATCTATCACTTTCACATAGAAAGATACTTTAGAGATATTTTGAATCATAAGGCTAAATATTGTTTCTTGACTACCCAAGTAGCCTCCTCTAACTTGAAAAAAATAAGATATAAAGGGAACACTTTATCCTATTGTGTCTTGTGCTCTCTATATTAAAAATATCTGGCTGTATATTTTGCCCGATCAATACTGAGCTAAATAAATGTCAGTGTTAGTTCGCAAAATGCTTGTGCATAAGTTACTTCTGCAAGGCATGACATACTCATCATTGTTAGGAAGACTTTGATATGAAAAAGCTTTTAAAGCTGGGTAATCAATAGATTTTAGAACAAAATTCAAAGTTTCAAAAAACACTGCAGTCAACATAAACTGACCTAAGTCATTATGACCCTGAAAAATGAACAAGAAGAACTGCTACACTACCTTTCATAATGAAAATTATCTAGGGAAAAAAAGAACAGTGTCTATTTTCTATCAATGAACCCCATTCACTAACAGATGGAGGTGGATAATATATCAAAGCCAATTAGACTTCCAGGAAGAAAGTGTTACTAACAGAGGGAGGTCAAACCTTTATCAATAGTGTACTTTGAGCCAGGAAAGCATTCTTGAAAAGTCAAGTGACATCTTAATTCTGCCACTTAGCATTTCTAGTTCTCTTTCTAGGGAAAATCTTTCAATATGACCCAGTTTGTTACAAAGAAAAATTTATTAAGCCGCTAAGATTTCATCAAAAGTCGGATAAGTAGGGACTGAAGTGAGAGCGTACAGCTGGTAGGGTGTTTGCCATGCAGGCGGCAGAACCGGGTTAAATTCCAGCATCCCATATGGTCCCCCATACACTACCAGGAGTAATTCCTGAGTGAAGAACCAAGAGTAATCTTTGAGAACTTCTGGGTGTGGTCTTCCTCCACGCCCCAAAATAAGTCATATAAGTAAATGGGAAATAGTCACTATGGCTTCATAATTCCTTGAATGAGCAACTATTTTTAAGGTGGGGAGGGGGTGTTCCTGGAATGACAGTATAGCGGGTAAGGGTCTTGCCTTGCATGAGGCTGACCTGTGTTTGATTTTCTGCCTCCCGTATGGTCTCCCAAGCTCTGTCAGAAGTGATCACTTAACACAGAGCTCTAAATAAGCCCTGAGAACTGTTGGGTGTGATGCAAAAATTAAAAAAAAAAGTGAAGGGATATCATTGCTTTTGAATAACTAGCACCACAACCCCCCAACCCCAGACACACCAATCACAAGGTGGACATAGGACATGGGAGTGTCTAAAAGTCTTCTATCTAAGGTTATATTAAAATCACACTGTGCAGATATAATTAAAATCTTCAGATATTTCACCTGTCGCCTCATAACCCTAACAAAAAACTTACCAATCCCATCAATTATGATCCTGTTTATTAAGTAAAGTAAAGTAAAGGCCCTCCCGTTGATCATCGATTTGCTCGAGCGGGCCCAGTAACGTCTCCATTGGAGACTTTGTTGTTACTGTGTCTGGCATATTGAATCCTGTTTATTACTCAAATTAGTAGTGAAGTTTCAGGGAGAAAGAGGAGAGAATTGAAAGGAAAGAGGTCTGACAGACTGTGGTGGAACAATCATGGTACTTTGGGTAGTAGAATTATATTTGTGGTCAGGTAATATACAACTGAAAGGTGTGAAATTGTATTTGTAAAGTATGTTACCTCTATGAGAGTAAATATACTTTTTAATTATAAGAGGAAAATAATCATGTTTGGGAAACTAAAACAATGCAATTTTCCTCATAAAAACTATTGTGTCCATTGAAAAAAATCTTGCTCTCTGCTTTAATATATGACATGCATATATTATACACATACATATATCCATATGGTTATAATTGCAATAAAAACACATATAATATTCTAAGGTTAAGGCTAAAATTAGGCACACTTGTATCAGCTGATCTATTTTGTAAGAAACAGATGTCCACACTTAGAAATTGTCAGTGGTAGATGTCATGCACACATTGAAATATAGGGAAGCAGAAACATCAGAATTTCTCAGATTTTTCCCCGTCAGCGAGGAAGCACAATATTTGAAATCTAAGATCTTGGGTTCTTACAGGGCTTATTTTTATTCACCAGCTAAAGACCTTGTTTCCTAGGCGAAAGATTCTGAGGGAGTAGTACAAACCTGGGACAAGACTGAGCTGCCGTGTAGGTGATGAGGGTACCAATATGACCAGCCATGTTCTGAAGTTGAGGAGATTTCTGGTTTTCAAAAGGATGACTTAATAGATCCTTCTCCTCTTTTACCGTCCCTCCAGTGGTCATCCTGCCTTTCCCTCCAGGAAAAATTATAGTAGCATACTTCATCTTTATTAAGTCAACAATTTAAGCATTTTCCAAATAGAAATATGCAAATAAGATGAGGCATATTCCATAATTAAAGTATGAAAGCCCACAAATAGAATGATGACTGAAGTATGCTCCAAAAGCAAGGAAAAGATTTACAAAGAAATTCTTTCAAGATGTTTTTCCAGAGCCAACAAGAAGGCTCAGTGAGTGTGCTTGGATGCAGGAGCCCCTGTTTCAATCCATTGCACTTCATGGTCCCCTTGAGCACCACCAGTAGCAAACAACAAAACAGTGAGCCTGGAGTAGCCCCTAAACACTGCAGGTGTGGCACCAAAACAAAAAACAATAATTAACAAAGGCCCTATTTATAATGTGATAAAGATGTGACACCCTTTTGTGTCAGGTCTGGACTTTTAATATGCTTCATAAAAGAGTTATCTAAAAATCACATATACCCCTTGATTACAGTTCTGCTCCTCTCAGATCCTTTGAGGATATGTAGAGAGTGACCTCGTGTTCTATTTCAAAAAAATTCCCTTGCACTAGCAGGTGAACGCTCTCTAAGTGAAAGGCATCCCAGAACATTTGCCTGTTGAAATGCCATCCATTTTTAAATGGGTCATTTTTATCATTTGTGTTTTTCTCAGAATTCTGTATAGAAATTAATTAGCACAGTTCAATCTGCAGGAACTCTACATATTGCTCTGACTTTGTAGTTTGCCTTTGCATCAAAGTGTCATTATTTCCTATAAGATTTATAACAGAAGAAAGGAGTAAGAGTCAAGTAATGCAGAGAAGCTGCATGCTTTTTTAGGTTAGGAACTAAAGGACAAAAATGTGAGTCTAGGGCCCAGGCAATGGTACAGCAAGTAGAGCACTTGCCTTGCACACTGCTAACCTGGTTCAATCCCCAGCACCACACGTGATCCCCTGAGCCCGCCAGGAGGGATCCCTGAGTGCCGGGCCAGAAGTAAGTCCCTATCCTGGCCCCATAAAACAATCCTAATATTGCACCTAAAAAAAAGTGATCAATCAAGGAAAATTAGTGCTTTATCTTACTTGTTTTTAACATCAACCTTTGACTAGTCAAACAGATGGTAGTAAAATTGCCAGATAATGCAGAGCATAGTATAGTCTAGCAACACTTCCATTTTAACTTGGAAAATTTCTGTTTGACTATGGACATCGCCAGTGTACTGGGAATTCACAACTACATTGAATAAAGAAGACCAAACTCAGTTGAGATGAAAAAGTGCTAAACACAGTAGTAAGTTAAAACCAGTAGCCATTGAAAAAATACTGATGAATAGAAAAACAATTCTGTTTTCTGACACTGCTTCTGCTTCCTCCTCCTCTGCTCTGGTTGGAAAGACAGACCTTACCAGTCACAACAAGCAAAAAGATAATCTGAATAAGGTCTTTTCTTTTGCCATTACTTGCTTACCCATATCTTTCTCAGTGATGCTGAGAATTGTCTGTTTTCTGGAAATTAAAAATCTTTCCTGACAGTAGCTTTGTGTTTATGCCACATATAAGTAATACAAGTAATGGAAAGATAAACTAAGACATAAAATCATGGTAAATGTGATCTATTAAAATAAGATAGTTAAGGGGGCTGGAGCAATAACACAGCAGGTAGGGCATTTGCTTTGCATGCAGCTGACTCAGGTTGGATTCCCAGCATCCCGTATGGTCCCTTGAGCACTGCCAGGGGTAATTCCTGAGTGCATGAGCCAGGAGTAACCCCTGTGCATTGCTGGGTGTGAGCTCAAAAGCAAAAAATAAATAAATAAATAAGCCAGTTAATTAAGGGCTCCATAGTGAGATGCAAAAATCTTCACACATAAACAAACAAAAAAAATATTCACACGCTTTCTTCTAAGGAAATATTTTCTGTTTATTTTCAGCAAATTATTTGTATATAGCAAGCAATATAAAATATATTATTCAGGACCTACTATAAGTGCAGGCTTAAGGGGTGGTTTAGAAAATTGGGAATAATGGTGGTGGGAAGGTGCAACGTGGTGGGATTGGTGTTGAAATGTTGAATGTAACAAAGCATCATAAATAATTTTATTAAAATGTTAAATTTAATTTAAAAAATAAAATATGGTTAGAAGTATTCATGCTTTCCATGTGAGATATCAGGCCAATCTCTGGTACTGCCAGGAGTGAATCACAAGCAATGTACAGAGAGTAGCCTCTGAGCACCATTGGGTTTGGCCTTAAAACAGGAAAAGAGAAGTCAGTCACAAACCATAAGTGAGTTATAATAAATGCAGCTTAATATTATTAAATGTACCAAAAGCAAGCCAATTTTTCACCCAAATACATTAATTGTGAAGTAATAAATTTTGAGCACATAAGTTTTGCAGTACATTATTCTGAACACATTATGTGTGTAAACTTACTTTATCTCACAGCAGCAATATAATTATTAACATTGATCACCAGTTGGGACTTTGACATCAGACTGTTTGCCTTCTTTAGTTCCCGCATGTATTAGTACAATGACTTTAAACAGTTTGCCTGAATCCTCTAACAGTATTGCTCATTTAAAAAAAAAGAAAAGAAAGAAAAGAAATCAATGATAATGCATGTCCTGCACCCAAGAACAAACTCAGTGGGGAGAGTATATGCCTGGCATGTGTGAATCTACAAGATCCACCCTGAACACTGTCTGACATCGACACCTGAAAAAATGAAAGAGGCAGAACACAAATGAAGGGACAGTCAGTTCTGACTGGTAAAGTTCCAAGTGCTTTCAATAAGAAGCATTTGAAATAGACCCAGATGGATGAATGATGGATTTAAACTATTCCTTTTTGTTACTCTCTTTTCTAGGCTGATTCCAACAAAACCAGAATTGATGAAGCCAACCAACGTGCAACAAAGATGCTGGGGAGTGGTTAAATGTGCCCACTTGTATTCTCTTCCAGTTGCTGTCTGGCAAGATGGCACCTTCATGCTTTTCTCATGGTATTACCTAGTAGGTCTGCACATACACACACATCAATTTCCCCCTTTGTGACTGTTGTCTTGTGTCATTCATTAGCTTCTCAATAATATTATGTGTCTGTTGTTTCTTTCTGAGTCTCTTTTTCCCAATGGTTGTATATAGTGGTCATTTGGTGGCTCTAACTCCCTACACAAGATGTCTTGGGCTTCATTTTTCCTTTACTCTCTTTGGTGGTGTTTGCTGAATGACAACAACTTAGGAATGCTCAATGTGCTGTTGATTCTTTCAATACACAGTATTGTTCTCGTAAAACTGTGACATTCCACAGAGCTACTACCATGGTCCTTTCTTTGGTGTCAAGCTCTGAAACCCAAAATTTGCTGTCTTTCGTTCCTCATGGCTATCATCTGTCTTTATGATTTCATGATTAGACAATGTGGAATTACATAACAGGCATTGCACTAAAAGTGATGTGATTTATGCATTTATGCATGAGAACTAAATAGATTTTTAGATTCCTACTTAAACAAAAATCTTTCCATGACAGTAGCATACTGATGAGAAAATACATACACATACAATAACAATGAAACAATAACAACAAAGCATGCTCAGTATTGAGACACTGTCAAGATTAAGTTCTACCAGCAAAACTGCAGTAGTGTCACTTTCTTTCTGTCAATATTTAGGCTTATCGATCATAATCATCCTTTTTTAAAAAATGAATTTTAAAAAAAGATGAATTTGACACACTCACCATTTAATCATTTCCAACAAAATACATGTTTGGCAGAAACTATGTCAATGGATGTGTAATATAGGGTTTGTTTGCTGCTTCTGAAGGCTATGTTTTGGGGAAAGCTATCTGCTGTGAAAAAGTGTGGAAATGTAAATTTTGTAAGGCTGACTCTTATAAATCACCATTTTCCTTGTGGTTTGTTACCAGTACAATTCTCTGTTGCTTAATCTAGAGCTATGCACACCAAATTGCTGAAATGTTTAGTAGCTGATACAGAAACCTTTAAAAAATAATATAAATGAATGAAATATAGATAAACTGTGAGATAAATGATTATAGCATGTAATATTAAATTCCTCCTGTCTCCTCTGTCTGTTTGTGAAGTGATTGACTTTTTGTAGCTAGTTTAAAATTATTAAAAATTATAGACCCCCAGTGTCTGCTTCTATTTCTTCATGGAACCTATCGGATTTGAACTCAGAGGAAAAGAGAAAGCCTGATAACTCACTCACACTGCTGCTCAGAGAGCCAGTTCTGTGTGCAGAAGGTATTGTGTGGGAAAAGCAAACGTGTCCTTACTGCAGGAATCCAATGGCAGCTGATACTTGATTTCTAGAATCTGTTTCAGAAATACCCATTTATAGGTTCAGTGTCAATTGTGGGCAGAAATAGAGACGAAGAGAAGAATATCTTAATCTATATGGAGATAAAGAGAAAATTCGTGAGAAAATGTCTGTGGTTTTCTAATTGATTCCTGTGCAGAGTCATAGACTCGGGTGTCATCAATCAACTATGATTTTTATTTTTAAGCTTTTTCACTGCCAGGGATAGAATCCAGAACTCTAAGCTTACACAGCAGTGTTGCACTGCTAAGCCATATTCCTGATATATCAGTCAACTCTTATCTTCCTTCCTCTCCTGGACATCCCACTACCAAAATTGAGCCCTTCGTAAGGACAACCACTTCTCTTTAACCACCTTATTGACATACTATACAATTTACCTACTTCAATGATGTAATATGATGATTTTAGTATGTTCATTTGGTATATTTAATTATACAATCTAATTTTAGAATAGTTTAATCATCCCCCAAAAGAAACCCCATACCTATTAGTATTCTCTCCCATCCCACGTCCCCTTGCTACAGGCAACCACTAATTTATGTTCTCTATAAAACTGCCTATTCCATTACATTTGTATAAAAGTAATTATATGATATGTGGTCCCTGTGACTAAATTATTTTATTTAGCATAATGCTTTCAAGATGCATCCATGGGGTATCATGTAGCAGAGTTCTAGTTCTTTTTATGGCCAAATAATATCCCTTATGTGAAAGAATAATTTGTTTATCCATTCATCTATTGGTGAACATTTGAATTCTTTCATTCCTTCGCTCTTTTTTTATCGTGCTATTGTGAACATTCACATACTGATTTTTGTGCTGAAATATGTTTTTTAATTATTATTATTATTATTATTATTTGCTTTTTGGGTCACACCCGGCAATGCACAGGGGTTATTCCTGGCTCTGCACTAAGGAATTACTCCTCATGGTGTTCGAGGGACCATATGGGATGCTGGGAATTGAACCAGGTCAGCCGTGTGCAAGGCAAATACCCTACCTGCTGTGCTATCGCTCTAGCCCCTGAAATGCATTTTTAATTGTCTTAGCCTCACCACTTTTAGGGTCACTGGCCTATCACTAAACCAGCCATCACCAGTACATCTACCAGGACCCACACTAGCTTTACTCACCGAGTCACGAATGACACTGGTACCACCACAGCTTCAACTAATGCAACCCTTGCCTTCCCATGCTTCTTCCACTTATTCACCATCTTCATTAGTAGCTCTACAACCTTCACCACTATCACTGCTATCTTTCAATTTGCCACTATCACCTCTATCACTGCCACAACTACCATTGCTACAATGTTCACCTCCTTCACCCATCACCTCCTCCTACCTCTATCACCTTACATGACATTTTTTTCTCTTATCCCATAATAGCCATGCAGGTAAATTTATCTTAGTTGACTTGGTTGGCTGCTCAATTATTCTAGCAGTGGCTGTGAAATGTTGGTATGAGAACTGAGCAAGTAAAAAAAAAAAACCCTGAAAATTTCTCTCTTGCAGTAAATATTTGAAGTTAGCTAGCTTTTTTTCAAGCCTCAGAAAAGAATCTGGGAATATTCATATACTCAATAAGTTATTATTAGGAAGAACCATTACAGGATACTTATTCCTTTAAATTAAGCTGTGTAAGATAATGTTAAAAGACAGAGAACATGGATAAACAGAGTGTGTACATCAACGTTGAAGATACAGATATTTTTGCTTTGAAAACAGTCACATAATTTATTCTGAAGCATATTTCTTTTAGTAATTGAGTTTGTTCAGCTCCAGGTTGTGTGCATTTAGTTTCTTTGTGCTAAAGGAGGACATATTAGCCAGGAGTGAATCAGGTCTGGGTAAGGAGCCAGCTTAGGAAATACATTAGAAAAATATTGATTGATTGAGGCAAGACAAAACAATGGAAAGTTTAAATCTTCCACTTCCATTATACTTAGAAAAATGACCTTTTAACAGAAGACTCAACGGTAAATGATAGGCTGGTCCGAAGCAACAAAGACCTTTCTTATTGTTTTCTTCTCTGTCTCCAGTTTTGGTTATCCTTTTTTCACTTCCTCCCTAAGTATTTGCCCTCTTTATACTTAACAACTTATCCAATCTTTATGTCACTGGTCTGTCAGTAAATTGATAATTGTAGAGGGAAGAAGGGCTAGAGCGATAGCACAGCAGGTAGGGTGTTTGCCAAGCACACGGCCAACCTGGGTTCAATTCCTCCATCCTTCTTGGAGAGCCGGGCAACCTACCAAGAGTATCCTGCCCACACGGCAGAGCCTGGCAAGCTACCCATGATGTATTCGATATGTCAAAAACAGTAACAAGAAGTCTCACAATGGAGACATTATTGGTGCCCACTCAAGCAAATTGATGAACAATGGGAGAACAGTGCTACAGAAGGAAGAAAGAAAACAGGAAAGAAAAATCTTACTTTTTGATTTCTAGCACATGGTTTTCAAATTTTATACATGTGTTACAGCATTTGTCTGTGGACTGGCAATTGAAAACCACTGATCTAGCACATGTTAGGTGCTATGTTTAGTGCCTTATTTTATTGATTCATTTAATCCTCTGAAAAAAAAGTCTGCAGAAATTAGACAAGGAAAATAGTTCAAAGACTAGAGTGCAGACTTTGCATGCAGGAGCCCTGGGTTCAATCCCTGGCATCACATGTCTCCTGAGCATTGCCAGGAACGGCTTTACTGGAATAAGCCCTGAGCATTATTAGATGTGCCACTCCACCCCATCCCATAAATAAACTCTGCATAATTAGTATTATAGTCTCAGCCTTTTTTTCAGAAGAAGAAATTAATAGTTTATTTGAACAAGAGGTCCCAGCCAATAAGTGATGTAAGTATGACTCAAGCCAAGTACATATACTAGAGGACTGGAAGATAAAAGCCCAACCTTTACCTTTCTCAAATCAGCCAGCCAGAGAATTCCAGGAAACATTTGGTTTGACAAAGAGCAGCAAAGACAAATGAGCTGGACTTTTTAGAAGGAGGTTTTGGTGAACTGACCCTTTGTGTATTATTTAGTCATTCATTCATGGACTATTTAGTCAGCATCTATGTCAAGCCCTATGATAAGTGTTGGGAATCAGATGGAATCATTAGAGGAACAGAAAATTCCCTGAGTTCTCTGAAATCACACTCAAGGGGATCGATAAACAAGTAAAATACAACATATATCAGATCATGTCAAAGAAAATGCAAAGCTCTGAAGGAAACAAAGAAGAAAAACCCAGGAGGCAATAGATAATTATTTGAAATAAGGAGATTGCAGCAGACTTTAGAGATGGAGAGAAGTTTAAGCAGAGAATTTTTCGTAGTTTAGAGTAACAAAACTAGTAGGTCCAGAGTGACCAGGAATGATGATATAAACATATTAAATACTTCTTTCAATTGGTAATACTGGGGTATCTTCCTGGGGACATACTGGGGTAATACTTTCAATTGGTAACCTTTCAATTGGTAATACTGGGGTATCTCCTTAGCAACTTAGTCCTCACTGGTTTCAGTATTCTTCACACTGTCCAGAAGAAAATTGCAAAAGTCTGCCACCAAAGAGAAAAGTGGGAAGATCAGAGGATGAAATGTGTGTACGGCATGAAAATGAAGTCAATTTTTCTTACAAGAGCAGAAAGTGTTTGCTTCATGGTCCGAGATGTATAAATTTTTGCTCAACATATTCTTTGAACAATCATCAATTTATTCATTTACCTCAATCAGGTTAGTTATATGTTAGTAATCAAGTTCTCCAAGTAGATTTTGGAAACTCAAATCTGTGTCTTAGAATTTAGGGTGCTTTAAGGAACAAAGAAACTAAGAATAAAAGTAAATACTTAAATACTTTAACCTTATTTTTTTTTTTAAATAACCCACAGTTATTTCCAAACAAGGTTGCCAAAGCAACTCAGGTACCTAACTCTTCTAGATTACCAGTTCCAAGCAGGGTTCTACCTGCTGGGGTTCTCAACCCACCATTACAAACACTTAGCCTTTCTAGCCTTTCTCTAGCTGGAAGACGGGAGAAGTTTGGAGGCAGGGTGATTTGCCTTAAAAATTTTTGACGCATAAACCTTCCCATAAACCCATAATAATGAGATCTTGACCACATCTTCTGAACACTTACCTCCTTCATCAAAGGGCTGTTAGCAATTTTTAAAACTTTGGTGCTGGAAACACCAAAAGTCCTGAAGTTTTCATGTCTCTGAATGCACTTTTCAGCCATGAATGAATAGGGATGGGTAAGCAGTTACACTTTCTTGATTCTAAGTTGGGTTAGTTTCAGAAACAGAGAGTACAGCAGATAGTGCATTTACCTTATACGTGGCCAATCCTGCTTTGATCCCCAGCATCCCATATGGTCCCCCAAGTACTTCCAGGAGTAATTCCTGAACATCATCAGGTGTGGCCCAAAAAAATAAAACCAAGTTGGGATAGCTCTGAGGGGCATGTTCTGCTGTCTCCAGTTTCTCACTTAATTTTCCGGGTAATTATCACTGTCTTTGTTGGCTATTTTCTCACATAGCTCACTTGTTTTCTCACATCATTACTTGTAGTTTCTGAAATTGCAAATGAACCACTTGTCCCCAATCCTTAGTTCAGAATCTGCTTCTGGGGAAGCCCTAAGACAACATCAAGATCATTTCCAGCTATTATTGTCATACTGGTCCTTTCTCTATTTTACCGTATAAACTTTCATTATCTCCATTGCAAGCCACAATGCCCAAAGGGGAGGGAGAAAGAAAGAAAGAGAGAGAGAAAGAGGGAGAGAGAGAGAGAGAGAGAGAGAGAGAGGATAAGTAGATAAGTGCCTACTATAGAGGCAGGCTAGGGAGCGAAAATGAGGACACTGGTGCTGGGAAACATACACTGGAAGAGGGATGGGTATTGGAACACTGTATGACTGAAACCTAATCACAAACAGCTTTATAAGGTTCTATCTCATAGTGATTCAGTAAAAAAAAAAAAAATCCTAAAAAAGAAAAAGACATCAGTTCATGACATGCACGTCTACTTCTGATAGTCTCCCACAAAACACTGCTATGGACAAGTGTGTTGCTTTCCACCATCTTCCTAGCATTTTTTGTGTTCATCTTTCTTCAATAGCACTCCCCTTTATTATTCCATCAATTAAATACTGATATTTCTAATGGTGAGTAATACGAAAACAATACCAGCAATTGCCTTACCCCGTTATACTTCATTTGTAAAATCCAGTTTCTGGCCATCATGCATCACCACACCTTCCCCCGAAAAAGAGTTAGAGGAATGAAAGTTTATAACGAACAACAAGGTACTGTCTTTTACTAAGCAATAAACTAAGTTGAAACATGGAGACAATGTGAAAAGAAACTTAATGAAGAGTATTAAGTCTTCCCTGAGCTTTAGTCTATGTTTGTCTAAGCAAAATAAATACCAGAAGGTTTGTCTTGCCTATTTTATTCAGTTGAGTACACCAACTGGGAGAATATTTATCGAAATGCCCAGAAAAGCTTATACTGTCTTCCCCCAAGACAGTAACTAAAGAGAAAAGAAACATAAACAACATGAGGATAGAAACGGCCCTCTCATGCCACTTTCCTTTTTATTTATTTATTTATTTATTTATTTGCGATTTTTATACATTTTATTTTCATAAAGTAGTTCACGATAGTTTATTACAGATAATACTCAAACACACACCCCACCAGTGAGCATCTTCCCACCTCAATAAGAGAGAAGGTTGTTTTATTTCATTCAAGCCCATATATAATAGAATACAAGCAAGTATGTTAAAACCAATGTATGCTATTTTAGGTACATCAGTGGGCTAGAGTATAAGAGGTTGTGCAGTTGCAAACACAGCCACACACTCCAGGAAATACTGCATAGCTTTATTTCAGGAGCTTTATTTTATAGTCTTTAGGTCTTGGCCGTTGATGAGATTACATGGTGGCAGGGTCAGTTTATGGGTGTGGCTGCCAAGCTACTGGAAAACTTGGGAGCTTGGTGAAGGAGGCCCAGTCCCGAATCAAGCAGACTTGGAGATCTCAGCCACAGGTCCCACATACCTGGGCTTCTCTCCCCGTTCCTCCATGGGTGAGGCTTGTCTGAGTGTGTGGAGAGTGGCCTTGAACATGGCGGTTGTTAGGTTCTAGAGGTTTTCAGCTGCCGAGGTTCTGCTTGTGGCGGGGAAGAAAACTCAACCTGCCCTCCTCCAAGGTGCCCTGGTATAGACAGCCTGGCACAGGGTCAGGAGATTTTGCGCTGCTCTCTTCTGGGAGCTTTATTTTATAGTCTCTGGATCTTGGCCGTTGATGAGATTTCTCATGCCACTTTCAATAAGATATTTTACCCATTGCATGTGTACAAATACGATATATTCACTGCATATCCCACATGTAAGTAAACTATTACATCAGAGATGTTTCACATCTTTATATAAGGTACCAACAAACTATCCAAGTAATTATATATTCTTAATTATAGCAGTTGATGTGCTAAGTTTTTCCTCTGTTAAAGTTTAGTCTACTTCTGTTAACCTTTGTCCAAAGGATCCCATAACTTAAGAGCATTAATACTGCTTTTTTTTATTGTTTGTATTCAAAATAAGAGTCATTCTCTAGATGCTACTGTGAGACCCAAATAAGTTGTACACTCTACAGTTCTATTAATCATTACTTAGTAGGATCACTATTGCCAATACCATTAATGATAATGAGGAAAATGGTCAAAGGATCTCAGGAATGTGATGCTGACTATGAATCTTCATAATTGTCCATGATTGCTACATGGAGCATAGCCAGGGCTAGAGAAATAGGATAGCAAGTACTGCACTTGCCTTGCACGTGTCTGACCAGCATTCAATCCCCAGGACCCCATAAGGTTTCCTGAGTCTCACCAGGAGTGATCCTTGAGCACAGAGCCAGAAACAAGCCCTAAGCACTTCTGGCTGTGTCCCCAAAACAAAAATTTAAAGTAAAAATGTGCCCCCAGGCATAAGAACTTAGAACATTTAGTATCTATTTAGCTCTTTTAGTTTTGCTCTTCTACAGGCTGACAGTTCTGGTCCATGCAGGCCTGTTGTGCGGCTCAGCCTATGAAAGAATTGGCTTGCCATTGGTTAAGATTCTTCACTTCTTCTTCATGGCCTTTCATTCTCCAGCAAGCCAGCCAAGACAAGGAAAACAATTCTTTACTTTCATGTTATCAGAGAAAAAAGTCCAAGAGAGAGACAGGAAAAGCGCAGATAACCTCCAGGTCCATCACTACTGCCACATTGGTTAGAACAAGTGACAAGCTGAGTTCAGATTCAAGAGATAAGAAAATACACTTTACAAAATCTTCAAAGTCATTTTGCAAAGGGTAGTTTTCAGAGAGGAGTGCAGAACATGACTGTCCTGTAAGCAATCTATCACAGTTCAAACAGGCCTTTGGAATCCTCCATTCCTCTGCCTTAGAGTTTTAGAGAAACAAAGTACGAACCTTCGGTTATGACTTAAAGTGGGCTTGTGCTAATGTCCCTTCCCTCCAAATATACTCAGAAAAAATTTGTAGCCCCCGGCAACCCAAGGGAGGATTTGAGAATGATGAGCAGAATGATTGTGGCATTGGGTACTGCTGAGAGGATGCAATAACCTATGGATAAGACTGACCTTAATCCTGAAACTAATCCCCCATATTCAAAGCAATAGTGTTTCAGCACCATCCGTAAGCCCCAAATAACAGAACTTGAAAGAAAGTTTCAGATGATCAAAATAGAATTGGAGCCTCAACCAGCACCTGACAAATGCCCTTTTCTAGAAAGTTCTCTCATTTTTTCCCTGCCACCTTTTATTTTGTTGCAATTTAGTGGTAATATACCCTGAAATTTGGAGGGATAAGCCTTTCTTTTATTTTCCTTTCCTCCCAATCTTGTCTCTACAAAAATATACTGTTCTCTTTGCTAAGAGGATAAAAAAGACTGATTACTCAGGGATGAAAAAGAAATTATGTGTGTCAGAGACAGCTTAAGTATACACAAGATATATCCAGGGTGTCTGGGGGAGTGGGGGTGTGGGAGGTGACTGCTCTCTTCCGAAGCACTGCCTTACTCTTTTAAAGGACTGTGACAACCGCCAGTTTAGGAAAGATGAGGCAAGTGCTAATGGTGTGTGTTTTTAAGTTTTCAAAGGCTATATAGAAAACCCTAGAGACCTAAATCTGTATTCACATTTGTTATTGAAGGCAAAAATCCAAAGTAGGCCAAATATATTCTCCAAGGGGCTCAATTTTTAATGCCTTGCGATCATAAATGCATTTGATTTTTCACACCTGCTGATTTGACCACGAAAATGGTCCATCTGAATTTCTGCATTCTGAGCTTTATGAATGTACCTTCAAGGCAAACAAACTGCTTGTGGTATCCCTAACAACTCTCTCAACTTAATTTTATTCCAGAGTAATGAATTTTAAGAAGAGTGGAAATTCTCAAAGAGCTTAAAAACGTTCCACTTATCACTCAGATGTCTGACTGTTACTTCTGGCTCCTCCAGAAGTAAAACCTAACCCAAGTTATTTATCTGGAATTGTAATTCCAGTAATCAGAAATGAGGTCTGGAAGAAAAGAATGGTGAAGGAAGGAGAGCCAATAGAATAATCACAGAGTTAGCCGATGCTCCAGACTCCTGGATGTTTAATTTCCAAGGGGAAGCAAGAAGCCTTATGAAAGTGCATTAGAACCATCTTCATGGATCAAGAAAGGGAAAACATCTGTCCATCTCCTTTAGCCCAGTAGTCACCGCATACAATTCTGACTCTTTCACACAATCAGGTTATGTACATCAGTGTTAAGACATTCTTATAAAAAGTCTCAAGCCAGAAGCTAGAGACATGGCTCAAATGGACACCACCCAACATTTAGTGGGGCTGGTTGAAGTCTGAAGAGCCAGCAGTATTCATTGAGAACTGCTGGGTGTGACCCCAAAACAAAGTGTGGGGAGACAATACAAGTAACTAAAAAAAGAACAAGAAACTATGAAAAGGAACTTTTATGGATTTAGGGGCTGGGGCTCAAGAGACAGAATGTTGGCTATTATGTGGGAACACCTAGGCTCAAACACCCAGCACTTCAGGGAGTATCCCTAATGCCCCTCCCTCTGCCCACACACACACACACCCTACCTGAATATCAACCAGTATTGCACATTCTCCCCACGCACCTCCAAAGACACATTTCTGTAAAAATTAGTACCTGAAAGATTGGCGGGGCAGGAATAGTTAAAAACTCAGCTCCCCATTGCTATTTCCAGGATATTTTACTTTCATCTTCCTTTAATCACCTCAGTTATATTTCATAGTTTCCCTCTCCCTTTTTGTTCTCATGGTCATTATCAAGGTGACCTTGATTATAAGCTTCAATACCACAAAGAAACTTTCATCTGTTTTCATCTTGTCTCAGCATATCTGAAATTGCTCCAAGGTTCACAGAACTTAAGTTGAGTGTCAAAGAAAAATGCATCTTTCATTTATTCTCTCAGTGTGTTATAACTTGGCAAATACCCTGTAAACTCACCAAAACTTCTAAGCTCTTTGTCTTAAATTATATCTCAATAAATCCAACTTCCCAATGCCATCATGAGCTCTGGTGCACGGTCCTCCATTTCTGTATCAATAACTTACACTTTCTTCCACTTCATCCTGAATTGAAAACCCCCCAAATAAACCAATGTCAACCTTCATCTGCCCTCCTCCCCCATATTTCTAGAATACTCCAGTACACAGAGCAAAATCATGCAAAAATCTGAACTAGCACCATGCAAAAGGATTCAACTGGGACTCATGTCCAGCAGGGGGCAGGTTTGTAAATTTGTTCACCTACTCAAGAAAACCAACTATATCAAATGAAATTTAAACATGTCCATATATTATTATTTATTCATTCTATTTCTAGATAGTTGTCAAACAGAAATCTTTACTTTTGTTTGTAGCAGATTTTTTTATTAAAAATTTTTTAATAGTGAGACATCATGAGGTACAGTTGCAGACTTACACATTTTTGTGCTTGGGTTTCAATTATACAATGATCAAATACCCATCCCTCCACCAGTGCCCATTTCCCACCATCACAGATTCCGGTATCCCTCCCACCCTCCATCCCCCCCATCCCACCCTGTCTCTGTGGCAGGGCATTCCCCTCTGTTCTCTCTCTCCTTTTGGGTGTTGTGGTTTGCAAAAGAGACATTGAGTGGCAATTGTGCTTGTTCTATAGTCTACTTTCAGCATACTTCTCTCATCCTGGGAGAATCCTCCCAACACCTTTATTTGGTGTTCTCCTCTTTATCTGAGCTCCCTTTTCCTCTAGTATGTGTGGTTGGCCTCCAGGTCATGGAGTAAGATTCCTGGTACTAATCTCGGCCATTCTTGGGTGTTAGTTTCCTATTTTGTTACTTTATGTTCCTCCGATGAATGCAATCTTTCTATGTCTATCCCTCTCTTTCTGACTCATTTCGCTTAACATGATACTTTCCATGTAGTACCACTTGTATGTAAATTTCATGACTTCGTCTTTTCTAACAGCTACATAGTACTCCATTGTGTAAATGTACCAAAGTTTCTTTAACCAGTCATCTGTTCTCGGGCACTCAGGTTTTTTCCAGATTCTGGCTATTGTAAAGAGTGCTGCAATAAACAGACAATTGCAGATGTCACTTCGGCTATACTTTCTTGCCTCTCTGGGATATATTCCCAGGAGTGGTATTGCTGGGTCAAATGGGAGCTCAATTTCTAATTTTTTGAGAATCATCCATACTATTTTCCAAAAGGGCTGAACCAGTCGGCATTCCCACCAACAGTGAAGGAGTGTCCCTTTCTCACCACATCCGCGCCAGCACCGGTTGCTTTTGTTCTTGTGGATATGGGCCAGTCTCTGTGGTGTGAAGTGATATCTCATTGTGGTTTTGATCTGTAGCAGATGTTTTCATAATAGCCCCAAGCTGGAACTCATCCAAATGACAATGCAAAATAGGAGGGAAAAAGCTGTTATGGTCATTTACATATATGGCACAAGAATCTTACAACTATATGCTGAAGCAACACGAAAAACAACATAGTCAAACATATGCATAAAATATCATTTAATTCCATATCTATAAAGTTGGAAATTTGATAAATATAACTCATAAAGTTAAAAGTTAGGCAATGAGAAGTTAGGATAGATAGTGACTCAACATAAGGAGGAGAAGGAAAGAGAGTGAGGGAGGAGAGAAGAGATAGATGAGCATCAATGGTGGCAGGAGTCAAAGGTATTCAGGTACAGCAGTGGTGTTAAGGAATGTTAAAGCTAAATTTCCAAACTACAGAGTCAATGACACTAAAATCACAAGAATCAAACTTTAATAACCAAATTTAAAACATGCTTGTCAAAAGGGTAGGCTGGTATTGAGGTCAGGGGTAAGAGAGGGAACATGGGAACACAGTAGAGGGAAGTTGACACTGGTAGAGGGATTGGTAATGGAACATTGTATGTCTAAATTGCAGCAAATTGTATGATTTCATCTTTCTCCTACTGCTTCATATTATTCCATTGTGTATATGTACCACAACTCCTTTATTCATTTGTCATTGGACATTATACTGACTACTGTACTTAGCACAACAATGAAAATGAGTGTCCATATTTTAGACTGCGGCTTTTGTCTTTTTAAAAATGAAAATACAACTCAAATGGCTGGAGCACAGCTTTACAAGCAGTTCCCCAAGCACAAGGATTGTTCCTGAGGACCGGCAGTGAACAGCCTCTGAGTGCCACCATGTGTGATCCAAAAGCCTCCCAAATAAAATATCAAAGACAACTTTTGCCCAACCCTTTCCACTCCTAGTGAGGAGTAGCGTACAGTATTGCCAGGTAAGACCTGACCACTACCACTAACATCTTTTGCCGTACCCTTTTCCTTCCCCATGTCAGTGTGATTGCATATGCATACATATATATGTACATACATATCTATGTATATATGTAGGTGTGTGTGTGTGTGTGTGTGTGTGTGTGTGTGATACCCAGCTGTGTTTAGGGCTTCCTCCTAGCTTAGTGCTCAGGAATCACTCCTGCTGGTGCTGGGGAATTGTCTGTGGTGTTGGGGGTTGGGTCAGATATGAGCAAGGCAAGCCTTATTTAACAGCCTGGCAAAAAAGTAGTTTGGGGCTCAGAAGAGGAAACTGAATCGGGCACCAGCTGGCTTTACCCTTCTTTCATAGACAGGTAACTGTTCAAGCCAGGGAGTCGCCGCCACGTAACACAAGCTATGCTTTCCCAGTTTCTTCTCTCTTCTTTGGGACTCAGAATGGAAAGGACACCCAAACTGATACAGCACCTTACACTCTGTATTATCTCTCTGATCTCATGACTTTATAGTTTAAGGGGAAAATCGAAACTGTCATAGTTCACACAATTCTTGCCCAATGTGAATGGTGCCTCCTGGCAGTCTGCAATTATCTACAGAAGTTATTTTCAGTACTTGTCCTGACAATGTCAAAATGATCAAAACTTTGTCCCTTCCACCCTATATTATACTGCCTTTCTGTATCAATGAATTCCAAAGATATGCAGAAAAAGTGGGCTGGGGCTATAGCACAGCGGGTAGGGTGTTTGCCTTGCAAGTGGCCAACATGGCCGACCCGAGTTCGATTCCTCCGCCCCTCTCGGAGAGCCCGGCAAGCTACCGAGAGTATCTCGCCCACACGGCAAAGCCTGGCAAGCTACCCGTGATGTGTTCAATATGCCAAGCACAGTAACAATTGTCACAATGGAGACGTTACTGGGCCCGCTCGAGCAAATCGATGAGCAATGGGAGAACAGTGACAGTGATGCAGAAAAAGTAATAATAATAATTATTATTATTTATAAAGGGTTGGGAAAAATTGGGAAAACTAAGAGGTTAAATTTCCTGGAAAAGCTTGGGTGTCCTTTCCATTCTGGGACCCAAAGAAACAAGAAGAAATCTGAAAAGCATTGCTTGTATTACATGGTGAGGACTCCCTGGCTTGAGTGATAAACTATCAAGGAAGGGTGATGCCAGCTGGTAACTAACTCAGGTTTCTCTTCTGAGCCTCAAACCACTTTTTTTTTTTTTTTGCTTTTTGGGTCACACCTGGTGATACACAGGGGTTACTCCTGGCTCTGCACTCAGGAATTACTCCTGGTGGTGCTCATGGGATGCTGGGAATCGAACCCAGGTCAGCTGTGTTTGCATTACAAGACAAATGCCCTACCTGCTATGCTATCACTCCAGTCCCCAAAACCACTTTTTGACCAACCTGTTAAACAACTACTAGCTCACACACAGTCACCCACAGAACTCAGATAACGTACAATAAAGTGCTTACCATCATCCCTTCCAAACTTCTCTGCCTTGAGAAACAGGGCAAGTACCAGGTACCACCCCCTCACCAAAGCAATTTCCAAAACTTTTCTGCACTATGTCCTAATGCATCTTTCCTCTTCCCCTTTTTCCTCCAACGGGCATATCTGGAAAAGCACAAACTCCAAACTCACCACCCCAGAGCCAATCTGGTGTTATACCACTCCAAAGATGAGCTTATCAAACCATCAATGTGATCATGTAGAGCCTCTTCAAACTTTAAAGGACTAACTTTAAGATAAAAGAAACAGAAAACTGTGACTTATAATTGTGGTTCAGCGATTGCCAATAATTAAGATATTTCCACAACTGTTACTCCTTTAGGAATTCATTCAGGTTATCAACTGAAGTTCTCAACTTCCCTAACACCAGGAGGTAGGTTAGTATTTCTCAGAACTCCTATCCACTCTGACACATGTCATGTTGCTTTGTAAATCTTGCCTTTTATGTATATCTTTTGCATCATACAGCAAACTTGTATTAATTACTATTACTATATAACAAATAGTCTCATGGGTCCAGTGGTGTATAACAGTAAATTTTCATATGTGACTGTATTTTAAGGTTTAGCAGACTTAAGCGCAGTAGTTCAGTTGGTTCCTGCTGGACTCACTCATGCCATGTTCTAGTCTCCTGAATTTTACCTCAGTTTGGATGTCCTTTCTGGTCTTGGTCCCAAAGAGACAAGAGAAAATGAAGCTTATATTACATGGAGAGGACTCCCTAGAGACACAACCCAGGCCATATGGGACAGCTTATCTAGAATGTTTGCTCCTCTGTCTCTAATCTTAAAGGCAGGGATTTGTCTCATTCATCATGGTGTTTGTTCTTGAACTATTAATCACAGAGCATAGTGAGGCTTTTAATTAATTGTTGTGTTCAGGTTGTTTCATTGTTTTATAGTAACTGCTGGGCTGAAGTGATAGCACAGCAGGTAGGGCATTTGCCTTGCAAACGGCAATTGACCCAAGTTCAAGTTTGATTCCTCAGCCCCTCTCAGAGAGTCCAGCCAGCTACCGAGAGAATCTCGACTGCACGACAAATCCTGGCAAGCTACCCATGGCGCATTCGAAATGCCAAACACTGTAACAAGTCTCACAATGTTACTGGGCCCTCTCGAGCAAATGATGAACAACAGGAGGGCAGTGACAGTGACAGTAACTGCTGTGGAACCTTGTCTGTCTAGATCATTTTTCTAGGGTGTGATTGCATGTAAATGTATGACATATACTTGTCTAACAAAATAATCAATGTTTTCCATTTAAATGGCTTCTAAAACTGAAGTTAATGTATGCATGAAGTAAACATTAATGCTTGTTCATTGATCAGAAATTTACAGAAAATTTTCCAGTTAACAACATGGCTATTCTTAATAGTCAACAACATGACTAATTCTTAATAGTCTTCTATTTTTCCTATTTGAAACTTTATTTAAACATGATGATTTACAATTATTCATAATAAAGTCATTTCAGATTTTTAATACTCCAACACCAATCCTACCACCAATGTGACCATCCTTCCACCAATGTTTCATGTTACCCACATCCCTCACCCAGGTTGCCCATCAGCAGTCCCAAAATAATTTCCTTTATACTACTTTTTACAACATATGTCTCATAATTGTGTGACTAAAGTCAATACCTGAGGATTTGCTGAGCTGTTAGGTCCTAGATGAGCCTTCCGTGCTGTGTTTTTACCCCGCTCATGAAGTTTAGTGGATTTCTATACAACTTTTCCATCTAATTTTCTGTGTTCCTGGACTGTCTGTAGGAACTTGAGCAACATCTGAGGTTACATGCTCCAGCAGCTGTCAGTAGAATAATACAGCACCATGGTATCTCAATCCTACCAGGTTCAGTTCTGCTGTGGCTTCTCTCTGAGATGGGTCCTGGTGCTGGACTGTTTAAGTGACAGTGAAGCAGCAGGCCCTCCAAGGGCAGATTCTCAGCCTGCCTATCCTGAGAAAGCTCCGGTGATTTGGGCCCAGAGACAGGGTCTACCAGATTCAGCTACTCCATGGCTTCTCTCCAAGCTCTTAATAGTCTCCTAATTTAACTTTAATGGTTTCACTTTAATGGGAAGAAATAAACCCCCAAGTGTGAAAAATAATAATTGGGGGGGGGAAATGCTATTGAAATTTTTTAAATTGGGAAAATATTGTATACACTAAATAGAAAATTCTAAAAGCAATGGTGTCCCCTACTTTTTCCAAGTCCTCCCTATTCATACTTGAGAGTGGTAAAGCATGTCACCTATCTTCATATATGTTATTTCTTCACCATTACTGTGTTTTCCCTATTCCCATGATCAAGATGTAAGACTTCCATGTTCATTAAAACCTCTCCAAAAACATTCAAATACTAGGTGATATTTTTAATCATAGGGTAGCACTGATTTTTGTGCCCAATTCTTGAACATTTCCTTTAAAAGGTGAAGTATAATCTCTTCCCCCTATGAGGGAACCTTGTGACTTGTCTCTAAAATATAGAATCAGACTGAAGTGAAAGTGGGTACATTTTACACTAGGTTATCCAAAGCCTTCTGGTCTCTTCCTTTCTTTCTCTGGATCACTTCCTCTAGGAGAAGCTCTCTGCCAGGTTTTTAGGACACTCAAACAACTGAATAGATAGCTTTGCTTGTGGCCTCTAGACTATAGGCATATAGATGAACTTTACCAGAAGCAAAATCTCCAACCCTCCTGTAAGCTGAAGACTGCAGCTGCCCCAATCAACAATTTGACTGCAACGTAATGACAGATAGACTGCTGCTTCTGTATCCTGATCCTTAGAAACATGTAAAATTAATAGATGTTTCAGTTTTCAGCTGCAAATTTTAAGATAGTTTGTTTTGCTAGTATAGGTAACTAATTCAACCACTATGTGAATAAATTATCAAACCCTCCCCCAAATTCTAGAGCCATAATTATAATTTATAATTATAATGTCTTCTAAACAGCATAAAGGAAAAAAATAAAAACACCCCGCCATCCCCTGCCTTGGATTCTTTCTACCCAGTGTTCGTTTGCTTGTTTTTTTTTAATGAAAAAAAGACAAAAGACAAAATAATTAACTTCCTTCCTTGGACGTTAACAGAAAATTATTAGGCTTTAGGAGGAGCTGTTAGAATTGATTGCAGATGTCCAGGAAGTCTGAATCGCAGAATAAATTTGTAGAACTTAATGACTTACATCATCTCTTTGACTGAAATCTAATTTTCAGATTGTATAATTAACCCCCACCTCCTCTGAGCAACAAAATTACTAAAACATGAATGTGACCCCCACACACATACCCCCACCTCCAGATCAGTGAGGTGTCACTTGCTTTGCACTCCCAGCTTGCTCCTGAGAAATAAAAGACTGCAGGCCAACTCCTGCTTCAGCCCGTGGGAAGTCATGTGCCTCCTAAAAATAATGGGGAAAAAAGGAGCAGCATTTGAAGTTGTGAGTCACTGCTGTTTGGGAGGCAGGGGAAAGATATAAAAAGATCCAACGAGAAAATAAACACAGCTCAGTGGATTCAAAGCCAAAGGAAGCCCCTTAGGGCAGAAGTCTCAGGAAGCTTAGCCCTTCGCAGGCGAAGCTGGAGCGCTGGATGCGCAGGTTCAGAGGGGAAAGCCTGCACATGACTGGACAGAGGAGCTGTCAATCATCCAGGTAGAGAGATTTGTGGCCAGTGATAGGAGGCTGGTGGGCTCCCGAGTCTCCCTTTCAGCCACCAAGCATGGTTCTCTTTATAACTGGTGACAAATGTCCCAAAGTAAGCAAATACAGGGGAAGGAGAAGGGGCAAGAGAAGGGGAACAGGAAAGGGAAGGAGATGGAGAAAGGAAGGGAGAGATAACTAAAACCCTTTGGGATCAGAGGTGGGAGGGGTTGAATTTTCAAAGGAAGACTGACATGGAAATGACCATACCAAAAAATGGGCAACTATAATAATGGTAGAGAAGTGCTTAAATAACTACAGAGGCAGAAAGGGTCTCAGACTGGACTGAGGGGCTGAGGCCAGGCAGAGTATATGGGGCAAGTCAGTTGCCCTGCACACGGTTCATCCTGGTTCCACTCTCATGAAGCATATAGTACTTCATAGGGTTCCCAGAGCCCTAGCCAAAGTGATCCTTAGTTAAAGCCTGGAGTAAACCCTGAGCACCTCAGCATGTGGCCAATAGAAATCAAATAAGATCAAAATAATCGCTAAGGGGCTGGAGCAATAGCACAGCGGGTAGGGCAGTTGCCTTGCACGTGGCCAACCCAGGTTCGATTCCCAGCATCCCATATGGTCCCCTGAGCACCACCAGGAGTAATTCCTGAGTGCAGAGCCAGGAGTAACCCCTGTGCATCGCCCAGTGTGAACCAAAAAACAAAAAACAAAAAACAAAAAACAAAAAAAAATCGATAAATTTGTTAAAGGACGAGGAACTTGGGATATGACTCAAATGGTCAGCACATGCCTAGCATACTTGATGTCCTGAGTTTAGTCCTCAGCGCAATTACATGCCCCCTGTTCCACCCTGCACTGCCAAGGATGGCCCAGTTTGGAAAAAAAAAAATCATATAACTGTGAACGCGGGGGTGGTAGGAGGAAAGATTCAGGAGGCTGCCTAAGAAGGTGATATGTGGGTTGCTACACAGGAGGAACCATCTGATGAAGTATTATAGGAAAAACCAGGAGCGCAGGCAAACCAGGAAGACATAATATCACCACTCTATTAGTTTCCCATGGCTGTTGCATTACCAAATTATCACAGCAGGGTGACTTAAAACAGAATTTAGTTCTCTTACCCTGCAGGAGGTTAAAAGTCTAAAATCAAATGGCTGTCATTATCCCTACAAAGGCTCTAAGGGAGAATCTGTTCTTGCCCTTTTGGGTTTTAGTTGACTACTGATGTTGATTAGCCAGTAGCCAAAAATCACCACAATTTTTTAAAATCTATTTTCATTCTTCTTTTGCGTCAAATGAACTTATTCCTTTGTCTCAGAAAGATATTGGGTTAACCTTTAAACCCCTGGATAATTGTTCCACTTCAAGATCCCTAGCAATCACCATGGCTAGGCCCTTTTCCTTAACAAGTCAGATAAGAGGCTGGAGTGAGGGGCACTGTGAGGAGCACAGCAGCTTTAAGGCACTTGCTGGGCTGAGGTCTGAGTCCCTCCAGCCTTGCCAGGAGTAGTTTCTGAGTGCAGAGCCAGGAATAACCCCTGGGCACTGCCACATATGGCCCACAAAGTAAAAACAAGAGAAAAGTAAGATAGGAGTTTCTAGGGACTAGAAGCTAACTTCTTTGTGTGACCATTATTTAGCATACAATAACCTGAGACCTGAAGATGAAGAAATAGGACAGAACATGGCAGAATTCCTTAAGCCCAAGGAGGAGTTTGATATAAAATGGTCAGAAATGAGAGCATAAAGAGTCATAAAGAGAGTGATAGGACACCTTTAAAGAGGTTATAGGAGGGGTGTGAAGAGAACTTCCAAGCTGTAGGGGCCTGGGTTTAATTCCTGGCATCACGTGAGTGCTGAGCCGGAAGCAGCCACCAGGAACCTTTGAATGCTCTACCATCACCACCCACCCCAACCCTCCCAAAAAGATTTCATAGGATAGTGAAACAGGCAGAGTTTTCTTTCCTGGAGGTTCCCAGTCTACAGTATAGTAAAATAGGGTGGGAGGTGGGCTGACTAAAGATGGGTTATTAAATTGTAAGCTAATGGGCCTGAGTGACAGTACAGCAGCAAGGGCACTTGCCTTGCATGCGGACTACTGGTGTTCAAGCCCCAGCACTATATATGGTCCCCACCAACCACACCAGGAGTTATCCCTGAGTTCAGAGCCAGGAGTAAGCCTTGAGCACTCTTTGGTGTGGTCCCCAAAATCAAAATAAATAAATAGCAAACTAAGAGGCCAGAGCAATAATACAATGGGTAAGGCACTAGCTTTGCACATGCCTAACCTGGGTTCAATCCCCAGCACCCCCATTAGATCTTCTGATCATGCCAAAAGTGATCTCTGAGCGGAGATCCAGGAATATTCCTGAACACAGCTGGGTATGGTCCAAAAAAAAAAATCCCAAAATTGGAGCTGGAGAGGTAGCACAGCGGGTAGGGCGTTTGCCTTGCACGTGGCCAACCCTGGTTCGATTCCCAGCATCCCATATGGTCCCTTGAGCACTGCCAGGAGTAACTCCTGAGTGCAGAGCCGGGAGTAACCCCTGTGCATTGCCAGGTATGACCCAAAAAGGAAAAAAAAACCCAAAGATTGTAAGCTGGTAAGTTATAGGAGTGGTACCTTAGAGGTGGGGTTGGAGGTCAGGGTTCTCCCTATGTCAGGGCAGATTCATCACCCTGTGCTATCACAAGAGTCTTCATTTAAGGGCATGAGGCTATAGCAGTTAGTCTTCAAAAGGACTTAAAACAGATAAATGAATTTTCTCTGAAATGTCTTGTGAGGGATCTCACAAATACCTAAGGCTTAGTCTATGTAAGCAATGTATGCTTGCTAAATAGGACAAGGAAAGTCGGTTTTTATGATGATGGTGGGAGTTGTAGTGGAAATGGAGGAAAGTTGGGAGTCCAGAAAATTACAATGGGGGCCAAAGAGACAGTACAGGAGTTAAGGCACCTACTTTGCATGCAGCTAGCCCTGGTGGAATTGCCAGCACCACATGTGATTCCCTGAGCACTGCTAGGTATAATTTAAGCTCTGAAGAAGATAAAAGAGAATCACAGTGGAGGGATTCTTCAACACGCAGGACCCTAAGGAAAGAACCAGTTCTGTTGGGAGTTGCCTCAACCAGGAAGCTGTGGTTTTGGCAGATATCATAGCCCGGATGACACACTGTCAATAGCTGCTTCATATTGGGGTGCTAAAGGCCAGTCTCTGACTTGGGGGGTGCGATCACTTAGGATGAACTTCATGCTCCAGGGCTCTATGAGGAGTCAAGGAAAACTACAATTGAAAGCATACCTTTGTTCTACTCCTGTCCTGCCCACTCCTGTTTCTGCCAGTTTCCTCCTGAGCATTCCCTCTAGTGAAAATCACAAGAGTCTTCATTTAAGGGCATGAGACTATAGCTCAGAGGGAGGGCATTTGCCTTGCATAACTGAGATACTGGGTTCCATCCCTGGCATAGCCAAAAGACATGCATAAATGTAGTTTGTGATTTAGTGGTCTATAGGGCTTTCAAGATTGTGCTTCCTGTACATCATCCATCTAAGAGTCTTTATTTGGACTTTGATCTAGAGACCTGATGTAAGATGAGTTAGCTCTTAATTAGGTCTTAGTAAAGAAAAGGTCAGCAAGCAGAGGTCCAAACCAATCCAAGTACTCATGCATGCTAGAAGATGCTAATTCTGCATCAACCAATTGATATTCAACAAGTAGATGTCAAAAATCTGATGGTCTACCTACAGGTTCCCTTCCAAGTCCAGAACTGGTTTCTAATTAAATACTATTCCTTTAGCACTTACCTCATTCTTGTGATGCATGTTTTATTTTCACCAACCATATTCTTACACCACCAACGTTGTGCTATTGCCCACAGTGCCTGCCACCATAGCTCACATTTAGGAGGAAGTTAAAAGACTCCCATTCTCCTGCGTGTGGGAGGGCTTTCGAGTTTACAGAACACTTTGCACA
The DNA here is from genome assembly GCF_029834395.1 of Sorex fumeus. Lineage (NCBI taxonomy): Eukaryota > Metazoa > Chordata > Mammalia > Eulipotyphla > Soricidae > Sorex > Sorex fumeus. The sequence continues at coordinate 27,779,011 of NW_026606101.1, forward strand.
TTCCTCCATGCACTGGGAACCTTAGCATTATCTGAGATATTGTTAGAAATGCATAATCTTAGCCTGCAGCCCAAATCTGCTGCATGAGAATTTCTGGAGTGGGACCCAGTCATCTGAGTGATTTTCTATGGGCACTAATATTTGAAAATCACAGACATATGTCATCTCATGCAACTAGCTCGGAGACAGATGAACTAGAGAGAAGATCGTCAACAGAAAGGACAAAGTGTAGCAGCAGAAAATTGAACTCCTATCTGGCAAGTATTAGTCTCCATCCGTGCCCACATCCAGGGTCACTCTATCACTGGGCTCATGCAAACTGTTTACCTCTCTCAACTTCTGCTTCATCATTATTTAAATAAAAATAATCTGAGTGCTAGCTGAGTCTAGCTAAATAAAATATACTATATGCATTCAAAGGAATAGTATATAACCTTAAGGAAGAGGTGGATTTATATCTGCTGATAGAAAAGATGTGCAATTTGTCTATATAATGCAAGAATCTGAAGAGCTGAAGAGTAGATTATTTGTCAAGTTAAAATAAAACTCTCTATATGTGTACTTTCTACTCATCCACATACACAGCACATATGTGTACTCAACATAAACTATATAAATGTGTGTGACATTAAAAGACTCATTAACATAAATAACTAGCTATTACATGCATACCATATTAATGAGTCCTCAAGTTTTAACCTCACGTGTAAACAGAGCATAGGCTATGATGGCCTACTAGAAACAACAGTGAAAATAAGAAAATTCAAATCTTGTCTAAGAGGAAATTTATTCTAATTAGGAAGATACTCAACAAGCAAATAAATAGGCAGGAAAATGACCATCAAGAAACCAAAAACAGGACATTCTCTACTGTCCGGACAGTTTAGCTTTATCACAATGTACCAGAAATTTCAGGACAATGTAAGATAGAATGATAAATTATTTCATTATCCCTTTTTCTTCTTTCTATTGCAATTTATAAGTACTTCCTATTTCCAAATAACCTGGTGTCTTCCCCAAGTGGGATCCTCCTGGGCACCCCAGTTGGTACATTGCCCTCAGGGGACCATAATAATTTCTTGAGAGAAAACAGAATTTTTGTTATTATCCCCAGGAAAATCAATTTAATAATCACAAGGTAGAGATGGCAGTGGTAGTGATAGTGGTATTTCAGGATTTTCCAGTTTTGAAGATTAATTTGTCAGCCCAGGTAATAAATTGTAGACTCTTGATGACATTGATTTTTAATTTTTACCCTTATTGGGACAAGAAGGGGTAAGCCTTGTCTTAATTTCTAGAAACATCAATAACAAGAAAATGGGATGTTTAAACAAAGAAGAACTTGAACAGAAGGTTAACAGATGTTGCACTCTTCTTCGCAGTCAGCATGGATCTCTGCCTGACCCTGGGAAGATGCAGGAAGCCTTGGGGCGCCTTCCTCAAGAAAAGCAGATAGAAAGTCACGGTCTGACAATCTCATCTGCTTTCTTGAAGAAGGAAATATTATAAAATAGTCAAGTCAGGGCCCCAGGCAGAGTAGTTTCCAAAGCATCTCTGAGTTAAGTCAACCAACATGTCTTCTTACATGCAAACTTAGAATCATGGTGGAGGTGGGTCAGACAACTGAAGATACTGACTAGATTAGCACATGGTGCAGATAAACAGGTACCATCTGTGACACTGCTAAAAAATAATGATGCAAATATGTGATTTTTTTTTAATGTTCCATCTGGGTATAATTGAATTACTGCTTAAAATAAAAAATACCTATATCTGATATTGTTGACTTTATTGTAGCAGTCTCTCCAAATAGTCTTTATTATTTCTGTAGAATTTATTTCAAAAAAAAGTGTGACATGAAATAATAAAAACTTAGAACAAAGTTTTTGAGAAATCACTTGAGTTTTAGCGTGTGTGTGTGTGTGTTCACTAATTTGTCCTTTGTTTCTTCATCATTTCAAAAACACCTTTCATATGCAAAAGTTGCTCTCACCCCCCCCACACACATACACACAAACACACACACACACACAAATTGAAAACTAGAGGACCAAGAGGCTATCAGTCACGTGTTATCTACACAAAGGAGGATAACAGGATATAAATTTGCTAGAATACTCAGTTGCCCTCATTTCCAAACCCAGAAAAGCTACAATTAATTTTCTATCCAAAAACTCACATTGGTTCTAAAGAACATTCTGAGAATACTAATAAGGGTAATTATAGCACAACTTGAATTCAGAGTGACTTGTTTCTGAAGCATTAAAAGCAAAAAAAGGAATGAAAGTATTTGGAGGGGAATCCAACTTACTTCTCTCCAGGTACAATTATAGATACGAAATCTGTTGTTAACTTACCATGGCAACCTTCATATTAATTCCTCAAATGTTGAACTTCTGTCATTCTATTCCTCTGGGGGAGCCCTTAAACTACTGCTTTCCCTGAATTCATGTCATATCATAGGCTTTAATACCTACCATTTCTCCAAGCACATGCTATGAGCTTACTTTTCCAGAGTAAGAACAAACCAAAGACCAGCAAGAATCTGGCTATGTCCTCAGTAAAACCACTTGGGTGTATTTTTTCTGGTTCATGGAAACCAATCATTGCACCTAACTCCAAAGGATAGCTGCCTATTTTGAAAATATAAATCTTACCTCTTCTTCTGTTCATTTTTATTCTACCATTTACTGATAACCTCAAGGAACATAAGGATTAATATAAACCGTGTTGTCTGATCTTGTGAAGTTTACTCTGCAGAGGGAAAACGGGATTCAAATGATTGGAAAGCAGTTCTTGGTGTGTGATTGGTACGCTATTAAAGTATAGCTTCTCCTGGATACTTTTCTTGCACCTTACACAAAATTCAATGTAGATCAAAGACTTCAAGATTAGTCCAGATCCATAAAATCCACTGAGGAAAATATAGGCATAACACTCCAGGATTTAGACCTCAAAGGTATTTTCAATGATAGGGTTCAACTGCCAAAGACAATAGAAACAAAAAGAAACAAAAGGGACTATGTAAACTTAAAAAGCTTCTTCATGGCAAAAGAAATAGGGGCTAAACTTAAAAGACACTCTACAGCATGACAGAAGATATTTGCACACAGTTCTGATATTTTACTTCCGATAAAGGGTTAATATCTAAGATATGCAAAGTACTCATAAATCAATAAATCTAATAACCTCATAAAATGGGGAGAAGAAATGAACAGATGCTTCTCTGAAAAAGACAGACAGGTGGTCAGTAGCCATCAAAAGAAATGTTCTTTGACACTTGTTATCAGGGCAATCCAAATTAAGACGACAATGAACTATCACCTCACACAAGGGAGAATGGCATACATCAAAAATAAATAAATAATACAAAATAAATAAAAATACAAAAAAAAAATAAAACAACCAGTCTTGATAGAAACGTAGTGAAAATGAAACTCTCATACACTGCTGGTGGTTATGTTCCATAGGGCTTAGTCACTATGGAAAATAATATGGAGATCTCCAAAACACGAAGGATAAAGATTTTATATGATCCAGCAATCCCACTGCTTGGTATCCACCAGCAGGGTACAAAGACAGTCAGCATTGAAGTAGTCAGAAAGGAGAACAAGATTATAGGCTGAGAGACCCAAGAAATAATGCAGCACTTGTCTTGCACAAGACTGATGTGGATTCAATCCCCAGCATCCCATATGGTCCCCTGAGCATACCAGGAGTAATCCCTGAGCACTGTCCAGTATAGTCCCAAAACAAAACAAAACAAAAAAAGCAAACAAAAAGAATACAGAATTAAGTATCAAAAGCCAGTCTGAGAAGTGTGTTGTCTAACTCGGGGGAAATAAGAAATTTTCTTTGTTTTTCATTTATCAGAGGAGTTACAAGATTAAAGCAATGCTTTGGAGGATTCATTTTAGGGTTTCTTTCAGGAAGAAAAACAAGAAGCAGGAAAATAAACAAGAAAGGGAAACAACATTCACAGCAATTTGGGTAGGTAATCAAAGTTTCAGCTAGAAAGTTGGCAAGGAAATTAACTGGAAAAAACAGTGAAGGACTAGATCTATAAACTTAACAATTGATTCAATATGAGAATGAAATGAAGAGATTCAAAGGTATTGAGTCAAGATTAGTCAAATCATAAACCAAAGAATAAGTAAACTGAGAGCAGTGGTTGATGAGGAAGACAAAGACAGCTAAAGTTGTGTGGTATGATGCCTTGTGAATTGGGAATGCAGTTGTGGAGTTTATAGTAACACTCTTCAATATTTTGAACACATAAATTATGCCTAGAACAACTTACATTATATATATGTGTATATATATGTATATGTACATATATATCAGGTAAACCTTACAAGTGGCTTTATGAGCAGGGTATTATCATATCCATTTTTATTATTTAAATTAGATTCTATTGTTTATAGCACAAAACCAAAATTACAATGATTGAAACATAGAGGATTTATACTAGCATTAGAAAAAATTAGAAAGTGGGCAAGTATGTAATATCCTGGGTGGCTAGGGAAGCCCCAGCAGCTCTCCCTCTCACTGCCCAGGTTCAGTGGACTTGGACCACTTCCCCCAGCCCAGGGTGACCCATACCATGGGCGGATGAAGGAGGAAATGAGGGTCAGCTGGTGGATGATCAGTTGCCGTTTATTCCATTCTCCCCACGCACCTGTTTCAGTCTCACTAAGTGCCCCATTCCAGTCTCACACTGCCCCTCATTCCCGTCTCCTCCTGTCTCTCACACTCATCTCTCCATGTTCCCTCTTGCAGCCGCCTCTCTCGTCTCGCCTACTCCTGCATTCTTCCCCTACATTCTTCTCCCTCTGTCCCCATTGCTAGTATTCATCTTGCTGCCCTGGTCTCTCTAGCCTCTCTCAACTCCCTGCATTGGGGGTAGCCACAATCTACATATCAAAGGCCTTTCCTGACCACCCATCAGGCTCAAGGGTGGAAATCCCACCGAGGGGTATTCCTCCTCTCCTTAGTCCAATAACTTAATTAACATTTTAATTCTACTTCTTAATATTAGTTATTTTATATGGACACAGTAAGATACATTGAGCTTGTAGGGTGGCTCTCCTGGGGACATCTCACCACAGACTCAGACTACAGTGCTCAGAGCAGATTAATCATTTCTATCCGAAACAGGGTCCATCTAGTTGTTACTTTTTGGATCATGACAGAATTTGTCCATGACCATGCTCTTAACTTATAGTTAAGTATTATGGCACTTTGGTCAGGTCCATTTCTATGCCAGGGTAGCTCACTGCTTACCCTGGGTCCATCCAGTCCCTTGGGACTCTGCTTTTAGGGTCCTAGGAAATAAGGCCAACTGAGACTTAGGTCAAGAGAACAGATGCCCCAGAGGTAATAATATCTAGAGTCAATTAACTCCCAAGATACAAAAGCATAGCATTAACTATCTTACGGTGTCTATACAAAAAGGATATTGCTCTGAATTAACTATGCAAAGACTTAAGGAGAAGAGAAAAACAATGTTTACAAGTCAACTGAGCACAAAGAAAGACATTACAAATAAATACAGAGGAATGAGAGCACTGTGATGGGAGTAACCCAGTAAACCTTAGCTCCCTGTGGCAAGGCAGAAAGGACAAACCAATGTTATCCAAAGGGCAAGAAAGAATAGTTGTTTTATATTGAACATCAGAGCACCAACAAAAGCAACAAGGAGCTAAGTTCCTTCAAATGTCTTACTTTAGCACCCTTGTCTGAAGAACTCCATCCTCAAGTATACTTCATCGCTCAAGATTGCTGAATTTCCAGCCATCAGGGAGGCAGTGGTTGGAAATATATGATTGGGTACTTCCTGAGAGAAATAACACAAATCCTGGGGGATTGGAAAAAAGAAACTTGGAGAATGACCATAAAGTGAACCAGGAGCATACATAAGTAGGGAAGAATCTGACAGCATACTATCAACAAAAGACAAAAAGAAAAGCAAAGAAAAACCAAATACCACATCAACCCCAGAAATCCACAAATTCTCAGAAGGTACGGAAGGATTGTTAGGCAGTGTCCAGTGATACAGTCCAAGCGGACTAAAATTGGATTGGAGGTCAAATCTTTAGTGCCCTTCGAAGGAATAACACCACTCAAGCATCCCATGACTATAGATCTTTGAGCTAAGGAAACTGGGAGAGCAATAATTTTTCTTCTATAAAATGTGATGCTTCTAGAAAGGAGAGAAATAGTGGGTATAATCAAATAGAGCGGTGCTTAGGTAATGTTTTCATAGATTAAACCTGAATACAATTTCTATGTCAGTTTTCTTTAAAGTCTAGATTTAAATCTTTTGCATTTAACGTTGAAGACAATAAAACATTGCTTGCATGATTCACAGCTCAAATTCAGTTCCTCCCGGGAAAGTGAAGCAAATATTGGTTGATATTACATCATTTTAAAAGACTAATATTTTCTTTTTTAAAGAAAAGTTGATAAGCAACATTAATTCATTTTCAATTTTTTCTTCCAAAAGCTAGCAGGAAACTTGTCTAGCTCTGACTTGGGTTCTTGAAGAAGAATCAAATTTCAAAACTGAGGATGTTTCTGGGGCTGGAGTGATAGCACAGCAGGTAGGGCATTTGTCTTTTACACGGCTGACCCAGGTTCGATTTCTAGCATCCCATATGGTCCCCTGAGCACTGCCAGGAGTAATTCCTGAGTGCAAAGCCAGGAGTAACCCCTGAGCATCGCCGGGTGTGACCCAAAAAGCAAAATAAATAAATAAATAAATAAATAAATAAAACTGAGGATGTTTCATTAGCCTTCTGTACTCCTCCAAGGTCAGTGGAGGCTCTCTGGGATATTTGCAAAGCTGTGTAATCTGTAATGGCAGGACTACAATTCCATTTCAGCAAAAATAAATATCAGATTACCCACTGTTTTTGCAGCTGACTGAGGCTTTAGTGTTATGGCTATTTCATGCTGCAAATCATGGGAGAAGTTGCTGGCAGGGCAAAGTACATGTTTGCATCTTTTTTTTTTTTTAAATGAAGCCATTTTCTTCCTTCACAGTATAATCCCAATAGATTTCTCCTTACAGCTCCCTTCTCTTCCTCAAAGACACAATAATACACACGCACACACACATACACGCATACACACACACATACATGCACACACACTGTAACTAATGTCTGGTGTGAAGTTCACAGCATGCATTTGCCTAGAAGGCTGTAAAGAAGAGAGAGAGAGAAGAGAGAGAGAGAGAGAGAGAGAGAGAGAGAGAGAGAGAGAGAGAGCAAGGGCAAGAGAGGAAGGGAAAAGAAAAGCACCTACCATAGAGGCATGTAGGGGAAGGGGGGAAGGGGTGATGGAAGGGAACCTGGGGACACTAGTGCTGGGAAATGTACATGGTGGAGGGATGGGCGATGGATTATTGTTCTAATCATGACCAGCTTTATAAGGGTCTATCTCACAGTGATTCTATTAAGAAGTAAAGAAAGAAAGAAAGAAAGAAAGAAAGAAAGAAAGAAAGAAAGAAAGAAAGAAAGAAAGAAAGAACAGTGGATCAGTTTCTAGAGAATATCCTTTATTCTTGCCTCCTTACTTTTTCACCCCCAAACTTATCTCCCTCCTTGAAAACTCTTGTACAAAATTTTGCAAAGAAGGCAGTGACTTAAATTTTCTAACCTAAAACCAATGAGGCCTAAAACACTAGTCATTAAAAGCTGCCGGAGGCAAATCCAGATCTTTAAAATAGCAGCACATCTTTCATCAGGTTAGCTATTTTTGACATAGATGTTTATGCACATGTATGGTTATTGAAACTAAGAGAGATTCATTTTAATTTTATTCTACTTTCTTTCTGGAGAGAGAGAAAACTTGAGATGGGTCCATAATTTCTACCTCTTCAGTTAAAAAATACATTTGAATGTCCAAGGTATACATGACTTACGTGACTGAGTTTTCGATCTAAATTGATTAGATCTGGTCTTACTTTTGAGATGAACATATTGAAAAGATAGAGTTGACTCACTTGAGCCTGTTTCTTAGTAAATTGTCCTCTCCAGGTCAGTGTTAGCATGGGTCCAGAAATAGTCATCTGAAATAAACCCTATGCTGAAGTTTTAAAGGCAAGTAGTTTATTTGAGAGGTAATTATAGGAATCACTGCTAGGGAAATGGGGTCAGTGAGCATAGAAGAGAAACAGTCAGTGAAGGGAGCTTTAATGAATGCTGTCACTGCAGGCAGTTGGTGTTGGACCTGAGTGGAAAGCAGGAAGGAACACTGGACAATAAGCACAGGCCTGTCACACCTCAGTGCTGGCAAAACTTGCAAGTTCATTAAACATCTCCCAATGGTCATTGTTTGGTAATCTTGGTCAGAAATGTCAATTGTTTACTTTATTTTTTAATTTTAGTTTTGCAGTACTGGGGTCTAACCTGCTGCCTAAAAGAACACAGGAGGGGCTGGAGCGATAGCACAGCAGGTAGGGCATTTGCCATGCATAAGGCTGACCAAGGTTCGATTCCCAGCATCCCATATGGTTCACTGAGCACTGCCAGGGGTAAGTCCTGAGTGCATGAACCAGGAGTAACTCCTGTGCATTCCTGGGTGTGACCCAAAAAGCAAAAATAAAATAAAATAAAAGAACACAGGAACAACTGAGTAGGAAAAAGACCTTTGTCTAAAGCGTGGTAAGTACTCCCTGCTCCAAAGAATCTCATGTTAGATTCCCACCCAGAACTGAAGCAGTAGCTGTCCCAGAACTGTACCCAGCATGTCCCAAGCCCACTATGGAGCACCACCCCCAACACCCCAACACCAATTATTGGAGTTTGGGCATCCCAGGCCCAACCCATTCCCCATCGCACCCCCCACTACAGAGCTGCACATGGAGCCCTGACCTACACTGAAGACTTCCAACCACACCAGGAACCCTGAGGAAGAGAGTCAAAACATACCCACTGGTGAAAGAAGCGTGGAAGTAGTTAATGGCTAGTACCCTGAGCCACACCTCAGAAAATGGAACATCAAGAATAGCAAAAAAAAAAGGATCTCCACCATGTCAATAAAGGGTGACACAAATGCAGGAAAATCTCCAAACACATCAGAATTTTGATCAAAACTGCAAGAACCAAAGGTAGAGATAAACTCCTTAAAGCAGTCAGAGAAGCAAAACCTTATAAACAAAGGGGAAAAGTTATAATTCATAGCAGTCCCCTCTAATAAAACTCTAGAAGCAAAACAGAAAATGGAATAATATAGGGAGTATTGAATGAAAAGAATCTCTAGCCTGCAAGATTATCGTTTGTAGTTGAAGGAGGGATAAAAAACATACTCAGATAAACAGAAACTAAGGACATTTGTGGAACCTAAACCAGATCTAGTCGGGAGACTGAATGACATTTAAAAAGCAAATATCAAGTGGCAGAAGAATAAAATTCCTCATAGATACATGGCAACAGATTTCTTCATATCAATAATTTCTCTAAATATCAATAGGCACAACCCTCCTGTAAGAAGACATGGTGTGGATGGATGGATAAGTAAACAAAACCCAACCTTCTGTTGCTTATGAGACACACTTGACCTTGCGCAATCAACACAGGCACAGCATGGAAGCTTAAAAAAATAATCATACAGCCTATTAGTGCCTAAACAAACAAACAAAAAAAAACAGGGACAGCCATACTTGTATCAGATCAAATAGCATTCAAGCTATGGAAAATAATAAAGGATAGAAACAGACATTGCAAACTTATTAGGGGATCTATGAATCAAGAAGACTTGACTCTTATCAAAATATAAGCACTGAATAAACATGATCATCTCACTAATATGTGGTATATAGAGAAACAAATAAAGGTTATAGACAATATCAATCAATAATAAACTTCAGATACTAAAACGAGAGTCCCAGGTTTAGGGTGTGAGGGTTTGAGGAGCAACTAAGTGGCCAGGAAGTAACACAGAAACATAAGCAAAGGGTCTCAAGTGCTAAAGGGAGGTAATTCTATGCAATAAAACCTTAACTGTCAACCAACACGTATAGGAACATAGGACCAAAGATAAATGATATAAGGATGGGAAGAGGGTAGTTAATGAAGATATAGTGGCAGGCATGGGAAGTAATGTTGTACACCAATACCAGAAACTTCAACACTATTTTAACCCTGCTACCCAAACTAAAATTTAAAACAATGAAAAGAAGAACTAGCACAACAGAAGGCTTTTGGAGCATCATCATCACGACCTTCCTGTTCGTAGATTATCTCGAGCAGGCCCCAGTAACATCTCCTTCATCCTAGCCCTGAGATTATATTCAAGGCTCTTTAGGAGAATGAGACCCATCATTGTTACTGGTATTTGGCGTATTGGGTACGCCACGGGGAGTTTGCCAGACTCTGCCATGTGGGCAGGTTACATTCGGTAGCCTGCCAGTTTGTCCAAAGTAGGAATGCGATAATAAGATGTCATAATAAGATGTCGTGGCGGCGCGCTTCCGGGAGCTGGGCTTTATAGTCTCTGAGTCTTTGGAGCATAAGTGAGAAAAGTTATTTAGAAACGGTTATTAGGAGTAGCAAATGGGGATAAAGGGAGGCGAATAGAAAACGCTGCCTGAGAGAATAAAGTGTGAGCATCTCCTCATCCTTCCCATGAAAAACATCATTATTCTTTGAGGCCTTTGGTTCAAGGTTTCAAGATTTATGGAGCCTGTCATGACATTCCAAGATATTGAAAAATTTGTGAAATTAAAACTGGGTAGCTCAAAATAGAGTTTAACCCATTAGTACTTTTCTCTTAAAACTTTCATGGCACACGAAGTATATGTTGTAAGAACAACTCATAATAAAGTGGTATAATAAATCAGCATTTCTAATAACTGTGGACAAGAACTGAGTGTTGAAAGAAAGGGACGGGTGTTGGAACATTATATGACTGAAACCCAATCATGAACAACTTTGTAACTGTGTATCTCACTGTTATTCAATTAAAAAAAGAATCAGTATTTCTAGACCAAGTGCCGCATGGCCTCCAGTGTCCCACAGGATAATTCCAAGGGGCCATGGTGGGGGGGGGGGGGGGGGGGAAATCATGCAAAGGGGGAACCATGTCATGAGATTTGTCACTGTCACTATCCTCCTGTTGTTCATCGATTTGCTCGAGTGGGCCTAGTAACATCTCCATCGTGAGACTTGTTGTTACTGTGTTTGGCATATTGAATACATCATGGGGAGCTTGCCAGGCTTTGCCTTGCGGGTGAGATTCTCTTGGTAGCTTGCTGGGTTCTCCAAGAGGGGCGGAGGAATCAAACCTGGGATTAGTGTGCCAAATGGGATGGGGACCACAAGAAGGAAACTTAAGCTTTGCATAAATTCTTACAAGCTGACTTTTAGCAGGACATTGGATTCATTGTAAATAACTGGGTCACTCAAATTTGGTGCTTAAGAAAGTGTAAATTGGACAGGTATTGGAAGATAAATAACTGAAAACCAATCACAAACAGCTTTGTAGCTGTGTACCTCACTGTGATTTAGTTTAAAAAAAATCAGCAAAATAAAAAAAAGTGAAAAAAATGCAAATGAATGTGTATTTTGAACTGGGCACAAGGATGACACTTCTTAAAAGATAAGGACATTTTGCCTTCAATTCACTCTTCCACTGAAGGTGAAAGATAAGAATAGTCTTTCTCACGTTTTCCATCCGCCATTGGCCAAGTCCTCAACTTTCGTTGGTTTGTAAATATGTGGAATGTGCCTGGATGGATAACAACACAGTAGAGTTTTTCAGTTGTTCATTCTGGTGTCCTCTGGTCTGCAGCTCACCTTTCTTTCCCTGATCTTTCTGTATAAAAACCCTTTCTTGTTACCATGCAAGCAAGATGGTTTCTTAAAGGACTCAAGCACCATCTTCCAACCTGCAATAAAGCTCTTTCTCAACCCATCACTATTTGGCCTCATTAGGCACCCAAAAAGCAATGAAACTTAACCTTTGAAGTGACAGATTTGCCAATCTGTCTATACTGTAGCACTGTCCTCCTGTTGTTCAATGATTTGCTCGACTTGCCCATAACAAGTCTCCATTGTGAGACTTGTTGTTACTCTATCATTAAAAAATAAAAATAAAAAAATAAGACTTCTTGACAAACTAAACTGGAAGACTTTCAATTTCAGTGAATCCAGAAAGGGGAAAAAATATTTTTATGTTTTATAGCATCTTTTTTTAAAAAATTTCATTAGTGAAACACCATGAGGTACAGTTGTAGATTTACAAATTTTTGTGCTTGGGTTTGGGTTATACAATGATCAAATACCCATCCCTCCACCAGTGCCCATTTTCCACCATCATGGATAATATCCCCTCCCCCCTATCCCCCCACCCCACCCTGCCTCTGTGGTAGGGCATTCCCTTTTGTTCTCTCTCTTGAAAGGGGAAAAATTTGAAGCTCTTCAGCACAGCCTCAGCCACCCCAGCTCTGGCATTCACTGAGGCTGCGCCCAGATGCTCTCAACCAACATTGACGCTGCTCAGACTTCAGCTCAGGCTCCAGTTTGTCCCCTATATCCTTGCTGCTCCCTTGCAGCTGCACTTGTCTCTCCCAGGGCTTTCCACTCGCAGTCAGCAGCAGCTGTTCCATTAAACCACCACCCTTCCTGCTTTATAACAGCAACACAGTCCTTTTTGCTCCATTTGTGAAGGTAGTAAAGGTGACATCTTAACTGTGAAGGTCCAGTTTCACGTTGCTCAAGGGCTAATCAGAGAGTGCTGGGGTGAGGAAACTTGCAGGCAGGTTAGAAGGTAACGAACTCGTGTTCTCTAAGTGTCTTCCCTGCATGGTCACAGAAAGAGGCTTTTATAGAGAAAGAGAATACCGGAGCACTCTTAGAGAGTGGGTTGCAGACTGTTGGGAATCAATACATTCCCTGGTGGGTTATTTCCCTAAAACACTCTCCGTTTTATCTGCACAACTAACAGTAGTTGAGGGTGTAGGTTCAACCTGTCTTTATCTCAGGCTTTTGAGAAAGAACAAGATAAATTCTATCCCCACTCAAAATAGTCACTATTTAATTATTTTTCAGATGAGCTTTTAATTTCTTATGGCACTGTCAACCTCAGAGAGGTGTGCTGTCAACTTCCCCTAGCAAAATACTTCACATTCCAAGTTAGAACAGGAAGAGGAGAAAGGAAAAGGAAAATGATACAAAAGGTTTACCCTGAGCACATTATCCAATTGCAATGATAAATGCCATTTATAAATTAGAAAAATCACTGTGTCACTGTATCACTGTCATCCCCTTGTTCTTCCATTTACTCTAGTGGGAGCCAGTAACGTCTCTATTAGTCTCAGTCCTGAGATTTTTGTAGCCTCTCCTTACTCGTCTTTCTCAATTATTGGAGGCTTTTCAAGGTCAGTGGAATGAGACCTCTTATAGTAACTGGTTTTGGCATATCGTATATGCCACGGGGAGCTTGCTGGGCTCTGTCCGTGTGGGCGGGATACTCTCAGCAGTAATAAGAAAAATAAGAAAAAAAAATCTATTCCTTCTACTTTTCTAGGTTTCCCACTAGGTACCATGAAGCAAAAGACAGATTAACAGAAAGATTAAGGCATATTAACATATTAAGAGAAAGAGAAACATTTATTAATTTGTGTATCATATATACTATTGGGTATTAAATAGAAAACCACCTTTTTTTTGCCTTTTTCTTTTTGGGTCACACCTGGCGATACACCGGGGATACTCCTGGGTCTGCGCTCAGGAATTACCCCTGGCTGTGCTCAGGGGACCATATGGGACGCTGGGACTCGAACCCGGACCGGCCGAGTGCATGGCAAACGCCCTACCCGCTGTGCAATTGCTCCAGCCGGGAAAACCTCCATTTTGAGATTAAGGAGTAACATAGTTATAAAATAACTCTGTATAGGTTCTGTCCCCTCTTGAGAAACCTTGTGTGTTCTCTATTTCTTTATTTCTCTGTAACTATCTCTCACTCTGTGCATCTACCTGTATCTATCTTTTGCTCTCTTTCATATTCTCTAAATAAAATGATTTCACTTCACTATTCATCTCCTCCTGAAATTCTTTTCTGCAAGGGTGGACAGTGGGACTGGCCTTCCTCTTCCAGCAAAGAAAGTAAGGACAGTCTTAATTTGGGGCCAGAGATAGAGTACAATGGGTAGGGAGCTTGCCTTGTACACAGCGACCCAGATTCGATCTCCAGAACCCCATAAGGATCCTTGAGCCTCCCAAGAGTGATCCCAGAGTGCAGGCCAGGAGTAAGCCCAAAGCAACAACAACAAAATCTGTCATGCAGACTTTGACAGCTTTCAAACCCAATCAAACCATTGCTGCTGGTTAAAACTAGGCATTTCCTGATCTTTACAGCATACAGCTGCAGAGAAGGGCCACATGGAGGGCTGGCTCCACAGTTCCCGGAGAAGGCACCAGCTTCCAAAAAGAGCCGAGATCACCGGGAAGTCCCAGATGGGGTAGGTGCCGCATCCCGCCTCCCCCAGATGGAACCCCGGTGACCAGAAGCCTCCACAAGCATAGCTCAAGTATGCGGGAACTAGGACTTTTCCTCCAAACCGCACGGCCACTTATACGGCCGCACGACATCTCTGTATATACAAAGTGATCAATGGCAAGTAAATCACCCAACGTTTCTCCCTGAAAACCAGAGTTAAGTTTGGAGCACAGCCACAGCCCCAGAAACACAAGGACTTAAAGCAGAACCCAGCAGCTTGGAGCAGAAAAGTGAACGGACTATGCGTTAATCCAGGCCATCATGTCTGCCCAGAGGGGAAAGGGCGTTGCCCCATTCGCCCGCTCTTCTCTGGAAAGAAAGATGGCGGCCGCATGGGAGCCTTGTGGAGAACAGGTATGAGCCGGGGGTGCGGGGGCGACTAAAACCTCATGGGAAGAGGGGCGTTCCGGTCCATCTTTCATGCCTTACCGAGGCCACCAGTTGCCCCCCAGGAACGGCTCTCCAGCACGGCGACAGCCCCAGAAGCACAAGGACTTAATGCAGAACCCAGCAGCTTGGAGCAGAAAAGTGAACGAACTATGCGTTAATCCAGGCCATCATGTCTGCCCAGAGGGGAAAGGATGTTGCCCCATTCGCCCTCTCCTCTCTGGAAAGAAGATGGCGGCCACATGGGTGCCTTGTGGAGAGCAGGTGTGAGCCAGGGTTGTGGGGGCGACTAAAACCTCATGAGAAGGGGGGCGTTTCGGTCCGTCCTTCACGCCCTACCGAGGCCAACAGTTGCCCCCCACGAGCGGCTCTCCAGCACGGCCATGACTCCAGAGCACAGAAACCAATCTCTTAATTATCTGACTCTCAGTAGAAATACTTCCAGGGTTAATTAGCAAAATAGCGGAAATCCAAAACCAACATTTAATTCTTGAATCCAGCTGTAGAAAGCAAATCACTTCACAATGCTTTCTCAGCATGTCTGATTTGGGGGGAGGGGGTAAACTCTAAATAATAATGGTGCATCTTTTATTGCAACAATGAATCTAATTAAAGCAGACAGAGTGTCAATTAGAATTCATCTGCCTCGCAGGCATTGGGGGGTGGGGGTGGGGTTTTATTGGGGTTCTTCGTGGTAAAAAATAAGTAATGGTAAAGGGAAAGGTGTTTGATATTTGCATGACTGAGACCTAAACCTGAAAGCTTTGTAACTTTTCCCACAGTGATTCAATAAATAAATAAATTATAAAAATTTAAAAAAACTAGGCATTTCCTATTAAAACAAAGTTATCATGATATTTCATGCCCTTTCATAGGTAAGTTAGTGTCCCTTTAAGCAGTAGAAAGAAGTTTCCAGAATACAGACCTTCAACTGTATAGTCCTTAAATATTTGAAGCAGTAAAATTCCTAGAGAGAAACCAGGAAACAGACAGATAAACGAGGGTTGGAATCCCTGGCAATAGTTATTCAGGAGTTAGTAAAACCAAGATAAAACTTACCTTTTCATTTCATTTCATCATCCTGTTATTCGTCGATTGACTCGAGCAGGCCCCAGTAATGTCTCTTTCATCCTAACCCTGAGATTATATTCAAGGCTCTTTAGGAGAATGAGACCCATCATTGTTACTGGTATTTGGCATATTGGGTACGCCACGGGGAGTTTGCCAGACTCTGCCCTGTGGGCAGGCTACATTCGATAGCCTGCAAGTTTGTCCAAAGTAGGAATGAGATAATAAGATGTCATAAAAAGATGTCTTGATAAGATGTTGAGCGGCCGCAAATGTGGCCGCGCGGTTCCGGGAGCTGGATTCTATAGTCTCTGAGTCTTGGCCGTTGATGGGATTACACGGCGCCAGGGGGCCAGGTGGTGGGTGTGACCCCCGCCTACTGAAATTTGGAGGATCTGGGTGGAGGCTGCTCAACTCCAATCCGAGTAGGCTGAGAGATCTCGGCCCCGGAACCCACGTGGATTTGTCCCTCTGCCAGTACCTTCATGTGTGCGGAGAGTGGTCTCAGCATGGTGGTGGCTGGTCTTGAGATAAAACTTAAGAAGTTCTTTTGTCACTAGCCCTAAAGTAGCCCAGAGACATGAAGATAGAAGATAGAACCCTATTTGGGGCTGTAGAAATTGAGGCCTTTAGCTGGTTTGGGGGCCACAAGAGAAGGATGGATCCCCACAAAAGAGGAGAAGCTTCAACCAAAATCAAAGGCTGTGATAAGAACATAACAGAGGAACACCAAAAGATTAAAGTCCTTCCCTTATGACAGCACCTTGACAAACTTTTATGTGTGCAGATAGCTCTAGGACAAGGGATTTGGAGAACATTCATCTATAACCCCTTCCCAAAAGCCTTTCAGGGCGATCTCTCCCCTCCAGAAAAGCCCATGTTCTCTCTTATGCATGTTACTTTCCATTATTCTCTCTTTCTCTATTTCTCTCTTTCTTCCTCTCACTTTCTATTTCCCTTCCTATGCCCCCCTCCATATCTCCCCCTCTTTCTCCCTCCCTCCTGCCCTCCCTTTTCATATTCCCTAAACTAAACAGTTTTATTTTGAATGAATAAGTGAATAATAAAATACCACTATCCAGCAGGTGCCTTGCTCCTAGTCACACACCAGGATGCAGAAAGTCAGCATGGACCCCACTAGGAGATTTGTATCTCAGAGATCTCTCAGACAACTCCAATGGGGAGATAAGCCCCTAGACTTGCTTTTTAAGGATGTCTCAGCACGTTCCTGTTCCCATGAGGCAAAGCCTAGATGCTACCTTCTGGCAAATGGGCAAACTAATCAATAGGATGCAAATAGCAGCTGGGCAAAAAGAAAACGCTTTTCCAGATCTGACTCCCAGGCCTCAATTACATCCCAGGCCAAATCATGTTGATGGCCTCACACTAAAAAAGAATATGCAACAAGTGGTACTACATGGAAAGTATCATGCTAAGTGAAATGAGTCAGAAAAAGAAGGACAGATATAGAAAGATTGCATTCATCTGGAGAACATAAAGTAACAATATAGGAGACTAACACCCAAGAATAGCCGAGATAAGTACTAGGAGGTTCACGGAGGTTCACTCCATGGCTTGGAGGCCAGCCACACACACTAGGGGGAAAGACAGCTCAGATAGAGAAGGGAGCACCAAATAAAGGGTGTTGGGAGGATCCTCTCAGGAAGGGAAATGCACGCTGAAAGTAGACTATAGACCGAACATGATTGCCACTCAATGTCTCTTTTGCGAACCACAGCACCCAAAAGGAGAGAGAGAACAAAAGGAAATGCCCTGCCACAGAGGCTGGGTGGGGGGGGGGGTAGAGGGTGGGAAAGATACTGGGATCATTGGTGGTGGAGAATGGGCACTGGTGGAGGAATGGGTACTTGATCATTGTATAACTGAAACCCAAGCACAAAGATTTGTAAGTATACAACTGTACCTTATAGTGTTTCACTAATAAAAATTCACTGTCACTGTCCTCCTGTTGTTCATAGATTTGCTCGAGCAGGCCCAGTAATGTCTCCATTGTGATAATTGTTACTGTGTTTGGCATATCGAATATGTCACGGGGAGCTCGCCAGGCTTTGCCGTGCGGGCGAGATACTCTCTATAGCTTGCTGAGCTCCCCGAGATTGGCGGAGGAATCAAACTCTGGTTGGCCATGTTGGCCATTTGCAAGGCAAACATCCTACCCGCTGTGCTATCACTCCAGCCCAATAAAAATTAAAAAAAAAAAAAAAAGAACATGCAAACTTGGGCAAAGGACATCACTGGGTCTTTTACTTTTTGTAGTAATGGTCTACTTTTCCTTTATTTGAAAATGTTTCATGGGCTGGATTGATAGCACAGCAGGTGGGGAGTTTGCCTTGCACACAGCTGACCAGGGTTTGATTCCTGGCATCCCGTATAGTTCCCCAAGCACCACCAGGAGTAATTCCTGAGTGCATAAGTCAGAAGAAATTCCTGAGTGCATGAGCCAGAAAAAAGCTCTGTGCATTGCTGGGTGTGGAAAAAAAAAAGTGTTTCTCCAATAAACATTTTTTTGGGGGAAGGGGTGACACATTCAGCATACTCAGGGTCTATTTCTGGCTCTATGCTCCATGAGTGACTGCTGGTGGTGCTCCAGGAGATGTGTGGTCTGGGAATTTGAACCAGGGTTGCAGTTAGTGCAGCTACATACAAAGCAAGCACATTCACCCCTGTACTATCTCTCCAGCTCATAAACATCTTATGCCTATAATTCTCTCAGTGAATCTTTCATCACCAACTTGTGCATCTTTTCTCCAGCACCGTGTACTCTGGAGAAATTCAGGGATGAGCAACCAGAAGAGGCACTAGAATTTGCGCTGGCATTATCTCCTGCTAAAACAAAGGGAAAGAATATCAGAGACAACTTATTGATAAGTGACCAGGAAAAGTACAGTAAAAAGGAAGCTTTGGTTTGGATGCAAATTGAAGTTCTTACCTTTACAAATGGAAATGGCCTTACCAAAAGTTTGCTTTAGAGAAAACCTCTTACCTTTGAGGTTTTCAAAAACCTTGGGGTCTGTGGAATAATTACCATTCCAAATTTCACTGTGCTTTTGGAGCCTCTCCCCTTTCTGCTATTTCTCAAAATAAAGAATTTGGAGAACTGAAGAAATACAAGTGTGAAGGTGCTTGACAGGCGTGCAGTCAACTCTGATACATTTATCTGCACCACATATGAAACCCCAAACACTGACAGGGGTAGGCACAGAGTTAGAGAGTAGCCTCCAAGCATTGCTAGGTGTAGCCCTAAAATTAGTAATAATAATAATCACAACTAAATAACAGGTAGGCCAGAGACAAAGAATTCTGAATTTGCTTATTCTGTTCTCCTATTACTTCTCCCCCTCCCCACTCCCATCTCCCTTTCTTTTTGTGAATGGAATCACCATGAGCTATAGTTACAAAGTTGCTCATGATTGGGTTTCAGTAATACCATGTTCCAACACAGTCCCTTAACCAGAATACATTTTCCACTGCCAATATTCCAGTTTCCCTCCTGCCATGAGCCTGCCTCTACCACAGACACTTTTCCTCTCTCTCTCTCTTTCTCTATCTCCCTCCCCCTTTTTCTCTCACTGTCTCTCTATCCTTTTGGGCAATATGTTTTGCAATACAGGTACTGAAAGGTTGCTATAGTTTCTACTATTTTTGCTTGTTTGTTTGTTTTTTGGGTCACACCTCGCGATGCACAGGAGTTACTCCTGGCAGTGCTCAGGGGACCATATGGGATGCTGGGAATTGAATCTGGGTCAGCTGCATGCAAGGCAAACACCCTACCCACTGTGTTATCACTCCAGCCCCTGTAGTTTCTACTATTAGAAATTAAAGAGGACTGGGGGAGATAGCTCGAAAGGTTAGAGACAGGAATCCCAGGTTTGACCCCCAGCATTGCCCAGTGCCCACCAGTGCAGAGATGGGTGTAACCTACCAGCATTAGTGAATGAAGCCCCAAAATAGTGTAAAACAAAATTAAAATCAATCAATAAATTTTAAAATAGGTCCAAAATAAAGCCCTCGCCCAGCCTCAGAGCCTACAGGAACTGCAATTTTAACTTCTTCCTTTCTGTCTATACAAAACTCCCATTTTCGAGTGGGAGAGAGCATTGTTGGCAGGGTAGTTGCCTTGCGTGAGGCCAACCATGGTTTGATCCCTGGCACCCCATATGGTGCCCTGAACACCATCAGGATTGATTCCTAATCACAAAGCCAGTAGCAAATCTTTAGCAGCAATGACTGTGGCCCCCAAACAAACAAAAATGGACAAAACTTCCATTTTATGAGTTAACTAACACCGCAAGCTCGCTACCCCTGCACCTCCATGCATAGCCCAGTGGTCCCCGATCTGTCAGGCTGAGCAACATTGCAGTGCTGTGTCCCCAGGTCCAAGAAAAGAAAACTCTGCTGACCTTTTATCAAGGATCAAGTCATTACCTAACAGAAAAAACAAAGGTGACACAATCTTATTTTCTTACAACTTGGGGATTTTTTTTCTCAATTAATAAAAGAGCAGGGATAAAATTTAAAGATTACTCAGAAAAAAAGACATATCACTGATCATTTGAATAGTTTATATATAGTAATATAGTACAACTTACAGTAATTCAACATGCTTCTATAGCTAAAAATCCTGTGAACTGCAGTCACCAGGTACAAAGAAGTCAGCTTGGCAGTAATTATAGATTCTGAGAATCTTCTTCAGATTTTATGACACCTACTAAAAGCAAAAGTACAAAGTTCTTTATTTCTACACCAAAAGCTCTTTTTTTCTCAGCTTTCCAAACTACCTACTTCCTTATTCTTTTTTTTAAGAATCAGTCTAGATTTTGGTATTCCATTTACCTAAGCCCTTGCATGTGCTTTTTAAAGAATTTGTTTTATGTTATAAACATCAGGGGGGTTATATTTTCAAGAACAAGAAGCTTTTAATTGAATAGCCAAAATCTGGAAACAATCCAAGTACCCAAGAATAGATGACTGGGTAAAGAAACAGTGGTATGGCACACAGTGGAATACTACTCAGCTGTAAGAAAAGACAAAGTCATTCAATATGCCACAACGTGGACTAATCTGGAGAGTATCAGGTTGAGAGAAGTTAGTCAGAAGGAGAGAGACAGAAATAGATTAATATATAAAAACCATAGTAAGGAAATAACAAATGGCCTGAAGCAACAGAATATGAAAAAATGATATACAGATTACAGATTTGAACCTATCTTAGTGGGGACATGGGTGTAGGGAGTTGAGGTGTGGGGGAACCTGAGACAATAGTATAGGGAAACAAACCTTGGTGGGGAATGTGGTGTTGGAATGTCATATACATAAAACGTTATCATTGACAGTATTGCAAATCACGGCAACAAAAGTAAAACTAAAAAAAATATTTTAAAGATGCTTAGAACTTTACCTTAATAATATAATAACTAAAGACATTGCATAGATTCATAAAATTATTGTTTATCAATTGTACTGGGGCAAAGTTTGCAAACCAGTCTAGACAAATTCAATCCATGTCGCTTCTTTAAATGTCACACTGTAACTGGAAGGTTCAGTCCACTGCTGCTTGATGAACTAGAAAGACAGTGACAGACAGGTCAAGAGGAACTTTATTGGCAATCAGCAGGCATGTTGGAAGATGGTGGACTCATGTCCTTAGAGTAGCAATCTTGTCTGCATGGTCACAAGGAGTTTTCATATGGAGAAAGGATAGATTCTAAATCAGGCACCAGGATGAACACTAAAATTCCCTGACAGACAGGTTCCCTGAGCCATACTCCAATCTATTTTAAATCTAAACAAAATAAATAATAAACTGAGGATAAACTGTCCCTAGTTCTAGACTTCGGGGTAAGGGCAGTTGTCCTTGTTTAACATTGATCTTTGGCTAAATCTCAATACCTACTAACACTACTAGACCACAATCAGTGCTATTAACACACATTGGGGAAATTTAATAGTCTCTTGTGCTCATCTATAGAGTAGCTAAGCAAAAAGGTATTTTAAATCCAATTTAAAGGAACAAATTTTGGGCCAGAGTTATAGTACAGAGAGTAAGGCACTTGCCTTGCATACAGCCAACTTAGGTTTGATTTCCAGCACCCCATAGTGTCTCCCAGAGTGATCCCCCCCCCCCCAAGAGTGATCCCTTAGCACAGAGCCAGAAATAAGAACTGGTATTGCTGGATGTGGCTCAAGAGGGGAAAAAAAAGCACAAAAACAAATTTTGTCCAAATTTTATGTAGACTAGACATTTTCACGATGGGGGATAACAGTCTTCAGGTAGGGAGAGAAAGAGAAATGATGGGGAGTGGGGCAGAAGCAGGCAGTAGTAGCCTTGGGTGCCATTGAGAGAATAACAAAAGAAGAGAAGGAAAATGGGAAAATCTGTTTCATCTGTTTTATAACAGAGTTAGTCATAATGATTATTTTTCCCAAAAAAACCCTATTCAGTTATAACTGATCAGTGGTCAAGTCGGCTGACAGGTCTTAATAAGCAAATATTGGCAAGCAAGCTTGTTGTTCTTTGTTGGGACATCATTGGACAATGGAAAGAATATGTGCACATAATGACTTGTTTATGGTAAGACACCACAAATAGATGATATGTATGAATAGTGCAAGTGCAGTGAGCATTTAGAGTTTCTCGTTCATGTTTGATACCTTCAATTTTCATGCATTACAGCTCAGGTCCTATACATAGAAAACTGTAATGTTTCAATAAAACAACAATTTTCATGTATTTAACACTTTTTCTTCTCTGTTATATGTTTCTGTGTCTTCTAGTGCTTGCTCATAGTAAACCCATAGCAAGTCTACGTCAGTGTAGACCTGTTGAAATGTACAATTAATATATTTTAATAACTTTTATTACAATAGTAATAAAAAAGGGGGCAAAATAATAAAAAAAAACTGTTGACCACTGACATTTATTTTTACATTTCTGAATTATCTGTGTTAATTGCTAAGGCATGTGCTAATAAAGAACAATGATTTAAATAAGGGAAAACTAAAACTATTAACTGTTTTAAATTAAATATCTTTTTTTGGTTTGGGTTTTGTTTTGTTTTTCCTTGGCTGGAGTGGGGGCACACCCGGCTGAGCTCAGGGAACCATTCGGGGTGAACTTGGATTGGTCGTGCAAGGCAAGCACCCTGCCCACTAAACTCTCTCTCTGGCACCAGGGAGTATTTTTTAAATGGATTATTTTTACTTGCTGGTTTCATTGGTGGGACCACACCCAGCAGTGCTCAGTAGATATTCCTGGCTGTAAGCAGGTTATATCCTGCAGGGTTCATTAAGGGACCTTGCAGTGCCAGGCATTGATCCATTGTTTCCTGCATACAAAGCATGTATTCGGTTTGCCAAGCTACCTCTCTAGATCCTAAAATTAATTATTTCTTGGTAAATTAAACTTGATGTTTGTCATTTAACAAAAAAATTATATCTAGAGTGGGGAAAAAATTACGATCCTTATTAGTCTGCTCAGATAGGGACTGGGCCTCCTCCAACCAGATCCCCTGTTTTCCAGTAGTGTGGCAGTCACACCCACAAACTGCCCCCCACCCCCCCAGCACCATGTAATCCCATCAATGGCCAAGATCCAGAGACTATAAAACTAAACTCCCGGAAGAGAGCAACAGTTTTTCCTGGAACTTGCGGCCAAGAATCCCCCTCAGAGAGCCTGGCAAGCAACTGAGGGTATCCCACCCTCACGGGAGAGCCTGGCAAGCTACCTGTGGTGTATTTGATGTGTCAAAAACAGTGACAATAACGGGCCTCATTCCCCTAAACCTGAAAGAGCCTCCAATATGGCAGCATTGGGAAGGATGAATAAGGAGAGGCTGTTAAAACCTCAGGGCTGTGGGGCCGGAGCAACAGCACAACGGGTTGGGCATTTGCCTAGCACACAGCCAACCCAGGTTCGATTCCCAGCATCCCATATGGTCCCCCGAGCACCGCCAGGAGTGATTCCTGAGTGTATGAACCAGGAGTAACTCCTGTGCATCGCCTGGTGTGACCCTCCCCCCCCCCCCATAAGAGCAAAAAAAAAAAAAAACCCTCTCAGGGCTGTAATGAATGGAGACATTACTGGCACCCGCTCAAGCAAATCAATGAACAATGGGATGACAGTGATACAGTGATTAGTTTCATTAGTATTTGATTTTGTATTTATTTATTTTGGTTTTTGGGCCATTCCAGTGATGCTCAGAGTTTACTCCTGGCTCTGCATTCAAGGATCACTGCCAATGAGTTTGTGGGACCATATAGAATGCTGGGACCAAACCTAGGTAGGCCACATGCAAGGCTTGAACCATACCTGCCTTACTATTATTGCTCCAGACTTCATCATATTTTAGCTTCTTTTTTTGCTACCCTTATGATACTAATTTTCAGTAATTTTTCCCCCTAAATATTGAGAAGTAGATCAAATAAGTTTGGAAGCAAAGATTACTGATGGAACCGAGTTTTAGCCAGAGTCCACCGTTTGCTAAAATATAATTTTTGGTTGAGGAAAGAGGGGTTTGGGACACACCCAGCTGTGTTCAGGGCTTACTCCTGACTGAGTTCTGGGACCACACCTGGTGGTATTAAGAAAACCAGGGGAGATGCCAGGGATCAAATCAGAGCAGGCTGTGTGCAAACACCTAAACCTTTGTACTGGCTGTCCTGCCAAAATGTAAAAATATTTAAGAATCAATTCATAATTATGCATAGCTATTAACTTTTAAGCAATTCTCAGATTATCCCAGTAATCAATGGTTCTCTTCCTTGATGTTCCAGAATCAATCAGCTCCCAAAGGGTCAACTCTGACACAGTGTAGAGAATCCCATTATTCAACTAATGGTTGGTGTCCACACTATGTTGTGTGTTAAATATTTTATATTTTGCTTCTTGTGTTACTTTTTCCACAATCAATTTGTTTATAGAGCCTTTCCAGTAAAGTTCTTTCTGGTAACCACCAGCCACATAACAAAATCAATGCAAACCTCTAAAAACAGCAGGGGTCAAGTCTGTGGAAAAGCAGGCCAAACATGCCTATAACGAGAATCAAAGTTAATTCCATATCCAGTGCTACTTAAATGACAAAAGATCACACAAGCTTTTACAACAAAGAACTCTATGCAAAATGAAGACAATACATCAAAGAATGGGTCAGTTGAATCCATCATGATTTTCCAGAGGACCCTTTCAAGGCTCCAAAGTGGGCTCCTATCTAATCCCAGGGAAATATTTGTCCAAGGAAACTTGCTTAGTGGCAGACTATTGTAAAAGGCTGCTCGAGAAGAGAGAAGCTAAGTAATAGACAAAGGAGCAACTGCTGTACTTCATGGTCTTATGACCATGGGTTATGGGTCATGTTTGTTTTTTTTTTCATTTGGGGGCCACTGTCCTAGTGGACTCAGGGGAGCACGTGGGGTGCTAGGTTCTAGACTCAGTAAGTCAGTTGTTTGTAAGGCAAGTTCCCTGATAACTGTACTATTGCTCCAGACCAGTTGAAGGTTTTTAAGGTGTAAAATAACATTGGTTTGTCCTTTCCACCTTGCCACAGGGAGCTTAGGTTTATTGCATTACTCCCGTCACAGTGCCCACATTCCTCTGTGTTTAGTTGTAACCTCTTTCTTTGTGTTTTGTTGACTTGTAAATATTGTTTTTCTCTTCTCAAGTCCTTTGCATAGTTAACTCAGAGCAATGTCCTTTTTGTATGGACACAAGAAGACAGTTAATGCTATGCTTTTGTAACTTGGGAGTTTATTGACTCTGAATGTTACTTACCTCCAGGGCATCTGTTCTCTCGACCTAAGCCTCAGTTTCCCTTACTTTCTAGCACCCCAAAAAACAAAGTCCCAACGAGGAACTGGATGAACCCAGGACAAACTGTGAACTATGTGCGACCCTGGCATCAAAATGGGCCTGGTCAAAGCACCATTATACTTAACTGTAAGTTAAGAGCATGATCATGGACAAATTCTGTCATGATCCAAAAAGTAATAACTAGAGTTGAACCCTGCTAGGGTTAGGAAATATAAATCCAGCCTGAGCACTGTAGTCTGAGCTCTGGCAAGATGTTCCCAGGAGAGCAACCCTACAAGCTCAAACTATCTCTCACTTTGTCCATACAAAATAACTATTATTAAGAAGTATAATTAAGATGATAATTAAGATGTTAATTAAGTTATTGGACTAAGGAGAGAAGCAACACTCCTAGGTGCTGTTTCCACCCTTGAGCCTGATGGGCGGTCAGAAAGGGCTTTCTTACGTTAATTTTGCTATGGGACTGGGTGTAGCTTGGTGCTGGGGAGTTGGAGAGGATGAGAGAGTTGGAGAGAGGAGAGATAGAGCAGGGCAGCAAGATGGAGTGTGGAGAGACTAGCAAAGGGGACAGAGGCAGAAGATGTAGAAGAAGAATACAGGAACAGGCACGTGGAGAGAGCCCACGTTGCGAGATGGAGTGGAGAGAGATGAGCAGGAGAGACAGGAGACAGGAATGAGGGCTAGTGTGAAACTAGAATGGAAGGCTTAGAGAGACTGGAACAGGCTCATGGGGAGAATGGAATAAACGGCAACTGATCAATCAACCAGCTTGACCCTCATTTCCTCCTTCGTCTGCCCCATGACACGGGCTGCCCTGGCTGGGGGAGTGGCCCAAGACCACCCAACCCAGGCAGAGAAGGGGAGAGCCACTGGGGTCTTCCCTAGTCGCCCAAACATATACATCGAGGTAGAATGGTTTTCCAGTTATCATAGGTCCAATCAGATTGATTGTGTCCATATTTGGATTTTTGGTGATCCATGCACTCCTCAAGTCAGAATGGATTCCAGACCAGGCATCCCTGGGATACTCACCAGGACTTATTAAAAGGATGTTGTGCTTCCTCCATTCTTCAGCCCCTGCTGGGTTTTCCTGTGTGGTTTGGGTGGGCATTTCTAGTAGCAAGTCTTAGTTCCATGCTCCACTCTATGTTTTACATTAGCAGATCCTTTAATGAGATAATGAGTGGATGATTTTAGACAGCAAGTATAACAGAAAGATCTAGATCGTTTATACATCAATTGGCAGATGAGAACTCCAATTCAGTAATCTGTGGGGCAAGACAAAGAAAATAGGTGGGTGGGTGGGGGGTGTAAGGGATGAAGGGGAGGGGGAAAAAGAACAAACACAGGATAATATGACAAGTAAGCTTTGGGGTGAAATCTTCAGATTTGTATTGCTGTTCAATCTAATCTGTGTCACATAAAACTAATTTTGTCTAATTTCTCCCCAGCTGGATTTTATACATGAATTCTTGAAGGGCAGATGCTGTTGGTGTAACACTTTTATTTCGCTACTTCCCTTTATATTTCAGTGCATATCAGACAAACTTTCAATAGCCAATCTCTGCAAAGGGTTTTCAAGGGCCTCTTAAGACCCCTTCACGGTTGCGTAATGTCCTAGTTCCTTTGATTCTTAAGTAGGACAACTCAGCTGTATTCCGCATCAACTTTCATTTCCCCAGAAGATTCCAGCTATTGTCATCCATAAGAGTAGATGATTTAATGAAAACATATTGTGGTTACTTTTCCTTCCACATGTAAATTTTTCAATCTCTATGTCCTTTACTTCTAAAGTTCACTCAGTTTTAAACAAATCTTCTCTCCTTATCTCAAAACCTATTTCCTAGGAGTTTCCTCTTGCCATGTCCACTGTAGGTGAAACAAATGCTGGTGTGAAACTGGACAGATTCGTGGAAAAAAATGAAACTGAATCTTATCTCAAGCCAACACAAAAGTTGATTCAAAATTAATTAGATACCTGAATCCATAAAGTAAGTTGAGAAAATATAGGCAGAACACTCCACAATATTCACCCCAGATAAGTCTTTTGTGACTTACCCCTAATTGCAAAGAAAAATATTAAAATCAGCATATGGACCATATCAAATCTTAGGAAAATTTACATGTGAAAGGAAGCTCCAAAATAAAATACAGTTAAGTACTAAAGAAGTACTCACTTATTCAATCATTATTGGGGTGAGGGGGAGCGAGGGAAGGCCAATCTTGGAGATGCTAGCCTAGTGTATTCTAGCACTTAGCAGCGCTCAGAGTTTACTTCTGGCTTTGAGCTCACTCCTGGTGGTGCTTGTGGGACCATATTTGGTGCTGGAGATTGGACTGAGGTTAGCCACATGAAGGCAAGTACCATGTCCTTTGTACTATCTCTCTAAGTCTATTTTTTTTTTTTTGAGGTCTTCATACTATTTTCCATAGAGGCTAAAGCAAATGACATTTCTATCGACAGTGAGTGAGGACTGTAAATCACCAGCACTACTTGTTTCTGGCCTTTTAATTATGTCATTCTCACTGGTGTGAGGTGATAGCTCATTGTTATTTTGATTTGCTTTTCCCTGATAATCAGTCATAATGAACACATTTTTCAGATGCCTGTTGGTCAGCTATTTGTGTATTTTGTAGAAGCATCTGTTCAGTTTCTCTCCTCATTCCTGATATGGTTGTTCTTTTATTGTTGATTTCTGTGTGTGACTTATATTTCTTAGATATTTGCTCTTTATCAGATGCATGACGTGCACATAATTTCTCCTATTTAGTAGGATTTTTTTCCTTCTAGCCCAAATTTTACAGTTCAGAAACTTTTTAAATTGATATGGTCCATATGCTTATTTTAATTTTTTTCTTTGCAATTGGGATTAAGTCATAAGAGACTTATCTAGGGTGAGTATTACAGAGTTCTGACCGTATTTCCTCAACTTACTCCATGGACTCAGGTATCTAATTCATTTTGAACCAACTTTTGTGTTGTTTTGAGATAGGATTCAGTTTCATCTTTTTTCCACGAATCTGTCCAGTTTCACACCAGTATTTGTTTTACCTGCAGTGGAGAAGAAGAGAGGAAGCTCCTAGGAGCCATTCCCTGTGATGCTTGTATATGAGAAAGCTATAGTTAGGGCTGGAGGGATAGTACAGCAGGTAAGGCATTTGCCTTGCATGTGGTCAACCCAGGTTCTGTCTTCAGCATTCCACATGCTACCCCAAGCACTGCCAGAAGTGGTTCCTGAGTGCAGAGCCAGGAGTAACCCTAGAGCGCAGCCAGTATGTCCCAAAAACCAAAAAATAAGAAAAGAAAGCAGCAGATTTTTGTAGGTCGACTTTTAACAGAGTTGCTTGCTACTTTACTGTATTGGTTTCACGATCACGACCACCCTGTTGTTCGTCGATTGCCTCGAGCAGGTGCCAGTAACGTCTTCTTCGTCCTAGCCCTGAGATTTTTTGTTTTTTTTTTAAAGTGCCATATTCAAGGCTTTTTCAGGGTTAGGAGAATGAGACCCATCATTGTTACTGGTATTTGGCATATTGGGTATACCACGGGGAGTTTGCCAGACTCTGCCGTGTGGGCATGTTACATTTGGTAGCCTGCCAGTTTGACCAAATTAGGAATGAGATGATAAGATGTCGCGCGGTCGCATTTGGGGCCGCGCGCTTTCGGGAGCTGAGTGTGATGATCTCTGGATCCTGGCCGTTGTTGGAGTTACACGGCAGTTGGTGGGTGTAACTGTCTAGTTACTGGCAGGTCCAGTCCCAAACTGTACAGGCTTGGAGATCTCAGCCCCGGGTCCCACACACCTGGGTTCCTCTGTCAGTTCTTTTATGCGTGAGGCTCATCCAAGTGTGTGGAGAGTGCTCTCAGCAAGGCCTTGGCTGGGCCTCGGTGGTCTTCAGCTGTTGGGCCCTGGTGGAGACAGTCAGGCATAGGGTAGGAGACTCTGTCTTGTTCTCTCCCAGGAACTGAGTGTGATGATCTCTGGATCCTGGCCGTTGTTGGAGTTACACGGCAGTTGGTGGGTGTAACTGCCAGTAACTCTGGCAGGTCCAGTCCCAAACTGTGCAGGCTTGGAGATCTCAGCCCCGGGTCCCACACACCTGGGTTCCTCTGTCAGTTCTTTTATGCGTGAGGCTCATCCAAGTGTGTGGAGAGTGCTCCCAGCATGGCCTTGGCTGGGCCTCGATGGTCTTTAGCTGTTGGTTTATTGGTTTACTGTTTCCAAAAGTAGTAGAGTATTAGAAAATTTCTATGTATATTATCATTTCATCTGCAAGTAGTAGTGATAGTTTGACTTCCTTTCCAACTTGAATTCCTTTCATTTCAATTTTTTTTCTTTCCTAATTGCCGTGGCTTAGACTTACCAGGTGTTAGAATGGTTTTGTTTGTTTGTTTGTTTGTTTGTTTTTTTAAGGGTTAAACCTGAGAGTGTTCAGGGCTACTCCAGGCTTTGCTCAGCTGTCACCTTTTTTTTTTTTTTTTTTTGGCTTTTTGGCTCACATCCAGCAAGGCCCAGGGGTTGCTTCTGGCTCTGCACTCAAGAGTTACTTCTGGCATACCTTATGGAATGCTAGGGGATCGAACCCAGGTTGGTCACATACAAGGCAAATATCCTACCCACTATAATATTGCTCCACCCCAGCTGTCACTTTTAGTGGTACTCAGGAGACCATGCAGTGGTAAGGATCAAACCCAGGCCTCCCGTATGCAAAGTGTGTGCTCAATTTATTGAATTATCTCTCCAATCCCTTAGATGTTGACTTTGGAGTGTGTGGCTGGGGAGAGGGACATCCCAGCTCTGTGTTCTAGGATCACTCCAGGCAATTCTCAGGGCACCCCATATTACAAGGATGAAAACAGGGTACATGCAAGATAAGTACCTTAACCCCTTAACCTCTGCTTACTGTCTAATCTCCAGATGTTGATTTTTGATGATACATATCTGAAACTTATAAAATGTTATACTGCCATTTTATTTCACCTCTTTAAAAAAAATTATGCCTGTGTACTTGAGGAAGGAGAGGTAATTGGGCCATACCCAGTGGTACTCAGGGTTTATTCCTGTCTCTGTGTTCAGAAAATATCCTTGCTCATGATTGGGGGACCGTATGTGTGCCAGGGATTCAAAATCCAGGATTTTCCACATGGAAGATAAGGAAGTGCCTTTACCCCCTGTACTGTCACTCTCTACACCATTGTGTGTGTTTGTGTGTGTGTATAGTTTAATTTTTATAATTGTACATATATTTTTATATATTTATATATAATTTTTGAGTTGGAGTGATAGCGCAGCGGGTAAGGCGTTTGCCTTGCACGCAGCCAACATGGCCAACCTGAGTTTGATTCCTCCACCTCTCTCGGAGAGCCCGACAAGCTACTGAGAGTATCTTGCCTGCCAGGCAAAGCCTGGCAAGCTACCCGTGACATATTCGATATGCCAAATACAGTAACAAGTCTCACCATGTTACTGGGCCTGCTCAAGCAAATTGATATATAGAGTTTACATATATAGAGTTTAATTTTTATAAGTTAAATAGATATATGTTCAATATTGACATTTTAAAATATAAAGTTTACTGATACATCTGTAAGCACCAAGTTAATTTTTTTTTTACAGTATTTGGTTTCTAGCATTTTAGAGCATTGTTCTTTTGTTCTTCTTACAGATCAATACTAACCCAGCAGGAATCAGAATTGCTTGTATTAGAGCAATTGGAAAACAGAGTGCTTTCTGCAGAAATTGATGGAATGTTAGCATGTTTTATTCCAATCCTATAAATAGTTCAGCACACAAAATGATATATTTTGTTATTTTTAATTTAAATTGATTGATGTTATTCAATTTTGATATTTGGTATTTGAAAATATTAAAGACAATAGAATATGACAACTATAATATACAAACCCAACACACAGACACACACACACACAAACACACACATGATTTTGAGTTAAACCAACCTTTAATCTCTTCATACAGTTTTGAAATATGCTGACTTGTCTGGCTGTTGGTTAATACTTCCTGGTAAAAAAATGACATTGCCAAGTTTTTAAGAAGAATTAAAATTTGTAATTATTGTAGTATAAAATTATTGTAAGAAAACAAATAGGAAAATTTTCTCCTTGACTTATTGTTTTTCCCATATGCAATATCTTCCATTTTAGCAGAATTTCTTGAGGTTATTTATAAGGGGTCAATGTTCCATTTATCTTCAGTAGAATCCCAATCTGTTTCATTTGTTAAATAGATATCTGAAGTTCACAAAAAAGAATGTCCTTTTTTTCATTATCTTTGTGAAAAATATTTCCTATCAGGAAACTTAGATTGCATCCTTCATCAAGAATAATTGCTTTCCAGATTGTTATGTAATCCCCATCATCTCAGTGATGCTTTGCCACTATCTGTGTTTAATAATTCATTTTGACATAGGTTCAGATACAAATGCACCTTAGTTAAGATTAAAAATTTGGACTAAATTGCTTATCTGCCAAAACCATTACTAGGAAATAAGCATCATAAATCTATTAATTTCTATTGGATTTATTCACTTATGTTTTCCTAGATGGGCTTGGCAAATAGTTATTTCTCAATAATTATTTCTTGAATGGTATTCATATATTTTTATTTTAATACCTCTGATTTTAACACATTTTTGATGGCTTAAAATGGTTGCCATATAAAATTATAACTAACACGATGGTTTAAAATAATAGAAAAATTTTCTCTCATAATTATAGATAGCATAAGTTTAAAATTAAGATGTCATCTTGGCCACTCTATTCTTGATTCTAGGGAAGAATCCATTCAAACTTTTGTTGGCTTCTAAAGTTCTCCTTGATTTGTGGTATTGCAATGCCAAGTTCTGCCTTCATCCTTCTATGGACTTCCCATTCTGTGTTTGCTTCTTTTATTTTAATAGCATTTAATGTTGAACTTAGAGTTGACTCTCTTATTTTAGGATTCTCTGTTCTTGACATCTTTCACATAATTACATTCACAAACTTATTTTTCAAATAAATATACTTTCATAGGTCTCAAGGTTAAAGCAGGGACACGTTTTTGATAGCTACAATTCAATCCATCGCAACCTCTGCAGGTTGAAATTTTAAGATACTATTTATTCTGTCACTGTCACTGTTCTCCAGCTGTTCATCGATTTTTTTTTTGCTTTTTTTTTTGGGGTCACACCCGGCGATGCTCAGGGGTTACTCCTGGCTCATGCACTCAGGAATTGCTCCTGGCGGTGCTCAGGGGACCATATGGGATGCTGGGAATCGAACCTGCGTCGGCCATGTTGGCTGCGTGCAAGGCAAACGCCTTACCCGCTGTGCTATCACTCCAGCCCCCTCATCGATTTTCTTGAGTGGGCCCAGTAACATCTCCATCGTGAGACTGTTGTTACTGTGTTTGGCATATCAAATACGTCACGGGTAGCTTGCCAGGCTTTGCCAGGCTTTACTGTGCTATCATTCCAGCAAATAACCTATTAAAGATTGTTATTCCAAATCTTTCAGATTTTTCTTTGTTTTTGCTTTTTCGGTTTTGTGGGTCATACCTGGCTATGCTCAGGGATCACTACTGATAAAGCTCCATATGGGAATGCCAGGATTGAACCCTGGTCGGCTACATGCAACACAAGCACCCTACCAGGTGTACTATCGCTCCAGCCCTAAAATAGAAAACTCTTGACTGGAATGTATCTCAGCAGTTCATGTCCAATGCATGTTCAATCCATGGAACCACAAAATAAATACATAAATAGACAATAAATAAAATAGGAACTCTTAAATCACATAAAAGGAAATATGTATTATGAAAGCTCTTCATTTTGATTTTTCCATAAATTCTAACATCCTTCATTGACAATTAAGTTTCTAATTACCATTCCTTTTTAGAATATTAGTTAAAGGTTTCAATAATTCCGTAATATGAGGCTCTTCACTTTTCTTTGTTTGGTTGGTTTAGTTTGATTTTTAAGCCATCCCTAGAGGTGCTCAGGGCTCACTCCTGTTTCTGTGCTCAGGGATCACTCCTCCTAGTGGTATGGAGAGAACTTAAAGTGGGAAGAGAGGGTCAAAACCGTATGAGCCTTTGCAAGGCCAGCACATGCCCACTGAGATATCTCTCCTGGCCATATGAAACACTTTGCAATAGTTCTATCATATTATGTCTTACCACAAATTAGTATTTAGCAGAAGCATTAATTTTAGGAGTCCATTTACTTCTAACCTAGCTACGTCATTAAGATATCACCAATATCCCCTTAACTGAAGTTAACAGTATTTTGTCTTGATCTGATTTTCTCAAAAACAAAGTCTGTGAAAACGTAGCTAATTCATTTAGAAAAAAATTTAGGGAGCAAGAGCATGGGACAGAGGGAAAACATCAATGCAAGAGAAAGAAACAGAACAAGAGTAGGCTATTGAGTTAGCCATCACAATGTGCCAGCCGATGTTTGACCTCATGAGACAGTTTGAAAAACTCACAAAACACATACAGAGGGTAGAGCATTTCCCTTGCATGCAGCCATCCCTGGTTTGACCCCAGAGTCCCAGGTAGTCCCCCAGGCCCATCAGGAGTAATTCCTGAGTGCAGAGTCAGAAATAACTTCTGAGCAATGCCAGGTGTGGCCCCAAAGGAAAACAAAACCAAAAAAGAAACATTTATTAGAGACAAAAGAGAGACGCATTTACCTACCCATTGTCTTCCATTCCTTATTGGTCAGTGATGACCAAAGATTTACACATCCTTTCATCTGTGTGTTTATATGTAGATGCTTACCAAGAGTATTTGCAGAAAATAGATGTGGCTGACCTGAATGAGATACATTCCCCGAAACAAAAGAGATCAAGTCATGTCCTAATCTGGTTACTATGAAAGTAAGTAGACAGTACTTAATGTCTACTAATGACAGTAAGTAGAAGAAAGGTCAACATGATTCATGATTAGTAGGATCACAATGGTTAGTAAAGGGGGGGGGCAGGGAAGTACCTAGTATACTTTTACTACCTTTACTTCATACTTGAAATCTGTCTCTTTAGTTTTTCCTCCCTTTTTTTGCAGGGGGTGGGGAGCAGGGTGGGTATTGCAATCTATACTCTTCTAACATAGGTAGAAGGAGAAGTTATGCTAGGTAACTGAGAGTTATTGCCAGCATTGCCTTGAGTGATATACCTACTGTGACACCAAACCTGAACCTCCTGAAAGCAAAACCTACACTTCAGCTCTTTGAGCTATCACTCCAATCAAGTATTTATCTTTTATGGCCCAATGCTCAGGGTGTTATCTTTAGCATATAAGATATAGATGTGGGAGTAATGCAACACCATGAGTTGTATCATTGGATTTTGAATGAAGACAGGAGGGCTTTGGTCACAAAAAAAGTACTCTTGGTGTGCATCAGTTTCTTAATACTGACACTCATGCTTATTTCAAGAATCTACTGTGAGGATAAAAAAGTGGTACTACGGAGCTGATAGCACAGCAGGTAGGGCATTTGCCTTGCATGTGGCCAACCCAGTTTGATTCCCAGCATCCCATATGGTCCCCTGAGCACCGCCAGGATCGATTCTCGAGTGCATGAGTCAGAAGTTACCCTTGTGCATTGCCCGATATGATCCAAAAAGAAAAAAAAAATGTAGTACTATGCAGAAAGTGCCTTAGCCCAATGTTTAAGCATTCTGATATCAACATCTGACAACATCTGGGTATCCAACATTCAATTCTGACACCAACCACCAGGAGGAAGCACAGACTCTGCAGGTTTAGGAGTCAGCCCTACAGAGAGTCTTCCTCTTTAGAATCAACTATGGCTCCAGGTAATTTCAAAGCTACCTGCCCTTTTGCCTTGCAAGCTACAATTTCAGGGCTTCTCAAAATACCCTGAGGGAGAATTTCAGACTCTACTTGATCACTAAAACTTGCACAACTCAGGAAAACAGTATATATACAATTATTATCTTATTAGAAAGGTTATCAATGAACTGCCAGAAGAAAGAAGATCTGGAACGGTCCTAAGCAAAAACACTACTGACCCAGCAAAGTCAGGGTTCATCACTGCACCATCCTGTATTTACTGACCAGGAAGGTTCCTGAGCAGCATTCAGAGTTCATACAGAAACTTCATTTGTAGGTGAGATGGATTAATTTTTTTGTTTATTATTTATTTATTTTATTGAATCAGTGAGATAGACATTTACAATGTAGGCATTGCTTATGACTGAGTTTCAGTCATATAATGTTCCTACACCCATCCCTTCAGCAGTGTACATTTCCCATGACCCATGTCTCCAGTTTTCCTCCCACCACCCCCCTCCTGCCCTCCACCACCTGCCTTTGTGACAGGCACTTTTCTTTTTCTCTGTCTGTCTGTCTCTTTCCTTTTGGGCATTATGGTTTGCAATACGGATACTGAAAAGTTATCATGTATAACTTATACTAGATAAGTTATCTTATCTACTTTCAACACTCAGTTCTTGTCCAGAGTTATCATTTCTGACTATCATTGTCATACTGGGAGATTGGTTAAATTATTAGCCACACAATTGAATTTAGTTGGGGATGGGGTGCTGCTGGGTGGCACCCAAGCAGTGCTCAGGAACTGTTGACGCTGTGCTCAGGAGTGATCCTTGGTAGTTCTTGGGGGTCCATATGCAGTAACACGATACCAGTGTCAGTTATATGCAAGGCAAACATTTTACCTCCTGTGCTATCACTCCCACCCTACTGAATTTAATTTTTAATCCCTCTTTTCTCCTTAGTAGTTGAAGTTGAAAATATTGATACCCCAGTCACTGTGTTTCTTATGGCCATAAATGTCTATCCTGAAGTTATCTAAAAATCAATTATCAAGTCAACCCATTGGCATAAATTCTGTTACAGGCTAAAGAGTTTATTATGAAGAGAAAAACTACATTTCATCATTCAGAAAAATATAAGGGAATTTGAAGCTCTTTGTCAGGAACTGGGGACAGAGAATAAAAGTGTTTATTATTATGCAGCATGGCATGTAAGAAATGATCATTGAATTTTGGTGGTAAATATTGGCAATGCTGAACTACATGCATTAGAAAGGACTAAAGAAGTACCAGCTCTACTTAAGTTACTTTGGAAAATGTAGGCAAGCATTTAGGTTCTGTCAATATTCTGAACAAAACTACAAGCCATCATTCCTGGAGGGCTTGAAAAAATAAAGGTACTGAATTTGATAGGGCAGAATTAACTAGAAGTACAGTCATGGAGAAGTTAAAAGTCTAGGTGGAGATAAGTGATATTAATATGAAACTATACAGCTAGGACAAATTCAAGGAGAGCTAACAAAGTACTCAATGTCACAAAGCAGTTCCTGAATAAATTAATAAATGTATTCATAAATAATAAATGCTGGTGAGTAATGTCTACAGGTTTGAGAATGTAAGGAAGTGTTTACAGGCAA
Organism: Sorex fumeus; assembly: GCF_029834395.1. Taxonomy (NCBI): domain Eukaryota; kingdom Metazoa; phylum Chordata; class Mammalia; order Eulipotyphla; family Soricidae; genus Sorex; species Sorex fumeus. The sequence continues at coordinate 27,816,233 of NW_026606101.1, forward strand.
GTTTCCATTTTATAATTGGTAAATATAAAAATTTATATTTAAATAAAATTTAAATACTTAGGGGAAGAGGTAAGAACATTAAAAGAGAAAGAATAGAGGCAAATGTCTGAAAACAACAAAGACAAAATGTAATCCTGACTTTTGTCTGGACAATAAGTTAACTCTAGCTGTTTTAAGTTTGAAATGAGCAGCACAAATTTAACAATAGCATTATCAGTTTTATAAAGGACTGTGTGTTTAGTCATGGAATGTGCTCTATGGAAAGTCCGTGTGGATCTATTGAGGAGTTTGTATCAAAGGAGGGAAGAGAGGGTCTGGAGCTCAACAGGAGTGTATGTGTTGCATGCAGGTGGCCTTGGGTTCGATCCCTGGCACCAGACGGTCTCCTTTGCACTGCAAAATCACACACATACACACACGAGTGATGGAGGGAAGTCTATTGAGGTTATTTACATTGTAAATAAGTGAACACATAAGTGAACTAAGCCAAGAGCGTAGCTGGAATTCCTCCACTGGGCGCAAAGTCCCATAGAGCCTGAACACATTCCCACGTGGGCTTATCTTGGTGCTGCCTCCCTCCCTCACTCGATAACTAGAATAACTAGAAAAAACACGCACAACTCAAGTCGATAGTAACTAGAGGTGGAGTTTGCCAGGATCACGATAGCTCTACTTTGGGATTTAGATGACAAAATATCAAGCTGACAGGAAAATTCTCAACTTAGTTCCTTTTAAAGGGTTAAATTGAACCTACTTGAGTGTTTCTAGGTCTAAGTGATGTTTCTCTCCCTGACCTTAGTCATTATCACTGTATAATAAATCAATTGCTGACATTCCAGCCATTCTTGCTTGTTTTCCTACTGGCATTGCTACAAGGAAGGAATCTTAAACTGAAAAAATAACAGTCTCTCTCTCTCTCTCTCTCTCTCTCTCTCTCTCGTCTTCGAATCACAGCAACTGCAGCAAACTATATATATTACTCTCTGTCAAGATCTGGCCTGTCCGAGTGGGTTCTGGAGACTGCAAAAGTCAATATTAACAACTGTCATTTCCTCTGACCTTCAACATCCCAAGAGATGAGAAGTGCAAGCTTTATTGTTTCTATTCTACAAATGTGAAGACTGTGGCCCAGAAAGATTAAACTATTTTAATAGTAATATCTGCTCATACACTCAGCACACATATATGGGCTCTGACGGAAAGAAGCAGTGTTGTGAGGTTTTTCTGTATTAACAAATTTCTATAGAGAGTCAATGAAGTTTTCGTGATCCATTAGCTAAGTTCATTTTCTGTGTTTAGTTGCTTAGGAAATGAACAAGGAAGCACAAATTATCACTCAGGAAGCCCAACATACTTTTCACACCCTCAAGTAATGTCTTATTCTCATTTGTTTGATCAATAGTTCATTTCTAATTTAATAAGATATAAATCTTCTTCCCAGACAGTGAGAAGCTTGCATCAACATGTTTTATGGATGGAGATAGTAAAGGGATACCAAGTATAAAATTGTTATGTGGAGAATTGAATTTTATAATGTTCTAGGAATCAGTAAAAAAAAAAAGGGAACACAGTTTTATTGTTATAAATCATATAATTTTCCATTGTTGAATGCATTCTAATTGATTTTCTAATGGATACAGACAAGTGTTATAAACAATTTAAATGGAGGATATGCTTTTGAACCTCCTATCTACAGCTTCTAGCCAAATGGCATAAAATGAGAGACACTGGGTCTTACTTTTTTAATTGCTTTTGTCTTTATTTTGACTGGAGATGTACCACATCTGGTGGTGCTCAGGGATGACTTCTGAGTCTAAGATTATGGATCACTGCTGGTGATGTTCAGGGCACTATATGTGATGCCAGGATTCAGACCAGGTGCAGTTGCAAACAAGGGTAGTGCCTTCACTGTACACTGTCTCTCCAGCACTTGTTTGGTTTGGGGGCTGGACTCAGCAGTATTCAAGAGCTACTCCTGTTTTTGTGCTCAGGAGTGAACTCTAGTAGTACTTAGGAGATGATATGCAGGCCCAGGGATCAAACCAGGATTGGTCATATGCAAGCTAAGTATCTTAATCCCTGTACTATCTCACTGTCCTGGACCTTATTTTATCCTCAGTAAAATTAGAATAATAATGCCTCTTTAGATATTGCTATAAGAATACTAAATATAACATCACAGTCTCCACTGAGTTATCATCCTAATTATAGTATCAACATCTCATTATAAATAAAAATGCTTAGGGGCTAGAGAGGTATAGCTCAACAGGCTGAACACATACAATCTGTGTTTAGTCTCTAGAACAGCCTGACCCCTTGAGTACCACCAAGAATGCCTCTGAACACAGAATGAGGATTAGTCTCTTATTACCACCAGCATGACCATGAGAAGCAAAAACAAAAGAGAGAGAAAACAGGGGAAGGAAGGAAGGAAGGAAGGAAGGAAGGAAGGAAGGAAGGAAGGAAGGAGTAGGGAAGGGAAGAAAGAAAGACAAGAAAGAAAGGGAAGGAAGGAAGGAAGGAAGGAAGGAAGGAAGGAAGGAAGGAAGGAAGGAAGGACGGAGTAGGGAAGGGAAGAAAGAAAGACAAGAAAGGAAGGAAAAGAAGGAAAGGAAGGAAGGAAGGAAGGAAGGAAGGAAGGAAGGAAGGAAGGAAGGAAGGAAGGAAGGAAGGAAGGAAGATTCCAGGGAAGGAATTATTTCACAATAATAGTCTCATAAGAACAAAAGGGAATGCCCTGCCACAGAGACAGGGGGGATGGGGGGATGGGGGTGGGAGGGATATTATCCATGGTGGTGGAAAATGGGCACTGGTGGAGGGATGGGTATCTGATCATTGTATAATTGAAACCAAAGCACAAAAAATTGTAAATCTACAACTTTAAAAAAAATAAAATAAAATAAAGGGGAAAAAAAAATTCAAAAAAAAAAAAAAAAGGGAATGCCCTGCCACAGAGGCAGGGTGGGATGGGGGATGGAAGGTGGGAGGGATGCTGGGACCCGTGGTGGTGGAGGATGGGTGCTTGTGGAGGGATGGGTACTTGATCATTATATAACTGAAACCTAAGCACAAAAATTTGTAAGTCTATAACTGTACCTCATGGTGTTTCACTAATTAAAAAAAATAGTCTCATAAATATGTGATTCTCTTTTGCCCTACGCCTAATTGAAGAAGTGATCACCCCTGCTTCTAATAACCTAAAGGAATGTAATTTAAGGGGGGGCATCATGTAGTTGTAAGTTTACCAATTAATATGTTTTTTTATACAAGAACATCATCTTTTTAATACTCAGAGTAAAGATAAACCATGCCTATAGAATGACTGCATTCAGTTTTAGGATATAAAATTTAAAGATTAGTATGGGAAGTATGGGACTATTATCCAAGGCCAGAAAAAATATGGGCCAGAAGGACTGGTCAGTGGTTGGAAGCTTGCCACAACTATGTGAAGGGTGAAGGGCATAACGTTAGGATAGAGAGGGGACCAGTATGACAATAATATTTGGAAATGATCACTTTGGACAGGAACTGAATGTTTAAGTAGGTGAAAGGAACTGAATGTTTAAATAGGTGAAGGGATATACCTGATAACCTTTCAGTATCTGTATTGCAAATCATAATGCCCTAAAGGGGAGAGAGAAAGAATTAGAGAGAGTGGGCTGAAGAGAAAGAGAGAGGGTGAGGGGAAGGAGGGAGGGAGGGAGGGAGGGGAGGGGAGAGAGAGAGAGAGAGAGAGAGAGAGAGAGAGAGGTGTTTGCCAGAGGCAGGATGGGGAGTGAGCTGGGGGTGGGAGGGAAATTGGGAACACTAGTATCAAGAAATGTGACCTGGTCGAGGGATAGGTGTTAGAACACTGTATGGACTTATACCCAATCATTAAAAGCTTTGTAATGGTCTATCGCATGGTGATTCAATAAAAAAAAATTTTTTTTAAATAAAGTACCAATGGAAAAACAATGCCCTGGGGTGTCAGAGTTATAGAACAGTACAAATGCACTTGCCTTGCATCACCATCCCAGGTTTGACATGGGCATTCCATGTAGTCCCTTGAGCCTACCAGGACTGATACTCTGAGCACAGAGCCAAGAGTAAGCTCTGAACACTGCCACAAGTGGCCCCTCATAAAAAAAAAAAAGGCATAAGAAAAGAAAAAAAATTGCAGTCATTTAAACTATGACACAAGATTAAAACATCATTTATTAGAAAATACAGCCTTATTATGAACATATTAAAAAGAAATGAAAATGAATATCTTAGAGTGGGTAAAATATGGCATTTATATTTATAAAATGATTATAATTATCATTTCCCCTACTGAATACACATGAAGATCAGATCAAAAAACTAATAATAAGTTCCTCTCTTAATTGAGTTTTGAAATGCTCGACAGGGAACCTCAACTTCCAAGGTAGAATATTTTCCAATGATTGCTCCTGTCACAGTAGCATTAAAGGGGATTAAAATTTATTTTAAGAGTTTAGAAAAATTCTGTTTGATTATTTTAATATTAAGTAACTAAAGTAGTTAAAATCAAAGAAACATGAAGTAGATAGGTGATTATTACGAGTTTGGTGGAGAGGAGCCAGGGCGATAGATGGCAGAGTGTTTGGGATTTGTCTTGCATGCAGTAGACCCAGGTTCGATACCTGACATCCCATATGTCCCCAGCTCCCTGCACCACTAGGAATAATTGCCGAGTTAGGAGCCAGCAGTAACCCCTGAGCATTGCTGGGCATCCTTGTCCCCCACCAAAAAAAGAGTTGGGTGTAGAGAGCGACAGAAATAGTATAGGGAACAAAGCACATGCTTTGCATGCATCTGACGCTGGTTCTATTCCCACTACACGTGGTCCCTGAGCACTGCCTGGTGTGTTTCTGGAGGTACAGGCAGTGCTGTATCCTCAGGACCTTGCGCTGAGCTACAGACCTTGCAGGGAATTGTCCTTGAGCTCCTGAGCACCACTTGGGAGATCTGCCAAACAAATAGTAAGTACAGTGGTTCAGCGTTGCAAGATGAAAAGACTCTTGACATTTGTTATACAGCAATATCCTTGACATTACTGAACAGAGCACATTAAAATGGCCAAGGTAGATAATTTATTGTTTACAGATGTTTTGCCACAGTGAAATCTCTAGCAGTCTTTTAAAAAGGTTTTCTATGTGATTCAAAGCTAGCTCGGTCTTTTGATCCACTAGATAGAGAATTATCTTTATTATATTAATGCAGAAGCATTTAGCATTTTTTTTCAAACAGAAAGTAGCTGAGTCCATGAGTTTGTATTATTTACAAATCATCCATCATTTGACAGCCACTCAGCCAGACATCCAGTCAGACAGCCATTTATCTGGATAAATAAATGAATAAATATAGAATTCATTCTTTCACCCAAGTAACAATCCTTTATTTAGTAACATTCTGTTGTAGATGCTGAGATAAACCTTGAGAAAAAAAGAGATGATAAAAATCCTTGTGTTGAGCCACTCAAAAAAGTACAGAAATGCTCAACTCATTAAGAGATCAGGCCTTTTATATCTCAGATATAGAAAATAGATGTCATCTTTTCCCACAAAAACTATTCCTTTCATCATGACTCAAACAATCAGCCATTTCATCAAAATTCAACTAAAATCTTTCTGTTTTGTTAATTTTTTTCTGTTTTTTTATGAACCTTCCTTTTTACCAAACTCTTAATGGTGCTTATAGTGTTTTACTTGGTTATTGTATAGTAAAATAAATAGTATGTTAGATATTTACACAAGTTGAAAAGAAAAATAGAGTCAGAATATCTGGGGAGTAAGAGGATTAAAATTTTAAATAAGGTGGTCAGCGAAAAATGTACACAAAGCAAAATTTTGAGTAGTGGCTTAATTTATTGAGAGGTAAGCCATGTGGACAGTTGGAAAAATGTCATTTCAAATAGAGTGAACACCTAATCCAAGGGTTCTGAGGTGGTAATATGCCTAGTAAGTTGGAAGAACAATAAGGAGACCACTATGACCGTAATGGAACAAAAACAGAGTGAAGTTGGGAAATGGAATGACATTGGAAATAGAGCTAGATTCTATAGCCCCTGTGGGATTTAGTGAAAAGGGTGGCTTTCTTCTGAATGAGAATGGGAACAGTGAAAGTTTGGGTTTAGGAATGACATGATTGAATTTTTTTTTGAAACAATTTTAACAGAAACTCTTTTCTGTCCCTGATGAGAGCAGAATTAGCATATAACAATATTTTGGTTAAAAATAATAATTATCGGTCCAGTCAAAGTAGTGAAGATAGAAATAGTGAAATTTGGAATAGGTTGTATAAATGAAGAAAGAGGAGAGAGAGAAAGAGAGAAGTACAAAGACAGAAACAGAGAGAGAACATTCATGAGCTGTTAGATTTACTCATAGATTAGACATGGAATATGCAAGAGACTCGCTTGCTCTTCAAGTCTATATTTTCCCCTGAATACTTCTCTTTCTTGCTCTATGTTTCTTTGCTTGCTTATTTCTGATTGAAGAGGGGTGTGTTCTTTTTTGAACATGTATTTCTTTCTTTTTCTCTCCCCACAACTTTCTAAATAACTTTCAATAAAAGCTTTCTTTCTCCACAGGGAAAGAAAGAAAAGGAAGGAAGGAAGGAAGGAAGGAAGGAAGGAAGGAAGGAAGGAAGGAAGGAAGGAAGGAAGGACACTCAGGAGTGATCCCTAAAAACCAGAGGGACAAAATACTATTAACTGATGTTAGGAAGTCTGTCGGATTTAGGAAAAGTACTACGAACCTTAGTTTTGTACATGTAGTTTGAGCAAAATTACCTAGACATATAAGTGGAATGTTGTGTTGACTGGGCAACTAAGTGTAATACTTTGGGGTGTGGAGGATATGTTCAGTTTATTCTATGTGACTGGTTTTTATTTGCTTGTTTGAGAGGGGAACACTCAGCAGTGCTCAGGTCTTACTCCTGATTCTGTGCTCAGGGCTCACTCTTGGTAAGACTCAGGGCACCATCTGCAGTGTTGGGGATCAAACTAGGATTGACCATGTGCAAGACAAGTTCCTTAGCCATTTTATTATCTCTCCAGCCCTGTGACTGGTTTTTAAACCCATGATATCTGATGAAAGGAAAGAATATATGTATATTCCAAGATCCAAGAACTATTCTTGCTGGACATTTTGCTGTAATCATTTCCACCACAGCTGAACACTCTGACCTGTCAGAAAAATCTTTCTGATTTTGCTACACAAACCTTCAAAGGCCTTAAAATAGAAAACATCCTAGGAAGTCCTCTGGATTGGAAATTACAAATGTTCATTGGATATCTTTGGCAGTACAAAGAAAATAAAAAAGAAAAAGAAAGAGAGGTCACTGGAGAAGACAGAGACCGACAGACAGACAGAAGACAGAGAGATCCCTGAATGCCTTGAATGTTTTTGTGTAAACTGTCTCCAGCAATGATGTGGGTAACACATATGTAAAATTTCCCTTTAACAACACCTCCTCCCCTGAAAGTGGACAGTAGAGATATTGCAGATGTTAAGCATTGACCTTACATGCAAAGGCCAATTGGAATCCCAGCATCTCATCTTCCCCAGCACCTTTTTTTTTTGTTTTTTTGTTTTTGTTTTTTGAGTCACACCCGGTGATGCACAGGGGTTACTGCACTAAGGAATTACTCTGGCGGTGCTTGGGGGACCCTATGGGATGCTGGGAATCGAACTCTGATCAGCCGTGTGCATGGCAAATGCCCTACCCACTGTGTTATCACTTCATCTCCATCCCCTCACCTCCCCAGTGCCTCTAGAAATGAATCTCTGAATACAGCACTAGGAGTAGCCCCAACATAGAACCAGGAATATCCCTGAGCCCCAAGCCCTGAGCATCTGCAAGGTAAGACACTCTATCCTGCTTCTTGCCTCAAATCCCCTTTGGGACAAGAGAGAATAATAAGAGTATTAAATAGCAACTAGAGAATAAGCAATGTCACACACAAATCACACACACAAATCATCCTGTTAATCGTCGATTGCCTCGAGCAGGCCCCAGTAACATCTCCTTCATCCTAGCCCTGAGATTATATTCAAGGCTCTTTAGGAGAATGTGACCCATCATTGTTACTGGTATTTGGCATATTGGGTACGCCACGGGGAGTTTGCCAGACTCTGCCGTGTGGGCAGGCTACATTCAGTAGCCTGCCAGTTTGTCCAAAGTAGGAATGAGACAATAAGATGTCATAATAGGATGTCATCTATTTTACTTTGTCCCTCTGCCAGTACCTTCATGTGTGCGGAGAGTGGTCTCAGCATGGTGGTGGCTGGTCCTGGAGGTCTTTGGGCCAAGCATCCTCCACCTAGATCCTCCAAATTCCAGTAGGCGGGGGTCACACCCACCAACTGGCCCCCTAGCGCCGTGTAATCCCATCAACGACCAAGACTCAGAGACTATAAAAACCAGCTCCCGGAAGAGAACAGTGCAGTCTCCTGTCCCCGCGCCTGACTGTCCTCGCCGCCAGGGTCCCTTGGAGGGGAGCGGGTTGAGCTTTCCTCCCCGCCCCGACCAGGGCTCCAGCAGCCAAAGACCTCCAGGACCAGCCACCACCATGCTGAGACCACTCTCCGCACACATGAAGGTACTGGCAGAGGGACAAAGTCATGCGGGTTCCGGGGCCGAGATCTCCAAGCCTACTCTTATTTGAGCCGAGCATCCTCCACCCAGATCCAAGCAATGTCAGAGAGTGTAATTGTTTGACACCAATGGGTATCATGCAATTTAATTCTGACACAATTATTCAAAGTTAGTGTACTCCGTAGTTAAATATGAATCCTTCACAGAGATATCTCCATTTTATGTTAACCATAAACAAGGTCCCCAGAAGCTTAGAAGTTCTGATCAAGCAGTTTGAAATGAATGAATCCCATTCAGTTCGTTTATTTATTTGTTTGTTTAATCAAATCACAATGATATATACAGTTTACACAGTCACAACGTTGTTCATGATTGGGTTTTACTCAGTGAATGCTCCAACACCTGTCTCTTCACCAGTGTACATTTCCCACCACCGATGTCCCCAGTTTCCCTCCAGCCTGCCTCTATGGCAAGCTCTTTTCTTCTCTGTCTGTCTGTCTCTCCCCTTTTGGGCATTATGGATTGCAATACAGATACTGAAGAGTTATTATATATATATATTTTTTTCCTTTACCTACTTTCAACACTTAGTTCTTGTCCAGAGTGATTATTTCAAATTATTATTGTCATACCGGTCCCTTTTCTGTCTTTGGTTCATTGATTTGTTAGAACAATTCTGAGAATTTAGAAAAGTATACCAGCAATGTACTGCCTCCCATGTTCCCTGCCTTCAGAACTAATGGTCTGAGCATTCCCATGCAGTTGCTGGTATCCCCCTAGCACAATTCTTCTTCGCAATTTCTTTGTAGCTGAAAAAATTTTCCAAATTCTCAAACTCAAATGCCTATCCCATGCCTCCTTCCAAAGACTGCCTAATGATTCAAATCTCATTAGCTTGGAAATTATCCTACTGACAAATGCACCCAACAAAAGGAGCATAGAGGAGTACTCGATCCCCTTCTAAAAAATGGATCTTTCTGTTTAGTACTCGCATCTGCTCCCAAAAAGTCCGAGCCTGACTTTATTTATTTATTTTGGTACTTGGTTCCTCTGTCAAAGCATTGAGTGATTTTGATGGCTGGAGGGTTTTGTCCAGTCAAGTTTCTTGGTTTCTCCTTTCTTTTTTTTTTTTTAAAATAAACTTTATTTATTTATTTATTTTGCTTTTTGGATCACACCCAGCAGTGCTCAGGGGTTCCTCTTGGCTCTGCACTCAGGAATTACTCCTGGTGGTGCTCGGGGGACCATATGGGATGCTGGGAATTAAAGCTGGGTCGACCGCGTGCAAGGCAAACGCCCTACCCGTTGTGCTATCTCTCCAGCCCAGGTTTCCTTTCTTACATACTAAATTTCCATATTATACCCTGATCCCAGAAAACAATGAAGGAGTATTTCTTTTGGCTTTTTGTACTGCAGTTAGAGGTAAGAAAGGTCTCATCCCATAAGTGCTACCACTACATTTGGTGACAAAAGAGTGAATTCTCAGGAATTAGCACTGTAACATGTTCCGAGGAACAATTCTTCTCCAGTGTCGAAAATGGCATGGTGAGATTCGTGCCTTCTTGTCTCGGTCAGACCAATGATGTCTTACTTGATCATTCGCGCTTGTACCATCAGGTCCTCGATGGATGCATCTGATGCTAGCGTACGTGCATTGAAAGTACAGACGATCATTTTTGTTTTCCTTCATTGTGGCAGCCTAGGTCGGCCTTGAGATTTTGTCGGCCTCTCCTTTCTTATCCTTCTTAGTGCTGCCATGTCGGTGAAGCCTTCAGGGTCAGGTGAATGAGACCAGTTGTAGTTACTGGTTTTGGCATATCGAATACACAGCGGATAGCTTGCCAGGCTCTTCTGTGCGGGCGGAATACTCTCGGTAGCTTGCCAGTCTTTCCGAGAGGGATAGAGGCTTTTGGGGCGACCTCTAATCACCCTTGTAGGTGTTACCATATTTGAACCCTATCAAATATGGTACGACAATTCCGGAAGATGGGTATTTAGTGTTTTATGATGTGTCGCACGGCCGCAAGCGGCCACGCGGGTCCGGAAAGCGTCCTGGGGTGTGGCGACGGCTGGGTAGTGGAAGTAGTGTCTTCGCCTGTCCTTCGCCAACTATAAGACCAAGATGACTGCCCTCCGACGTCCTGATGGATCCATCACATCCTCCAGAACGGCAATGGAGAAGATTATCCATGACTTCTACTCAAATCTCTTCGATAGCCATGTCCACTTGCCGACATACCAAATTCCACAGGATGGATATGTCGTTCCCAACGTTCTCCCTTCCGAAAGCTGACACGCCATTTCGTCGGTAAAGAAACAAACAGCACCCGGCCCAGACAAGATCAGACCTGAACACCTGAAGAACCTGCTGTCAGTACTCATCAATACACTGGCTCGGCTCTTCACTTGCTACCTGTCTGAATGCAAGGTTCCGTCCCAATGGAAAACCAGCAGGACCGTACTACTGTTCAAGAAGGGAGACATCCATGACATTGGCAACTATCGCCAGATCTGCCTATTGTCTGTCATCTACAAGTTGTTCACTCGAGTCATCCTAAATAGGATTGGCAGAACACTAGATGAAGGACAACCATGCGAGCAAGCCGGGTTCCGCAAAGGATTCAGCACCATCAACCATATCCACACGATAACCAAGCTCATTGAGGTTTCTCGGGAGTTCAAGATGCCGCTCTGTTTAACTTTCAATGATTTAAAGAAGGCCTTTGATTCTGTTGAGACGGAAGCGGTCATTGAAGCCCTAGCCAATCAGGGCATTCAAGCCCAATACATCAGGATCCTCCGTGAGCTGTATTGCGGATTCACTACCAGGATCTCACCATTCTACAAAGAAGTGATCGTTGATGTCAAGAGAGGGGTACAGCAGGGTGATACCATTTCACTGAAACTCTTCAGTGCCACCCTCGAGAACATCATGCGATGACTGGAATGGGAAGGAATGGGAGTGAAGATAGATGGTCGGCAACTACACCACCTCCGCTTTGCTGATGACATTGTTTTAATAACACCAAACATCAGCCATGTTTATGAGAAACAGCCTTGTTCCTGACGCCCCATTCGCTCTCAATGGAACGACCATCTCCGAATGCAACAGCTATGTGTACCTAGGTCGAGAGGTCAACATGACAAATGACCTGGCACCCGAGCTGCGCAGGAGGAAGAGAGCGGCTTGGAACGCCTTCAAGAGCGTCGAAGAAATAACTAAGAGGACGAAGAACCTCCGGCTCCGGGCACATCTCTTTGATTCCACTGTTCTTCCTGCATTAACATATGCCTCAGAGACCTGGGCCCTACGCAAACAAGATGAGAACGCTATTCAGGTCTCCCAAAGAAGAATAGAAAGAGCTATGCTTGGAATATCACGTTTCACTCAACTGAGAGAAAGAATCCGGAGTTCTGACATCCGTCGACGATCAAGGATCAGGGACGCTGTCTCATTTGCCAAGTTGTCGAAAATCAGATGGGCTGGTCACGTAATGAGATTTAAAGACGACCGTTGGACTAGAGCTGTTACTGACTGGATTCCACGGGATGGGATGTCAAAAGACCGCGTGGCCGCCCACCTACCAGATGGTCAGACTTCTTCGTGAAGATCATGAACGATCGGTTTGAGGCCCTTCATGTTCTCGGAGCGAACAGATGCCATTGGGCTACACTAGCTCACGACAGGGACAAATGGGAACTTAAGTGATTAAGTGAGCACTGTAACACTGTCCTCCCGTTTTTCATCAATTTGCTTGAACGGGCCCAATAATGTCTCCATTGTGAGACTTGCTGTTACTGTGTTTGGCATATCGAATACATCATAGGGAGCTTGCCAGGCTTTGCCGAGTGGGTGAGATACTCTCGGTAGTTTGCTGGGCTCTCCAAGAGGGGCAGAGGAATTGAACCCCGGTTGCCTGGGTCAGCTGCGTGCAAGGCAAACTCCCTATCTGCTCTGCTATGGCTCCAGCCAAACTCTCAGGAATTAAGCCACATAATTTGGGGCTGGGTAGGGCGTTTTCCTTGCATACAGTCAACTCGCTTTCCTATTCCCAGCATCCCATATGGCCCCCTGAGCACTGCCAGGAATAATTCCTGAGTACATGAACCAGGAGTAGTAAACCCTGTACATTGTGAAGTGTGACCCCAAAAGCAAAAAAAAAAAAAATCACATAATTTGAGCAAATTGGTTTGAAATTGTATAAACTTTATGAAGTACTTGTGATGCTAGGGGCCTCCTGGGTCCTCTGGTGGACCTGGGGCTGGGAGGTGCTGGTGACTGGGGAGAGGCATGTCTGTTTGGGATCTGCTTCCAACTCTGATCCCTGCCAGGCATGTGCCCCACCCTTTGAATCAAATCCCCAGGCTCTGTCAATCTGAGTCTTCAAAATACTTTGGACAATCAGTAATCATCTGACTATCATTTGTACTATTAGTTATCATCTGAACAGTCAGTGACCATTTCCCCTGTTCCTGAGCCTGACAATGATTAAATGAAGTCCTGTGGTTGCTAGGTGTAGACATTCAAAGTTAAGAGACTGATTAAATGGTGGAATTTTGAGCTCCTGATCTGATTCTCCACTTTTTCCTGGGTGACTACTTCCCATTGAAGCTGGCAGTAAGTATAATGAGCTTGGAGGCATGAGAAATTTTGTTTTTATTATCAAGTGATTTATATTGATTGTTAATAATATGGATATTTTTTCACAGTATGCATTTTATGGCCTACTTGTTACCACGTGTGTTTTTAGTTTAAGTGTATTAATGTTGTATTTCTATAATAAGAGGCACTCAGTCATTTTTCCACCTAATGAAAAGGTAGGAGTTCATGACACTGTGGAATGAACAAAAATTCTTGAATCCATCAATGAGTGGGTAGGGAAAACAGGAGTTGCAGGTGGGAAGAAGGGCATAGTCTTAAAAACATTTCTAAATGTGTTAATATAAACACCTTCCTTTCTCCCATTCCTCATCCATCTCACTTTCTTTCTGAATGGTTTTGTTTTATTTATCACTTATCTGCCCACTTACTCCGAGATACCTGATTTATGACAAAGGGAATTCTTTTGTTTTTGTTTTGGGCCCATACCTGGCAGTGCTCAGGACTTACTCCTGACTTTACACTCAGGGATCACTCCTGATGGGTTTGAGGGACCATATGGGGTGCCAGGAATCAAACCCAGATTAACCACGTGCAAGGCAGGGACCCTATCCTCTGTACTATCACTCCAGCCTGGACAAAGATAGTTTTGCAGGAGAATGGGGGAAAGAATGACCTTTTTAATAAATGGTGCTTATTAATTAAAATATCTAATTAAAATTTTGATGATTTATATGTAATAAATGGTGCTTAATTGAAATACCTAATTAAAATTTTGATGATTTATATGTAATATTTAAAATATGTGATTTGAAAAGGAGTGTTGCAGTATGACATAGGATTCCTAAAATCATTGGTAACAGGAGAGTTTAGCAAAAATGAAAGTCAAGTATTCTACAGCTAAAATTAGAGGATAATCTAATTTATTTTGTAATTTTAAAGTCAACGTACGTTTTCAGTGAAAATATTATCTGATCAGTCTAAACCATCTGTTTTGATAAAATCTGTTTTTCTAGAACAAATCATTTGTTCTTATCTACAGAAAAGGGAAGCCAAAGTTTTCATATTTTAATCAGCCTGACATTAACCTCCCATAAAAATTATGCACGTTTCAGGGCAAGTCTGAAAATCCTAGATCAAACAAGTGTTTTGAAGATTAGTAACAGGCTATATTATGCTCCTTGTCCATCAGCCTGGTGGGCTACATACTGAATTTAGTGCTGTGCAGTAGTTGTCTGAAGGACCTTTAGAAAGATTTATTTGTGTGGCAATCGGAAATATAAAAGAGAGACAAAGGTAATAGTTTCCAGTTCACTGAAAATAAAAGAAAAATTATTTTAAAAATAGTTGGTACTTATTAAACTTTACATTGTTCTATTTAGAAGGCAAGTTGCTATTAACAGGAAGCAACATGTCATTTGTGACACTTCCTTCATAGTCATCATTAACTGAGAGATTAGAATTTTTGTAACTTTTCAGGCAAACATTCCAATTTGACTTGTTTATCATCACGGAAGTTTGTTTGTTTATAGGTTAGGTGTTACCCTTCCTCCAGAGTTATTTCAAACGTTTTCTTTGTCTTTCTCTTTGATTTTCTTTCTTTTTTCCCTTTTTTTTCTTTTTGTTTATTTTTGGGGCACACCTGGAAGTGCTGGGAGGCTTCTTCCAGCTTAGTGTTCAGAGGCCCCTGCTTGGAGACCAGTTTCAGATATTAATTTAGCAGAGATAATAACGAATCGAGTACGTCACGGGTAGCTTGTCAGGCTCTGCCGTGCGGGCGAGATACTCTCGGTAGCTTGCCGGGTTCTCCAAGAGGGGCGGAGGAATCGAACTCGGGACGTACTCGATATGCCAAACACAGTAACAACAAGTCTCATGATGGAGACGTTACTGGGCCCGCTGGAGAAAATCGATGAACAACGGGAGGACCGTGGACCGTGGAATAACGAATATTGATCTAAGTTCAGGAAAATGGACATGTTATGTACCAACACAATGTGGTTGAAGTTATTCATGCGACATTTTTGGAGGATTGACACCATGTCTAAATTGCCCTCCATTTCAAATATACTTGGACACAGATATCTTAGCAGAACTACAAACAATTATACATTGTTTAAACAAAATTGATTAAATTATGGTATAAACTCAAAGTTAAAGTTCTTTAGGTATTAACAATGACTGGTAGGTATTCTGGTAATGGGTGTGGTATTGGAATTATGTGTATGAGAAACCACTATTAATTGCATTATAATGCAATTAACAAAATTACAATATTGTAACAAAATTACAATAAAAAATTTAAATAATGACTTAAAACATATTAGTAGAAAATCATATTAGTAGAAAATATGACCATATGTATTTATGTCTATTACACCAAGTAAAAGAACAGATTATAAAGTGATATTTGTTCATTCATTCATTCGTTCATTCATCATCCTGTTATTCGTCGATTGCCTCGAGCAGGCCCCAGTAACGTCTCTTTCATCCCAGCCCTGAGATTATATTCAAGGCTCTTTAGGAGAATGAGACCCATCACTGTTACTGGTATTTAGCATATTTGGTACGCCACGGGGAGTTTGCCAGACTCTGCCGTGTGGGCAGGCTACATTCGATAGCCTGCAAGTTTGTCCAAAGTAGGAATGAGATAATAAGATGTCATAATAAGATGTCTATTACACCAAGTAAAAGAAACAGATTATAAAGTGATATTTGTATATAATCATATTTTGTTTAAAAGTACAGAAATCAAACTAAAAATTGTTGTTGACAATAGGTACCAGGAATACATTTGATATTAATTTCCTTTTTGTTTGTATCTGATTCATATTTTCCAAATGTTCTTTTATAATATGTTCATAAAATTTTATGAAGCTCAAGCAAATTGATAAACAATGAGAGGACAGTGCTACAGTGCTACAGTGCCACATTAAAAAGACAAATAATATTTTAAAAATAGCTTTGATTCAGTTTCTTGAGGTTGGGGAATGTGAACAAACATTTTTTTTTTGTAATCTCCAATACCATTGACTAATACATCCAGCAAATAAAATGAATCCAACAATTACCTAAATGAAATCATAATATTTCAAACAAAAGTCATAGTGATAAGATTGGATGCATAGTATAAATATTTCCCAGTGTGAATTCTTATACTACACTCTTAAACTGCTTTACTTCCCAGGACGTTTATTATATTTTCTTAATGTGAGTTCTTAGGAGGAAATTTGTGATGTTGCTTCACTTCCTTCTAATAAAGTCACTTTCCTATAATAAAGTCACAACTTATAGGCAATGGTATGGCACTGCTTTTATTGCATGTGGTCTTTTAATTATCTTTCCAATAGAAGGCTTGATCAACATATAAAAAGTTTTCAGGACTTGCACTTTCTTTGATATGTATTATCGTGTTTTAACAAAAATGAATGTAAATCCTTTTGTAATATAAAATATAGGTTAACAGTGGAGTTATCTCCATGGAAATTAAAACATCACAGGGGACTGACAAACATTTATGAGGATCATAGAACAATAGTTGCAAATGATCATTTAATGAAATGAAAAATTATATGGATATCAGTTATTAAAACTTGCCCCTTTTTTTCAGATGAAGAGATAGATTTATTTATACAGCTGAAATAGGGTCATTTTTGAGATGTTTAGTCTCCTTAACTATGCCCTAAAGATTATAAGGGAGAAATAACCTCATTGGATGTTTTGACAGGGCCTACATTGATTATGAGTGAATTTCTGCGCTCTTAACCTGTATTATGTGACTTTATGTGACTGAAAAAATATTGTTTTAAAGTTATTCAAGAACTATTCAACAAGTTAAGAATTCAGAATAATGGATATTATGGAGATACTTAAAATTTGTTTTTCTATAATATGAACTTCTAAGTAGTTTTGATTATATAAATTAAATAAGTTTTATAGAGCTTCATGGGCTGAATGCATGCACTGCATGCATGGCCTGGTCCCCTGAGCATAGGACAGAAATTTACCTGAGGACTGCCAGGTCTGTTTCAAAAACCAAACAAAAATCCCATATTAGAGGCTGGAGCAATAGTACTATGGGTCGGGCATTTGCATGTCACATTGTCTATCTATGTTTAATCCCCAGCATCCTATATGGTACCTGGAGTAAATTCTGTACTGCCAGGAGTAAATTCTAAGGGCAGAGCCAGGAGTAACCCCAGGTATGGCCCCCAATCAAACAAACAAACAAAAAAGTCTAAATAAATAGGTTCAAGGATACCTATGAGAAACACACACACACACACACACACACACACACACACACACACACACACACACACCTTGGTTCTTTGACCACAGGCTTGCTGTGCTCAGGAGAACATATGTGGTGCTGGAGATCAAATACAATTTTGTAACATTGATGTCAGGGGACCCCACAGGTAGCTTATGTGAGGCAAGGAAGAGAGAGACAGTCACTTTTTTTGTTGTTCTAAAGTTCAATTGTCTTTTTTCTTCACAGTCACAAAGTTGTTCATGATTGGGTTTCACTTATACAATGTTCCAACATCCATCCCTTTAAAAAAAAATACATCTTATTGGACCACCATGAGATACAGTTACAAACTTGAGAGATTACGTTTTAGTCATCCAATGCTTGAGCACCCATCCCTCCACCAGTGCACATTTTCCACCACCATTATTCCCAGTGTTCTTCCAGCCACCCCCACCCCATCCCACTCTCTGCCTCTGTGGCAGGTACGACTCTTACTCTCTCTAATTTGGGGCATTATGGTTACAATACAGATACTCAGAGGCCATCATGTTTGTCCTTGGTCTACTTTCAGCACTCATCTCCCATCCCAGGCGATCCCTTCAATCGTAGTGGTTATATCCCTTCAAACTTAGTGGTTCCTTCTCCATCCCAACTCCCTTTTCCCCCAGCGCGTGGGGTCGGCTTCCAAACTGTGGTCTGATCCCCCTGGCCCTTATCTCTATGAGAGTCACTTTCTCCCAATCTGCCTCTGCCATGCAGACCCAGCTGGGAAGACAGGACTGATAGAGTCTGTGATGACCCACCCTCCCTGCTAGCCCCACCATGAGGTTATGAAGCCACCCCTGGCCTCCACTTGGTCTTCTCCACAAAAGAGTTGATCCCTGCCATCTGATTTCTTGGGAAACCACAGAATCATATTGGGATGAGCAATTGTTCTTTGCAGGAAAGGTAAATTAGTCCTAGACCTTAGCCAGGATTACTGGCTTCTTATCTTGTCTCACAGAAAGGAATTTCAGGACTAGATGAGCAGTGAAGTAAAACAGATTTTATTTGGAGGGATTTGAAAACAGATTTTATTTGGAGGGATTTGAAGGTGGGGGGGGGTTAAGGGTGGGTGGGGAGCAAGAGAGTAATGTGCTCAAGAGAGAATGCAGGCTTCTCCAAGGGCAGAAAGAGCCCCTACGCTCATCCTAGATAGGAAGTTGTTCACATTTCAAGAGGGGAGAAGCAGGTGACATGTGTGCTTAGGCACCACATGTGCTTGGCCATGTGGGCACAAGCAGCACGTGGGCTCTGGCAGCATATGCATGCCCTCCCTTTGCTCAAAATGGCTTTTATAGGATTTTTCCAGGCTGTCCCAGTGGGGCTTTCTAGCTAGCTAAGAGTCTTGCCTTATCTTTATCTTTAACTTATCTTATCTTATCTTGGTTATTTCTAAGTAGGTAGAGTTGGGAGTGTTCTTCTCCTTTTCTTGACCTTAGTTTCTGCTGAATCTTCTCTTGAGGGTGGATCCAGTCTTCTCTGGTCTGGGCTAGATGAGGTTAATCAGATTAAAGGAAGAAACTGGGGGTTCTTGACTAATTTCCTTCATGCCCTTTCTGTGGCAGGGAGGTGAGGGGAATTCTTGAGGTTCAGCTGCTGGAGGTCTTATCAGGTCTTGCTTTTTGCATCCACAATGTGGGTCAGACTTAGGACTGGTGGCTTTATTGCTTTTTAGAAATTTCCTTGCCATGATGGGGGAACCCTTCCCTAATGTACCTGGCTACATCATCATGGAAGGCAAGCACATTACCCACAGTAGTATGTCTGGCCCCAATAATAATATTCTATGTAACATACTTTAACAGTTAATTTAAAACATCTAGCCTATAAGAACTTTGCAATATAGAAGGGCTGGAGCGATAGCACAGCGGTAGGGCATTTGCCTTGCATGCAGCCAACATGGCCGACCCGAGTTCGATTCCTCTGCCCCTCTCGGAGAGCCTGGCAAGCTACTGGGAGTATCTCGCCCGCACGGCAGAGCCTGGCAAGCTACCCGTGACGTACTCGATATGCCAAACACAGTAACAACAAAGTCTCCAATGGAGATGTTACTGGGCCCGCTCGAACAAATCGATGAACAACGGGAGGACAGTGACAATGACAGTGACAATATAGAAGGAATGGAAAAATCAGCGCTAGATGTTTCGAAGATCTAATAAGTATTTTTGACTTAAAAGGCCTTTTTAAATTTGTGTCTTTTTAAATTCCATGCTGCCAAAATCCCAACCTCTTCTGATAAGGGGAATGAGTTCACAGTTTCTGTGGTTCAATAAGCTTCAGTGCAGAATGCTCTGTAAATCCCACAAAAGCAGAGCAGCTATCTTGAATTTGTATTCTGTTTGGGGGCCATGCCCTGAGGTACTGAGGACTTAATCCTGCCTTTGTGACCAGGGAATCAAAGGTTTGGGGATCTACCTCTCTTTGGCCCTCTGACTTCCTTCTTGTCTGAATTGTTCTGTGATTCTGATGTAGCAGGCAGGCAGATAGGGAAGGAACCCTTCCCAGGCGTCCTGGAAAGTAATAGCTCTGAAGATGCAAAGGCCAACCTTGTAGAAAACAGGAACTAAGGCCTGATAAGACCCTCACCTGGTGCCAGCAAGGAACCTAAAGAGATTATACCCCCGCCACCCCCATGAAGGAAATTCCATCTCCAGAAGATCTCTATAAAAGCCACCCTGAACCAAGGAGGGGCGCGCATATGCTGCCCGAGCCCATGTGCTGTTTGCACCCACGTGGCCGAGCACATGTGACACCAACATCTCCCCTCTTGAGATGTGTACTTTCATGTTTTCATGTCTAATGCTGGGGTGTGTTAGGGGCTCTCTCTGCCCTTGGAGAAGCCCAGGTTCTCTCTCGAGCATGATACTCTCTCTCCCACTTCCTCTCCCTCCTTCCCTTCAAAACCTCCAAATAAAAAAAAAAATCACTGCTAGTCTACTCGTGAAATTCCTTTCTGCGAAGTGAGACAAGAACCCAGTAACCCTGGGTCCCATGTGACAGAGGCGTAACGGGAGAAAGTGACTCTTACTTCTCCCCCACTTCACATGAGCCACTCTTGGGGCCCACAGACATCAGTTCCCTTCTAAAAATGCTATCAAAATTTCCTGCCTATGTTCCATGGAAAAAATTCATTATGCAATACTCAGGCCTCAAGACACAAAACAGTGTGAGGGTTCACTTTTGATTCTTTTCTTATCTTCCCTGCACTCCCCCCACCCCCCAGCTAAAAATGAGCTCCTGGGGGATGTGTCACTAGGGAGGCTCAGGCAGGAGCAGGAGCCAGAGCTGAGGGAGGACCTGAGGGGACCAGAGTACTGTGGTGCCGCGAGAGAGATTCTTGACCTGGAGAACAAGTCGATGGCTGACAGCCTGACCTGCCTGGGGTCTCTAGTGTCCTGGGCTCCCCAAGACTTACCTTCAAAATACTTTCTAAGGATTATTGAGTTCAATGGAATACTATGCAGCTGTAAGGAGAGATGAAGTCATGAACTTTGCTTATAAATGGATAGACATGGAGAGTATCATGCTAAGTGAAATGAGTGGGAAAGAGAGGGACAGATATAAAAGGAATGCACTCATCTGTGGAGTATAAAGTAACATAACATGAGGTTGACACCTAAGGACAGTGGATACATGGGCCAGGAAGATTGCTCCATAGCTGGAAGCCTGTCTCATGAGTGAAGGGGAGAAGGCAGCTGGAATAAAGAAGGGATCACTAAGAAAATGAGGGCTGGAAGAATCAATCGGGATGGGAGATGTGTGCTGAAATTAGATAACGGACCAAACATGATAATCTCTCAGTATCTGTATTGCAAATCATAATGCCCAAAAGTAGAGAGTATGGGGAATATTGTCTTCTATGGAGGCAAGGGGAGGGTGGGAGAGGGGGGAATATACCAGAGATATTGGTGGTGGGGAATGTGCACTGGTGGAGGAAAGGGTGTTTGATTATTGTGTGATTGTAAGCCAAACATGAAAGCTTGTAACTATCTTACGGTGATTCAATAAAATTTAAATTTTTTTAAAAAAAGGATTCGCGGCTGCGCGACATCTTATTATCTCATTCTTACTTTGGACAAACTGGCAGGCTACCGAATGTAGCCTGCCCACATGACAGAGTCTGGCAAACTCCTTGTGGCGTACCCAATATGCCATATACCAGTAACAATGATGGGTCTCATTCTCCTAACCCTGAATAAGCTAGGACGAAGGAGACGTTACTGGGGCCTGCTCGAGGCAATCGACGAACAAAAAAAGGATTATTGGTCTTGGGAATCTCCTTCTGGGGAGTCTGGAAACCTACTGCTGCCTCTGAGTGGGCTCTTGTAGGGTGACCCCTGAGGTACAAGGGCTTTCCCCCTTGAATCTGAAGCCTAGGTCTTCTCACCCACCTCAGTGGTACCAGCTGATGTAACCCACTTGTGATTGGTTGGTAGCCCTTCCCGCTCCTCAGGCTTGTCCTGTCTGGGTAATGCCATCTGAGGTGGCTAACTGTGACAGGAGAGTGTATGACATTGTCCTCATCAGCCCCATTTCCTCCAACCAACAGTCCTTAGTCCTGAAATGGCAGTTCCTCCTTGCCAGGTCTGCTGGCAGTGTGAACAGAGGGTTCCATACAGTACCTTTGTATCATGCTGAAATTCGGTCCTTGCAAAGGACTGGAATTGTGAGTGAAAAAGTAGATTATAGCCTTGTCCTGGATAACCCCTGGACTGTGTGTCTGTGTATCCAGAAACAGAAATTTAAATATTTTCAGGATCTACCCATCACCAAAGATGTGTTTCCAGGAGATCCCAATTCTAGAAACAGGCCTACCTATATTTCATTCAGGCAGGGGATGGGGCCTTTTCGTAGATGTGGATCTTCAGGATTTTTCAAAGGACCCAAAAGTCATCTCGGAAGGGTCTCAGGACTGTTTTGCCTTCATCAAGCCCTGCCCTTCCTCCCAGTGAGTCTCCCTTTCCCATGAGGCAGCTGTGAGCCATGACCCTTGTCTCCAGTTTGTGTACCCTGCCCTCCCACCCATCTCTCCCAGGCCTTCATTGCCCACTTGGTCAGCCCCACCTGGCTGGAGCAGCAGCACCTTCCCACACTTGTCCCACCTTATCCTGATCTTACCATAAAAGCACTAATGGCTGGACTGTTAAAAAAAAAAAAAAGAGCTCCTCTGGGGCATGGCCTGAGGCATAGTACAGTAGGCAGGGTGCCTGGTCACGTCCCTTATGGGATACTTATGTCATATGGTCCCCTGAGCACCACTAGGCAATAGTTCCTGAGTGAAGACTCAGGAATAAATCCTGAGCATCACCAGGAGTACACCAAAACAAAACAAAAAAGAGCTTTTCTCGATTTATTTTCTTTAAAAACAATTTTGGCGAAGGGAGGAGAGATAGTACAGCAAGTTGGGCACTTGCTCTGCTCTGCACATGGCTGACCTGGGTTCAATTCCCAGCACCCAATATGGTCCGATGAGCACCACCAGGAGTACTTCCTGTAGTAACCCCTGAACATTGTGTGAACAGGTGTGACTCAAACCACCCCCCACCCCAACACATTTTCTTTTTTGAGTGGAGGGGTGTTCGGCCACAGCTGTTCTCAGTCAGACCTTACTACTGGCTCTGTGTTTAGGGATCACTCCTGGCGATCTTTGACAGACTTTATGGGATACTGAGGATTGAACCCAGGTTGGCCAACTGCAAGGCAAATACCTAACCCAATGTTTATTTCTCTGACCTGCAAATGATTTTCATCAAGAAGTTTTATCTTGGGAGCTGGAGTGATAGTATAGCAGGTAGGGTGTTTGCCTTGCACACAGTTGACCTGGGTTCAATCCCAGGCATCCTATATGGTCCCCAAGCACCGCCAGGCATAATTATTGAGTGCAGAGCTAGGAGTAACCCCGGAGCATTGCTGGGTGTGACCAAATAAGCAAAAAAAAAAAAAAGTTTCATCTCATATGTTACCAACTTAAACTGAATACTGGTTTTCTTCAGCTATTAAAGAAGTATTTAAATTTTTGAAATATCTAATATTCAGCATTTGGAAAAATAAATTTACAAATGCATGTTAATAAATTTCTGACATATTCTGAGCAAAAGCTCTGATGTTTCTCTAAGATATGTAATTAAACTTATAATGATATGACAAAGAGTGGCTACCATGAGATATGGACATTTTTCAGTCCAGAAGATCTACTGGAGAGGTTCACTGTGGCATTCCTTCTTTTGTGATCATGATATTTTCCTTCCTAGATAAGTATTCACTCCTTCTTTTGAAACATACTTACATGCATGAGGCCTGGGATTGATTTCTGGCACGGAAAATATGAACAAAAAAATCCCAACAACAGAAAATAAACAAAAACTTGGAAAAATGCCCAGGGTCAGAGAGATAATCCAATGGGCTGGAACATATACTCAGCCCAGGATTGCATGGGACCCTGAGAACTGCAGAAAGTGACCTTGTACCCCACATCAACCCCACTGGACAAAGCTTTGAATAAGCTCTGAGTATTTCTGGCTGTGATTCAAGTCAATAAAAAAAAAAAACCTTGAAAAAACTGGTATAGCATATCTAGGAAATATGGGACTATATCTGTGTGATACACCTTAAAGAGAATGTAAAATCCCCAATGTAAACATGTTTAATGAAGAAAATGTCTTTGTGTTTGGAGTGATGGTAAAAATCAAAAGCACGACATCAAGATCACTTTTTTCCATCATGTGATCAAGGTTTCAGAATGCAATTACAAATACTACTTTTTGATAACAAATTATATGCCCATGTGTCAAAGAGATAGTATGGGAGTTAAGGCATTCAATTAACTCAAATTGCTTTGCCAGTGGCTGACCCTGGCATGATACCCAGCATCACAGATGGTTCCCTAAGCACTATCAGGAGTGATCCCCGAGCACAGAGCCAAGAAGGAGGCTTGGAGTACCATAGAGTGTAGCCCATCCAAAACAAACAAAAACCAGAAACCAAATTATATCCCAAACTTAACTAAAAACATTTATCTCAGATTTTGTGCTTTAGGAATCAGTACAGGAGTGGTTAGCAGAGCTCCCTGCTTCAAGGTCTGCCAGGTAGCTATGATGACTAGGATTAGTTGAAGACTCTACAGTGTAGAAGGCTATTGATATTCTTGGCTCTTTGCTTAGGCGGGACCCTGGCAAAGCTCAGGAAAATACACATGGTGCTGGGGATTCAACTGGGGTGAGCTCCATGCAAGCTTTACCTCTTGTACTATCTGTCTGGTCAAGCCTATGTTTCTTTTAATCAAACATTTTCCTCAATACAACAAAAATTAAGATTAGCAAATTAGCAACTGCAGGCAACTGCTAATTTGCTAACCAGTTTCTCTATCAACTACCTAAGGAGTGAATAATAATGTCTCAGATAAAGACTTCTGAGAAGACGGACATTTTCATAAATGTTTAATCTGAAAACCTCTTTTGAGTACATACTATGTGTTTTGCATACCATTGGAATGTGATGGAAATTTTATTGTTTGGTTTTTTTTCTTTGTTTGTTTTGTTTTTGGGTCATACCCAGCAATGCACAGGGGTTACTCCTGGCTTTTGCACTCAGGAATTACTCCTGGCGGTGCTTGGAGGACCATACGGGATGCTGGGAATCAAACCCGGGTTGGCTGCATGCAAGGCAAAGGCCTACCCGCTGTACTAACACTCCAGCCCCTGTGATGGAAATATCTACTATATATATTTTATGCTTTAGGAATCAGACAGGAGTGGTTAGTTGGGCTCCCTGTTTAGTTATATAGCAATGCAACTAAACAAGAGCACAGATTAGAAATTATTTCTGTATAGAATGGAGAAAAACGGTATAGTTACGAATATTATCTGTGGAACTCCTAGGATTAATCCAACTACAATATAATTACTACAATATCTTTAATCATAATGCTTCATATTTTTATTATTCGGTGATATTTCTATTAGAAAATAAATAAAAAATGTTCCTTTTCCTTGAAATAAGTGAACAATGTTACATATCAGCTGCTCAGATATGCAAAACATCACAGGTCTTTGGGAGAGAATAAATAGATACACTGAGTTTGATTGACACTGGGGTATTTTTTCTTTTAAGAGAAACATGGGAGTCGCATATATCAGTTTTTATCTTCAATGACAAGTGAAAGGTCCAAAATCAAATTAGCGGTCTCCACAGCCACCTGCAGGCCATTCAACTTAGCAGCGAAACAGTCCAAGGTCATGCTGGGAGCTGCGTCCACAGCTTCACGGGGAGGGCATGTCTGGGGCACAAAAGTATGAGGAGGACTCCTCAGGAAAGACCAGCTTAGCTCTTCCTGGCTATTGTACAGCCCACAGCCACATCTGGAAAGCAAATCTTGCCAGTTAACCGAAGAGGGAGAACTTGGCTGTACCGACCAAAAGTGTCCATATTTCATATCAGTGACAACTTCCCCTCCATCATGTTCCAAAGAGCCAGCAACAGATTCTAGCGCACGGCAAAAGGCTTCAGCAATCAGTCGAAGTTCTGTCTGAGTACACTCGTGATCTTTGAGGATGCTTCCTGGCTCGGTAGTAGTCTAAAGAGGAATCAGGACACAATGCATGGGTAACAGTTATTTGTACACACAGGAGGAAATACCTAATGACTAACATCCCAAACCAAGTACTTATTTATACATGGCAAAATGTGTGAGATTTATTTAAAATAAGAAAACTGGGAACAGCTCAGAGAACTGAAGCACAATGAGTGGCATATGCTGGCTGGGCTCTGGGTTTGTTCTCCAGCACCAACTGGTTTCCAGAGCACTGCTGGGTATAGCCCCGTTGCACCTACGTATTATTAAATCAAATACGATTTAGAGACATGGACCATTTTTACGTTTTTTTTAAAATTAATATTCTCTTTAAATTAATAAAAAGGTAGCATGACTTTAAACTGTTTTAGTGCCATTGTAATAAAAACTTTATTCTAGAAATGTCATGATAGAAAATATATCTACTAATCAACTAATAACTGAAAGACAGCTAAAGGCTCCTCCCAGAACTGGGAGACAGGACAAAGGTACATGTGCAGCATGTACATGCCATGTGTACCCAGGCTTGACCCCAGTACCACATGGTCCCTAAGCACCACTCACCACTGCAGTAGCCTGGGTATCCCTGGCCCTGCAGGCTTGATTCACACCCTGATCTCAGACCCTTACCTTAAACCACCCATACAGTTGGCTGAGAATTGCTGGTGGGGGTCCTGGTCTTTTTGAGGCCTATCTGGGTACCCCTTTCCCCACCCCCACAACCTCCACCCTTCAAAAGTCAAATGGAATCCTTCCTGCTTTTGCTTTTTTAATTTACAATACTGGATTGGAGCGATAGCACAGCAGTAGGACGTTTGCCTTGCGTGCAGCCAGCCCAGCCGAGCTGGGTTTGATTCCTTCGCCCCTCTCGGAGAGCCCGGCAAGCTACCGAGAGTATCTCTCCTGCACGGCAAAGCCTGGCAAGCTACCTGTGATGTATTCAATATGCCAAAAATAGTAACAAAATGGAGATATTACTGGGCCTGCTCGAGCAAATCAATGAACAACGGGAGGACAGTGGACAGTGGACTGCTAACAGCAGGGTTTCGTGCATGACACAAGCCCCCCTACCCTTGGCCCCCCCATCCTGTCCACCACTGTCCCAATGTCTCCCTCTTACCTAAACTCCCTCTCTCTTCCCTGTGGTAGCCTCCTACTGAAGATCTGCTCTCAGTTTCTGTTGCCCCTGGCATCTGTTATACCCCTACTGTGTTTCTTTATATCCCACATGAGTGGTACCATTCTGTGTCTCTCTCCTTTGTACTAATTCCACTCAGCACGATATTCTCCCAGATCCATCCATGTAGCAGCACAAACCTGACTGTCCAATGGCCTCTGGAGGATGGCGGCCACCAAGCCGCCAGGGAGAATAGGCCAAGGCATGAAACCTATTCCCACCTGGGGTGGCCCGGCACTGGTAACCTACTGCGGGGACCAGGCGCATTTCTGCCAAAAGCTGCTGGGTTCCGAGATTTGTTTCTGACTCTCTTGGATCATGGCTGTTAAGCAGTTTGATCAGGAGTCAGAGAGGCCATTCGTGGTGGCGACTCGGGGTCTCGTTGGGGTAGGGAGGAAAGGGCCAGATCCACCCCCATCCCATGAGGCCCCACGTGTCTTGTCACTGCGGGCCCAAACCTGACTATCCAATGGCCTCTAGAGGATGGCTGTTTGACCACTACTTTGGGCCATCTCCCTAACCAATTTTTTTTTTGAATTAAAGTATTAAAATTCATTCTCTTAGTAACTTTCAAATATGAAACAGAGTATTGTTGACTATAGACCACAACGTATGTTACAGTCCCACGTCTTATTTTAATTGTAAGTGGAAGTCTGCACCTTTTTAGCTCTTTCACCCATTTTTCCCACAACCTCTGGCAACTATCAGAATGTTCACTGTCACTGAGTAGGGCTCCTTCTTCTTCCCCTTTCCCATTATCCGCTCCCTTCTCCTTCTGCTCCTCCTCCTATTTCTTGTTTTTTGTTTTTGGGCCACTCCCAATCTCCATCAAGTTCAGAGGAAGTTCTTGAAAATTATTATCCAATAAAATATTTGTTTTGCAGAGATAGATAAATGGGACTATCTTAAACTAAGAAGCTTCTGCACCTCCAAAGAAACAGTGACCAAAATACAAAGACAGTCTACAGAATGGGAAAGGATATTCGCCGAATACACATCTGACAAGGGGTTGATATCCAGGATATACAAAATACTGGTTAAACTCCACAAGAAGAAAACATCCAACCCCATCCAAAAATGGGGCAATGAAATGAACAGAAACTTTCTCAAAGAAGAAATCCGAATGGCAAAAAAGCACATGAGAAAATGCTCTACATCATTAATCATCAGAGAGATGCAGATCAAAACCACAATGAGATACCATCTCACACCTCAGAGACTGGCCCACATTCAAAAGAACAAAAGCAACCAATGCTGGCGTGGATGTGGCGAGAAAGGGACACTTCTTCACTGTTGGTGGGAATGTTCACTGGTTCAGCCCTTTTGGACAACAGTATGGACGTTTCTCAAAAAATTAGAAATTGAGCTCCCATTTGACCCAGCGATACCACTCCTGGGAATATACCCCAGAGAGGCAAAAATGTGTAGTCGAAGTGACATCTGCACTTGTTTGTTCATTGCAGCACTCTTTACAATAGTCAGAAACTGGAAGAAACCTGAATGCCCAAGAACAGATGACAGGTTAAAGAAACTTTGGTACATCTACACAATGGAGTACTATGTAGCTGTTAGAAAAGATGAAGTCATGAAATTTACATACAAGTGGTACAATATGGAAAGTATCATGCTAAGCGAAATGAGTCAGAAAGAGAGGGATAGACATAGCAAGATTGCATTCATCTGGGGGATATAAAGTAACAAAGTATGAGATTAATACCCAAGAATAGCTGAGATCAGCACCAGGAGGATTACCCCATAACTTAGAGGCCAGCCGGGTATCCTAGAGGAAAGGGCAGTTCAGATAGAGAAGGGAGCACCAAATAAAGGATGTTTGGAGGATCCTCCCAGGAGGGGAGATGCATGTCGAAAGTAGACTATGGACTGAACATGTTTGCCACTCAATGCCTCTTTTGCAGACCACAACACCCAAACAGAGAGAGAGAACACAGGGGATTGCCCTGCCACAGAGGCAGGGGGGGATGGGGGATGGGGGTGGGAGGGATATTATCCATGGTGGTGAAAAACGGGCACTGGTGGAGGGATGGGTATCTGATCATTGTATAATTGAAACCCAAGCACAAAAAAAATTGTAAATCTACAACTGTAAAAAAATAAATAAATAAATAAATAAAATTTAAAAAATAAAAAAAAATATTTGTTTTGGGGCTGGAGCGATAGCACAGTGGTAGGGCGTTTGCCTTGCACGCAGCCAACATGGCCGACCCGAGTTTGATTCCTCTGCCCCTCTCGGAGAGCCCGGCAAGCTACCGAGAGTATCTCGCCCACACGGCAGAGCCTGGCAAGGTACCCGTGATGTATTCGATATGCCAAACACAGTAACAACAAAGTCTCCAATGGAGACGTTACTGGGCCTGCTCGAGCAAATCGAGCAAAATATTTGTTTATTCTGGTAATTTTTTTTTTTTTTTTGGTTTTGGGGCCACATCTAGTGATGCTCATGGGATACACCTGGCTCTGTAGTCAGGAGTCTCTCCTAGTGGTACCTAAGGGACTATATGGTAGTCCCCAGGGGAACCTGGGTAGGCCGGATGTAAGGCAAGCGCTTTACTCACTGATAACTTCAATTAGAGGTTTCATTATCAAATAGTTTACATTATTTGGGGAAACAGTGCAAGGCATTATTCTGCATATAGGCTGTAAAAGATGTAAATTTACATTTTCACTGATCCCAGTTTTCCACTAGAAGGACTGCAGAGGATCTGGTCACAAACCTTTCTGGCCAAAGAACCAATTAAAAATACTTGGAGAACATAAACCTATTTGTATTCGTTTTCAAAGTATTTCACTATGAGCTAGACTAAAATACTGTAATACTCTAATGCTGTAATTAGACTACAATAAATGAAACGTCAGGAAATGGAATTTCTTAAGTTAATAAAAATATCCTTCTTCAATAAAATATATAGCACAAAAGAATACCTGTTTTAAAATTTTACTAGAATCTAACATTTAGAATGCATTGATAAGTGACTTTTTTATTTTCTGGTAAAGGAAGCCCTGAAGTACTTTGTACCATAACACTTGCAATGTGAAACTCAATTACAGCACTATAGAGGTTGAGATCTCTAAGAATCCCCGCAAACACAAATTTATTTCAACATGGAATGTACACACACAATATGGAATGTACGCACACAATATTCAAAGAATGTCATTATTTGCGTACATGCTATGTTTATAGTTACAATTGCAATAAAGGTGTTACCATTTGCATATTTTGGGGGGTGCCAGAAGTCTAAGGGCCACTCGCAGTGATAACCTGGTTTGGTTGTGGGGACCTGAAAACGGAATGCTAAGGCCTGGTAAGGTCCTGCTGCTCAGGTCTGGAAGGGCCGTCTGAGTGGTGCTCAGGAGGCAGGTCAGGGACCAGACTCTGAGTCTCACACACTGCAGGTATGTGCTAGGGCCTTTCGAACTATCTCCCTGGCACTGTGAGCTTATATTTTCAAAACAGTATCTTCCTCAAATGATTTTAAATAGGACATTTGATTTTGACTATTGAGAAATAAAGCTCATTATCTCATAAAATGAGTAGCTGAGAATTCACCAACTCTGAGGGGGCCTCTACCTTGTGTCTGATGTAGGCAGCCAAATGTGTTTCAGTACATCCACCTCCCAACAAAGCGCATGGGTCCTTGAGTGTTAACTGCAATACATGCAGTGCTGCTTGACATGTGAGCTAAAAAAAAAAAAAAAAAATTAGAATCAGACTCTCACAAAGGAATAGAACAATGCTCTCAAGGCAACTTAGTGGACTTAAAGAGCTTGATTTTAAAAGCAAAAGAGCAAAACCTTTGTTGCCAAGGCTGTAATACAAATACAATGGGGAATTATAAAGATTAGAGATTACTGAAAAATACTTTAGCCAGATATTTGTTTTCAAAGACCAGATTAGTATTTTTTTTCAAATTCACTTAGCTCTTCAAAGTGAGATTTGCAAATGGATGGCCTTTGTATACCTGGGTCTTTAAGACTTGTTAGTATTTCCACTAAAAATATTTTAATCTACTAGTGTAGTAGCACTATAGCTACAAAACAGTAACATAAAAACTGCTGTAAATCATGTTACTTCAGTAGAAATGGGGCCAAAATTGTGTGTGTGGGGAGATTGTATTAATTATCACAACTGTTCATGAGATGGTAATGCTTAGGATTTCTTCTGATTCTTCAGAGCCAGTTATACACATCCCAAGAGAACTCTGGCCCAGGTTAGACTTCTCATCACACAGATGTCAGATTCCCTGCAGCACAACCAAGTATGGATCTAAATGAAACTGATTCTGATCTGAGGAGCATAACGAAGAATGGCAGAAACCAATCGGACACAAAGCTTTTTTAAAATCTGAGTTTAATATACATGTAAAATAATGAGCTTACATTATTTTGGTTTTAATGAACTAGTGTATAAATGCTATAGGATTTATTTCAAGGTGCTATAGAAATGACAACATAGCAACAAGCCAGTTGTAATAAATAGATAATACATAAAATTTTAATGCTCATTAAGTTATATTCTTGAGCATTTGTAAATAAGTTTTTCTCTTCATTTTTTTGGGGGGATACCTGGCAATGCTCAGGGATGACTCCTCGCGAAATACTTGGAATATATGCAGGATCAGCTGTATGCAAGGCAAGCATCTTACCTGCTGCTAGCTCTCTGGTCTCGGTCTTTATAATCTTTTTTCGACTTCATTTTTGGGAAACACCTGGCAATACTCTGGGGTACTCCTGGCTCTGCACTGGGGAATTAGTCCTGGAGGTGCTTGAGGGACCATGTAGAATGCTTGGGATCAAATCTGGGTCAGCTGCATACGGGGCAAATGCCCTATCTACTTCAAGCCCAGCATTTGTAAAATTTTAAGCTTCTGTCCAATATAATAGATTATTCCTCTCTTCAGATAAAAGCCGACGAGTTACTAGTAGTAGGATAGAACAAATTCTACTAAGATGTGGATGATGGGTATGACTGAAAAAGCACTTTTTTCTAAGTGAATTATTCAGAGTATATATTTTAATTTAATGCTTACAAAAAGTTCATGTCAAAGCCCTTTACATTGCTCGCAAATACTAGAATAGCAGCAAGTACCGAAATTATCATAATCGCACTGGCAATTCAGTCGGCTTAATGACTTTAATTCATTCATTTTCATTGTTTGTACTTTCTGTACTGCAAAAGGAAGTTATGAGAAAAAAATAGCTGTTAAAAAAAAAAACAAGCTATCTGAATGATTATTTTTGGCTTAGGTCTCTAGATAGGGAATTCAAAGTTCATCACCTACCTTTAGTTCATCCCAGGAAGTGTCATTTCTGTTGCACAGAAGCAAGCTGCAGATGGTCTCTTCATTTGGAATGAGATGCAAAAAATGTTTGGAGCCAAATTTTGTGGCGCACAAGTCTTTCACACTTCCATAACTGCTAGGAGAGATTAAACCCAGGGAGCCAATAGGCTGTGCTCCTAGTTTTTAAAGTTTAGAAAACACAAAACATGTAAGTAAAGGTGATGCACTGAATCATTTAATATATTTATTCCCACTCAATAGAAAAAGATGATCTTTTGGCTGACAGGCTTCTTTGCACCTCTGTCAGAAGCTATTTTTGTACTGTACAGAAAAAAGGCACAATTTTGCCTACATTTTCAGAGACCATGTGTACCCACTTACTCAGCAACCAGAGGCCCCAAATGAAGAACTCTACTTAGTCGGAATAATGGCAAAATGAGGGGGAAAACTCTTTTTTAGGCATCATTATGATTTGGTTTTGGAGCCAAATGGTCAGGGGATAGTACACCTGGAGGTAACATCTGGTGATCAGCACACGAGCTCTTTCAAGAGCTGTTTGCCTAGCCCCAAGGTTTAATTTTTATTTAAAAGCACAAAAATAAGTGATACAAACAGTGGTGTAGTTGGAAATTAGAGGGGTTATTTTCAGTGGACATTTTGACGGGAGTGGGGCTGGCAACTGTTTTTTAATTTATTGAGTTACCTAATTTCTGTCAAAATAAAATAAAAGACGGTGAATCCTTATTTCAAGGCTATTCTATACATTAACTATTTCCCCCTTTCTTTCACACAAGTAAAATAGCAAACAAGAAACTTAATACAAATAAGAAGACTTATTTGACTTAATACAAATGGGATGACTTGAGAATTTCCAAAAAAATCTCTAAATGTAGTAAGGCTATAAAGGGGGGGGGGGGGGGTGTTCGAAGCTCAAAGAGCTAGTGCCTATTTTCTGTTGGAGGACGCCCCAGGTTCCATCCCACAGCACCACTGGGTGCTCTTAGGGCTGTTCAGAAGGACCTTCACGTTGGGAGTAGCTCCTGAGCACAGCTGAGAGTGGCCCCCAAACTAGAAATAGTAAACAAAAAATGCCCTTGAACTGCACAAGAAGTAACAATGGTAAAGTCTTAAGAATAAAACAGAACATCTGAGCAATGCATCATTTGGCACCAATTTTCTAAAAGATGTTTTCTTTCAAACTAACGCAGTTAAAAAACAATTACATCTAAAAACACTGCTAGGAAGTATCAGCCATAGAGACAGGCTGGGGAGGGGGGTGGGAGGGAAACTGGTGGTACTGGTAACGGGAAATGTACACTGGTAAAGGAAGGGGTATTGGAACACTATGACTGAACCCAAATATGAACAACTTTCTGTATATGTCATGGTGATTCAATTAAAAGAAAAATACTGCTAGGTGCTGGCTGAAGAGATAGTACAGTGGGTAGGCCACTTGTCTTGCATGTGCCCGACCCAGGTTCAATTCCCAGCACACGTTAAGTCAGTGGCCTGAGTCCTGCCAGGAGTGATCCCTGATGCATAGTCAGGATTAAGTACTGAGCACTGCCAAGTGTAGCCCCAAGCAAAATAAAAACACTGTCAGCTTCCAAAAATTTGTAAGAACCTACAAAATAATCACTGAACAATTTTAATTCTTTGAATAGCCTTTCTTGACTTTAGATGTCTCCAAGAATAAGGGAATACTTGGGTGATTTAAAACTTAAGAAAGAAAATGGCCATGTCCTGTATTTCATCCAGTAAAACAATAACCTGTACTATTTTTTTAGTCACTTAATAATGAGCAAGTCACTTGCGTTTGTTTGATTTTCTGGGTGGGTTTCTCCATGTAAGAGTAAAATGAAAAAAATATAAAAAAATGAATAAATTAAACATGTTGTCAACAGTCGAATCAAATATCCACAATTTATTACTTAACCTAAATAATGAGTAAAGAGGGATTTTGTGTGAAAAAAGAGAAAGTTAACCTTTATGTCCCAAGGAAGAAGGTTTAGGCTAAACATTGTTTACTTAGTATATTTCGCCCGGGACCATCTACCTCCTTGCTACCCCATCTTTTTGTCATTAAGAATTCTCTGCCCGCAAGATACAGACTAAAGCTCAGGCTATTAATTCCATATTCCAGTTCCATATGAGCTATGTAGCGTTGTGGACTGAAGTAGAAACCCTGTTCCCAGGGTTCTGGGAAAATACTTCATTAAAAAAAAAAAAATCACAAATCTGTAATACCCAATACTCAAAAGCTGAAAATCACCTGATTAATGAAGGCTGGGGAGTATATAGGTAAGGTTCTTGCCATGCATGCTGGCAACCTGGGTTCCAGCCCTGGCACTGCTAGGAATTAGCCCTGAGTACTACTGGGTGTGCCCCCTGCCCTCCAAATAAAACAAAAATAAAAACAAAAGAATGTGAGAGAAGGTGGAATGTGCTAGGGCATTTGCCTTGCACATAGCAGACCTGGGTTCGATCCCTGGCATCCCATTTGGTCTCCTGAGCACCACTAGTAGCTCCTGAACACAGCCAGAAGTTAACCTCTGAATACTGCAGTGTGTGCCCAAACAAACAAAAACAATGTGAGGGCTCAAAGAGAGGAGCATATGCCTTGCACACAGCAGGTCCAGGCTTGATTTCCAGCACTGCTAGGTCTCTTAGTACCCACTAGGAGCCCACTAGAGCAAGGATGTAGCCAAAAATTGGGGAAGGAAAATAATGGGCTTGACTTGTGTCAATGAATTCCAAAAAATTACTGATGTTAATAATTTCTTCTTTCATGATCACCTGACAATCTCATTACCTAGAGACAGCACATATTCAACGCGTAGCATCTATCATATTCCTTTGTCATCCTTTGTGAAGGGTTAAAAAATGACTACTAATTTGAGTGATCACAAAAAAATCACTTTTCTGATAGGTTGTCAATGAAATGAAAGGGTTATTTATTAAAGTGGCTCAAATCAGGAGCTCTTCAACATTTTACTTTGGTTCTAACAGAATGGCTTGTATTTGCTTTAATGTACTATTTATGAAATACAATTAATTTCTTTTTTAAATTGTGTGTGCCACTGAACAGTCATTTTAGAATGCCAGCTACTACACATACACTTATGAACTACTGATTTAAAAAGAGGAACTTCTACCAGCAAAATTACTTTGTGAGTGGGACTTCAGGATAGACTTTTGGTTTGTTTTGGGCGTTTGTTTTGGGCCATCCCTGGCTATTCTCAGGGATCACTCCTGTCCATGCTTGGAGACATTTGTGATACTAGGGGTAGAAGGTGGGTTGGCTGAGTGCAAGAAGAGTGTTTTATCCTCATACTATTTCTTCACCCAGAATGAATTTCAAGTATGAAAATGATCATCAAAATGCTGGATTTCTCAGTGGTCTAATGTATTTGGGGATTAACAATTTTAGATTTTGAGAGTTACTGCAGTAAATTTTGGGGCTGCAAAATACATAGCAGACTGCCAATTACTTTTTGAAATGTGAACAATAGACGATCTTTTTCAGAAACAACCTCTGCTGACAGAAATGATACTCAAGCTTGCTGTGAGGTTGGTAACTTCAAAAAAATTTTTTAAGATGGTCAAGAAGCTTTTACCTGTAACTTTACTCAGGGGTTCCATAAGAGCCAATCCAACTCTGTCTATGACAGTAACATGATGCACGCTGAGAAACTGCTTCAAAGACGGGTGTATTACTTTTTGGCACAGGACAAGATTTACGTGATCACTAACTAGCTCTTTTCCTAGGGTAAGCAATTGGTCCAGGGCTGCATTTTCAAGAGAAATCCCGTAACTAACCACCACTGTTCCTTCTCCAGTATCTGTAAGGTCTCCAGACAGGGAGGCACAAAAGAGTGCTACTTTGAAAGAATCTGATTTTCTGATAGGCAGGATCTTCATCAACTGAACTTCTGATATTTCGATAAGTATTCCAGGCAATACGGTAGAATCCGTAACCCTTGGGCCTTTTAAAGGAATAATTATACTCTTTCCTAAAACAACACACTCTCCAACATTTTCTGGAATTGTCAGCAAAAAGGCTTTTAGAATCAAAGTACTGATGTGGTCTACTTCCTTTCTGGTGAGCATGCAGGCAGGTTTGCTTGTTATTATACTACGTACCAAGCAAAGGAGCATTCTAGTACTACTCAAGTCGACTGGGATTCGACAGCCGCAGTCCTCAGACTTGAGGTAACTAACGCAGAGGCTCAGAAGCTGCTTATTCAACCTGATGGTGGTGGTGGGTGTTAGGTCTATTCTCTGAACATTGTCAATCAAGTTGCAGCAGAGGATGGCTGTGAATAAGCCACCATCGCTGAAGCATGACACGTGGCTCTGCATGGAGGTTGTCAGGATCTTTAGGACGGGGTGGGAGACGGAGAGGTGAGCCAGGAGAGCAGATGACTGTGAAGTCGTGCACACGGGCCCTCCGAGGCCATTGTGCAGCTGCTTCAGGCGGCCACAAGGGCCGTAGCATGACGTTAAGATCCCTTTCAAGACTGAGAGTGTGGTCCTGACCTTCTCACTGTTCAGCGGTTCGCTTTTACACACTGATGGTTTTTTGGCCTCTAAAAGAGACATTTTAGTTCAGGTAGCAATTTGTGAAGATAGCTTTTATTTTTGTTAACCATTGTATTCCATGGATTGCATGGCTGTGGATTTTAACATTAACCCAAATTTACTCATCAAGAATGAAAGTCTGCATATGCAACATCATGGTCATAAAATACAGATCTATGCTTATGAAGCTATTCAGAATGTAATCACTTAACAACATGTTAACGTTTCTAAAATATTTATTTTACTTCATTCTTCAATACTCTTTTGCTTGTCTTCGGACTGAGACTTTACAGAATGTTTTACAGCTCTCTGTAGAACGTATGTTCCAAGGTGGACGCCTACAAAAGTAATCCCAGCTACAAGGAGCCAATTCTTTCTAATCCAACTGGGGTTTTTCATCTCCTCTTCAGTACCAGGCACAGATTCAAAGTGACTTCTTTCTAAAAGAAATAAAAAGAGCCTTTTAGAGAAATAATGGCAAATTTTATAGTCTACAGTTTAGCAATCTGGTTTACTCATCAGCCCTTTCTTTCACGTTGTTTTGGGGCCATTACCCAGCAGTGCTTAGGGCTTGCTCCTGGCTCTGTACTCAGGGATCACTCCTGGTGGGCTTGGGGAATCATGTGGGGGTGCTGGGGCTTCAACCCAGTTGGATGGATTACAAGGCAAGAACACTACCCACTCTTTGGCCACTGATCTTTTTATTTTTTGTTTTGGAGGGGGAAAACACTAGGCAGTGCTCAGGGTTGACTCCTAGTTCTTTGCTAGGGCATCACTCCTGATGGGCTTGGGGGACCATAGGAGATAATGAGCTATCAAATCCAGGTTAGTTGTATGCAAGACAAACCCCTAACTGCTGTACTATCTCTCCAGTCCTCTACTCTTTAGAAAATCAAATAGCAAGAGACCAGAGAGACAGTGGGTAAGGTTCTTGCATTGCACACAGCTGACCCAGGCTCAACCCCTGGCCCGGTGTCCCTTATATCAGGAATGATTCCTGAGAATCACCAGCTGTGGCCCCCAAACAAACAATAAAAACGAAAACTGAATAACCAGGTGGCATAAGTCTCTAGAGAATGAAAAGTATTTATCAATTAGATTAAACCTTCATCTTTTTGTTCTTCAACAAAGCTTCATAAGCAAAGTACTACTTTTGGGGCTCAGGAGAAAGCACCAAGGTCTGGAACATACATGTTACATGTGAGATTCTGGGTTCAATCCCTGGCACTACATGGATCCCTGAGCACTGCCAGGAGTAGCCATCAGCAACACTGGGTGTGGTCCCCAAACCTAAATGTATCTGTGAGTTCTGAATGAACACACCGCTAAAATCTTGTAGTATGTGATCTTTTGTATGATATACCACTTTCATTAAGATTAAGTGTGAGGAGCCAGGATATAGAGGAGTGATACATATGCTTTTCATGCTGGAGGCCTGGGTGAGATTCAAGTTGGAAATAATCCCTGAGCACTGATGGGTATGACCCCAAAACAAAATGAAAACTCAAAGATCAAGAAAAGCTATGTTTGGTTCATTTAAACAACTTTAGCTCACCTGAAAACAACTTCTCCTTATAATTAGGAAATCAAAATGAAAACAGTACTGTAGGGATTCACTAAAGTTCAATCTATACTGATCGTTACAAACCAGTACAATGTGTTGTATACAGAACACCCCAGTACTCTAATGCTGCCCAGTCCATAAACATGCCTGGCTCATCAGCACCCCAGAGGACTTGCTATGGATGGAGCCTGTGTCAAGCAGCTGCCGCTTCCCTACGAAGGCTGGGGTGAGAGTACCAATAGAAGCTGGAGGAAGCACAGAGAGACCCAGCCTGAAGATGTACCTGCAGCCTAATGCTGAGGTGCCCACAGAGCATACAGACCTGGATCAGCCCTATCCAGGCAGCCAGAAGACGAAACGAATGATTTGCTGTTCACCAGAATCCAACTGCCAAGTACTGGAAGTAGGTTTAGCAAAAAAAAAAAAAAAAAAAAAAGAGTCTCACTGAATAGGTACCCCAGGTTTGTTTTCAGAATGCCTGGGCCCAGTCCAGGCACAAGCTCTTGGATGAAACTGGCACGGAGAAGCCAACAGAGGTAGCACTGCAGATGGGTATGCCATTTGGCCCAGCCTCCCTAAAACAGGATGGGGCCTTCTGGGGCCCCTTGAACATACTCCCACCCTTGTAGACTGACTCCACTACCCTGCTGTGAGTGACTTTCATTTCTTCAGGGCTTGGCAACCTGGAGAGCTTCGCAGTTCCTCACAAAGGACTTATAGCAACCTTTTCTCTAAACAGTCCTCACAACCACCCCAATTTCTTTAAGTGACTACAACCAAATTCTAACTATATTTTAAAATAGAGGATTTGAGCAACTTAAATAGATAACATTTTAGAATCTCCCCTGGGTTTTCAATGACCCTCGTGGCAAAGACAACAAAACCAACCAACCAACCAACCAACCAACCAACCAACCAACCAACCAGTCAAAACCTCCACCCCACCTCCCCAAAGGGACTACATTAAATTAGAAAGCTTCTGCACAGTAAAAGAAACTCAAGTTAAAATAAAAAATTACCCTCCTGAATGAGATAAAGTATAGCACACAATATGAGATAAAGGGTTGATATCCAAGATCTGTAAAGCACTCACAAAACTCAATAATACAAAATTCAACAAACCATTCTCCAACAGGTGAGGAGACAAACAGACCCTTTTCCAAAGACCTATAGACTGCCAATAGGCATATAAAAAACTGCTCATCATTCATAATTAGGGAAATAACAAAACAGAACAATGACATACCATCTCACGCCAGTGAGAATGACACATACAATCCATGAACAGCCAGTGTTGGCGTGGTGAGAAAGAAACCCTCACCCACTGTTAGGTGGAATGTAATCTAGTTTGGCCTCTATGGAAAGCATACATTAGGAACAGAACTACCAGGTAATCCAGCAACACCACTTCTTGGCATCTTTTCATAAAACACAAAAACATTATTTTGAAGGAATATATGCACATTCAAGATTACTGCCACACTTAGAATAACCAAGCGATGGAAACAATCCAAATGCCCAAATATGGATGAGTAGATCAAGAAGTTGGATTATATATACACAATGAAATACTACACAGCTCTAAGAAAGAACAAAATCATGCAATTTGCAACAACATTGATGAACTAGGGCACGTTATGCTAAGTGAAGTCAGTCAGAAAGAAAGGGAGAGATACAGAATGTACTCTCAAATGTGGGACAGCAAGGTAGCAACAAAGGGACAAAGGCAACATAACAAGAGAACTGATCCAGACTAGTTGGTGGCAAGGCGGGGTGAGAGCAATAATACAATGGGTAGGGTGTTTGCCTTGCATGCCACAGGGTTTGATCCCTGGCATCCCATAGCACTGCCAGGAGTAATTCCTGTGTGCAGAACCAGGAGCAACACTTGAACATTGTCTGGTGTTACTCAAAAAGATAAAAAAAGAAAAGAGTTGATGGGAAGGGGAGGTTGGAAGGGAGGGGTATTGAATGGGAAGTGGTGGAGGAAGGTGGGTACACTGGCAATGAATGTGGTATTGGAATTAGGTGCATGACAAACAATCATCAATGGTTCACCAAACCACAGAATCTTGATCAAAACAAAAAAGTTTGCTTCTGGAAACAGATAAAGAACTGCTAATCTAGTTCACGTAGTTGTCTGAATTAAAGAATTAACTGAAAGATTAACTACATAACATTAGGGTCAACATTTCATTTGCGGATGGAATACAGTTAAAAAAATTTTTTTAAATCCAAAAAATTTGTGAACTGTATTCTCAAAAACTTAGCACAATGGGTAAGGTGTTTGCCTTGCATGCAGCCAACCTGGTTGGCCCAGGTTAAATTCCTCCGCCCCTCTCAGAGAGCCCAGCAAGCTACCCATGATGTATTCAATATGCCAAAAACAGTAACAAGTCTCACTATGGAGACGTTACTGGGCAAGCTCAAGCAAACTGATGAACAACAGGAGAACAGTGCTACAGTGCTATTTTCAAAGACTGCCATGCGATTCTGAACCCACTCTATGAATTTTTGGATAATATACTCATTTTTCTCTATATATTCATGATCAGAATGTGTGCGCGCATGTGTACATATGTGAGCGAGTGTGTGTGTGCGCACACACACACACCCACACACACACTTATGAGTATCTAAAAAGAAAAAAGGCAGGGCAAAAAAGGATAACAAAATTTCTATCATACTACCTGGCTTTTTTTTTTATATTAAATAACTGTCTACTATTCTAAATAAAAATCAACTTATTCTTCTCTTTGTGAATACTCTTTTAAGTTTTTTGTTTCTCTGGGGGTCACCCTCAGGGCTTACTCCTGGCTCTGCACTCAAGGATCACATCTGGTTGGGCTGAGGGAACTATATGGGGTGCCGGGGACTGAACTCAGTTTGGCCACCTGCAACGCTGTTCCACTCCCTTTTAAGAATATTTAAAAACAATCTTTATTTGAGATAATATAGCCATAAATTATAATGTAGCTTAACTGCAGACCTCTACAAATAGGAAAATGTTACTATGATTTCTTTTTTTGTGAGGAGAACCTTTAATAGATATTTTATCAGAACTGATAGCATTTAATTACGAATAAAATGTCAAAAAGAAAATTCTCCAGTGTA
The DNA here is from genome assembly GCF_029834395.1 of Sorex fumeus. Lineage (NCBI taxonomy): Eukaryota > Metazoa > Chordata > Mammalia > Eulipotyphla > Soricidae > Sorex > Sorex fumeus. Next base: position 27,858,039 of record NW_026606101.1, read on the forward strand.
GGATAACATGGGCTTGTACTTTCTCCTCCACCCCAAGGAGCTTAGGTTAACTTCTCCTTTGTGCTCTGCTTCCCCTATCTGTTAATCACTCATTCCCCCTAATCAGAACCTGTGACTTGTAAAGTCAAATTCTTCAGAGATCTCTGGATTTGGATTTGTAAATGAAATATTGCTTTTCTTTTTCCTTTATGTCCTTTGCAGTTTACTCTAGAGCAATATTCTTTTTGTACAGACACAGGAAGACAGTTAATGCTATGCTTTTATAACTTGAGAGTGAACTGACTCCAAGTAGTATTTACTCCTGAGCATGTCGTATTTTACTAGATTTAAGCCTCAGTTGCTTGCAGTTCCTAGCACCCCCAAAGCAGGGTCCTGACAAAGGGACTAGATGACCCATGACAAGGTGTAAGCTACCCTGGCACCAAAACGGGACAGGCCAAGGACCATAAGCTTATAATAAGAGCATGGTCATGGACAAATTCTGTCATAACCCAAAGAGAAGTGACTGGACAAGGATCCTGCTGGGGTTAGGAAGGACTAATCTGGCCCCAGGACTGTAGTCTGGGACAGACACACACACACACACACACACACACACACACACACACACACAGAGAGAGCAAGATTTCCCCGGGAGAGCCACCCTTTAAGCTTAATATATCTGTGTCCATACAAAATGACTAAAAAGATTATTCAGAATTAAATTTAAGATGATCTTTTAAATGTATATGGACTAAGGAAAGGAGAAACAAGCCCTGAAATTCTGCCCTTGAGCAGGTCTCCTAGCACGTTGATTGTGCTATCTGACCTGTGGGTATTTCGTGATGATTGAGGCAGGGAAACTGGGTGTGGGGTGACCACCTACTGGGTGTAGGTGAAGTGAATGAGGAGCAGTGTGAGACTGGGATGGGGCCTTCAGTGAGCCTGGAATAGGTGTGCGGGGAGAATGAAATAAACGGCAGGACAGAGATGGGAATAAACAGCAACTGATCACCAAGCAGCTTGGTGGCCATGTTCCCTCCTTCATGCATCTGCTGGCAGGCTGGGGTCGGGAAGTGACTCATGGCCACTGAACGCATGCGGCAAGAGTGCCACTCTATTATCGAACACACACTCCAGAGTTACAGAACTGGTTTTCTTATCTCCTGCCAGATGAATTTCCTAATTCAGAATCAGTTGGATTTTAGGACTTTAGACATAACACCCATACTTATAATACAGTACTTGAATTGGAGAGATGGCTCAGCGAGTAAGGTGCCTGCTTTGCACAAGTTTGACCTCGTTTGTTAAAGCCATGGTACCACATATGAGCCCAAAGCACTGCTGTGTATGGTCCAGAAACCAAAGGAAACATAAAAATTTAACAAAACGTTTCATAATACCTATAATCAATACAACCATAATACAGTGTTAATAGTCATAGTCAAACACATTATTTTTGCCAGAAAACTAAATCCTGAGTGAGATAAAGATGGCAAATTGTCCCAACTCAGTTTAGATCAACTTCTTTTACCAAAAGCATTATAAGAAAATGTTTGGGACTTTGAACTTTTAGGATTTTGAAATGATTAATAAGTGACTACAAACATGAATTACTTAACTACATACTTTTATTTCAGTGACTTTCAAAAGCAAAGAAGAATATGATTAGTTTGTTTTGAAAAGCAGTAAAGAAACTTTGTAAATTAGATTATTATTATTTGGAATGAATTTATGGTAAGGAGACAAATTTTCCTTTGGATACAACTCAATTCTCCTAAACTTGCATGCAAAAAGGAAAGGACAAATAACACAGACCGAGTGTCCCTTTTTTTTCCCTCATCCAAATGATTCTGCTAAGCAGATGTCAAAGTCTCTGCACAGCAAACTTTTCTAGAAGCAGCTGTAAAAAATGCTTTGCCTATGGGTTATAGTGAAAATATTAGGTACCTTACCAAATTAAGATTTTCTTGACATAATCCTATGCTAAAAGATCACATTTCCCAAGGTCAGACTATATACCATTTTGTCAGTCAGAATCAAACTTACCCAATGTTTGCTATTTTCCTTGGATGTGGCTCTTTGGAGGACTGGAAAGGGTCAGACTGTCTGCCTCAGGAACGCTGTCCTTACTAGGTACTTGGAAAACAGGGCTGCTTCTAATTCGGTGCCAACCCACGTGTATGAAGCCAATTAAAGGCACCATAACAATAAGAACTTTGTACTCTCTCCAGAACTTCTGAAAGCTCATAGTACTTCCGCATCAGAGAACCTAGGGAAAGGTTGGCAATTAGTGATTAGGAAATTTACGAAGCAGTGCTGGGCTCTCAACCAACAATGATAAAAATATTAATATTACTTGCTGGGAAAGCTTTACAAATCTTTGGAAACATCATGCATGGACATCACTTTCTTTACATGTAAGTTAAAATCTACTTTCTTTGAACCAGTAAAGAAATTACATTTACTTAATATTTTTAACAGAAGAATAAAATGGCAATACTTCTGCTTTTGCTTTGAGGCCATAACTATTAATTCTTGGGGACCATGTGGTAGCAAAGACAAAACCTGGGCCTCTTGTGTCAATCCATGTACTCAGTCCATGAAGCGTTATCTCTTACCCTCAAATAGTAATTCTTAAATTGAGCAGTAAGATTTAGATCCTGAGATTTCATGCATGGGTTTCAATTATAGCAAAAACAATTTTTGCTTCATAAATTAAGGCTGTTTTCACTTTTATGTACTGAGCCATCGCTTTTTTTTTTTCCTTTTTGGGTCACACCTGGCAATGCATAGGGGTTACTCCTGGCTCATGCACTCAGGAATTACTCCTGGCGGTGCTCGGGGGACCATATGGGATGCTGAGAATCGAACCTGGGTTGGCTGCGTGCAAGGCAAACGCCCTACCCGCTGTGCTATCAATCCAGCCCCACATTTTAAATTGTATATCAAGTAACTCTACCCTATAGGATTTACTGTCAATCTGGATTACATGGAAAAATTGTACTAATTTGCCGGGAGTTACAAACCTAGTTAAGAGTAAAAATAAACTTTTACCCTTGTCTTTGAATTAGAGATTGTTGGTGAGACCCAGGAAACCTATAGGTTTGGGAAATCAAGTCTGGACAACTTATAAAGACTCATTATACATTTTAATTTAAGGAATGCTCATTAGATTTTAGTGAATTACATTAAGATCTGTGATCCTATCAGTGATTAAACTTTCTAAGTTCCCATCTGAGCATAAAAGTTGACTAGAAACTGCTCCATTATTTAAGATATATACTAAGAATTACTTTTAACTGCATTCATGTTCAGTATCATGAAATTGCCTCATGAATTTTGTATAAATCCATTAGAAAAATGTCTGATCAGAAATTTTGTCTTCCCTTGTGAGTCAGAATAAAATATAATCCTGCTATTTATGTTCTGCATATACATATATAATAAATCTTGAAGAGTTATCCCTATGTATATGTATTATTCCTAGCATCATAAACATTTCTTCCTAAGATACAAATTCATATACTATAAAGGTTTTGCTATTAAACAACTACCTAGAAAGGAAAATATGGCCTTTTCTGTAACTGAAAGTATTTTATAGCTTTTTCCTTTGCTCCAGTGCTCTGGTATCGTACACACACACACACACACACACACACACACACACACACACACACACACACAATCAATCTTTGTAAGCCACACTTTTTCATTAACATATTTAAGTTCTATCTTTAGAGTCATTCAAAATAACTATCACGATTAACTTTCATTATGAAGCCCATCATGCAAACGGTTTTGAATAATTGACATTTGACCATTCAACACAGTAACTTTGGGGTGGCAGTGAGTGATATGGAAGGGAATTGCAAGAATACTAGTAAGGTTACAGCTTAGTGGGAAAGAGGGACAGAGGCAAAGCAACGACTGACACTGGCACTTTTGCCAACAAATTACCTTGAACGAATAGTTTAAAAGATGTACTACAGAGGCTTGCATGCAGCTAATTCTGGTTCAGTCCATGGCACAAGGTGTATATAAAAATATATACGCCATGGAGTCCACAGATACCTCAGCAGTATAGTACCTGACTTGCAGACTATACTGCTGACACTACTCCTGGTGATACCCCTGCCAAAGCAAACAAAAGATCAACATCTCTTTCAATTCTACCAGAAAGATCTCAAAATGTAAGAGTTTGCTACACTTTCTTGGCGATAGATCATTTGTAAAATGAAGGGGGAACATTCCTAGAAACCCAACACATCCTGCCTTTAGTTACCGGCTCTTTCTATTTAGCATTCCATTAAGTCCAATGAATTATAACCCTATTATATTAGGCTTATAGCAACGTATCTGCAGGATAGACACTGTAAAAAGTTCTCATTTGGCTTACTGGGCTTGCTGGGCGCCATCTGCTGGTCCTTTGCACAGAATGTAAGATATCCTTGACTGCTTAAAGTATTAGAAAAATAGTGACTAAAAAGAAAAAATTCCACTAGATGTGATTTAATCATAGAATATTACACAATGTAAAACAATTAATTAACCTACCTCTCTGACTGTGCTATTCAGTTTAATGGAATTGTAAAATGTCCTTTCTTTCAAAAGGACAATGTTAGCTTTAAGTTTTGGTGAATTTTTCCTCTTTGAATTCCAATTAGTAATACTCCAATACGGCATTGTTGGGAAAGATGAGTAAGTAGAGGCTGCTAAAATCTCAGGGCTAGGGTGAATGGAGACATTACTGGCACCCAAACAGGATGACAGTGATATAGTGAATACTTAAACAGTTCTTTTTTTTTTTTTGGTCCTCAGTTTTTAATGTAGCAGTTAATATCCTGGCATTTTTTGGTTTATACATTAAAAAGGGCTAAGAGGGCAGGAGAGTCCAGGGGTTAAAGTGTTTCCCTTGAAGGCCTGAGTGACAGTACAGCGGGTAGGGTGTTTGCCTTGCATGTGGCAGACCTAGGCTGGATCTCCTGGCATCCATGTGTTCCCCAGAGTATCACCAGGAGTAGTTTCTGAAGGCAGAGGTAGGAGTAAGCCCCGGTTGTGTCCCCAAAAGCAAAAAAAAAAAAAAAAAAAAAAAAAGTGTTTTCCTTGCATGCAGAAGCTGACCCAAGATTAAAAGCTGAGACTCCATGTAAGCCCTGGAGCACAGGGTCAGGAGTAAGCCCTGACCTTTTCCCACTTAAGGTGAACTTGATTGGCATCCAGTTGCTGGTTGCTGAGCCTAGGGAGCAGTGCCAGGTGGGATACAAGGGTGCAAGCAAAGTATGTGGAGATACTTTATGATCCCTGTTACCCTACTCCAGCTACTGTGAATTCACTGTGTTATAAACAAACAATTCATTGAAAAAAACTTTATGTGAGAATTACTAATTGTTGGCAGTATAAAATGAACCGACTGCTTAGCAGTTAATGAGGAAGAGAAATTCAGTTTACAGGCAGGTTGAGGCTTATTATAAATACAATAGGGGTTTTAAAGGTCTTAAGTTTATAAAGTTCCCAGAAAATTTACCCACCCTTCTACTGTTTTTGGGTTTTTTTGTTGTTGCTGGTTGTTTTGAGACCATACCCAGTGGTGCTCAAGGTTTACCTATGGCTCTGAGCTCTGGGATCACTCCTGGTGGGGCTGGGGGACCTTATAGAGTTCTGGGGATTGAAGCCAGGTCGACGGCCCGCAAGCAAGGCAAGTGCCCTACCCCTGGTCTATTGCTCCTCAGCATTTAGTATTTTCATAGTTGGCTCCCATTTGACCCTGAAGCCAGTGAGGTAGTAGGGGGTAGGGTGGGAATGGATTTATCCCCATTCAGGTGAGATTATAGAGTAAAAAGGCAGTTGCTGGGCTCTTCTAGCTACAGCAGTAACTTTCTGTGCTGAGGTCAACTCTGAAAGAGATGAAGAGAAAAAGAATTTCTATTGTTGTAGGCAGGCAGGCAGGTAGACAAAAGTGACCAGGCAATGTGCATTAAAAGAAACTACCAGGTGCCAGCCTAAAAGCACAAATGCTAGAAACCCAGAAAGTGGTAGAAAGGAAGGCAGCCAGATGGCCAGAACCCCAGAGAGACGCTCCAAAAGACCAGAGGCTGTGATAAGAATATGAAAGAACACCAAAAGCGTCAACACGCTGGCAACAGACACCTACCTACATAGAAAGCTCCAGTGGAGACAGTTCATAAAACTTTGTGTACAGAGTACATGGACAGAAACCTCTTCACCTTTGCATCTGTCTTAACCTTCTCTTACCATCTCAAAAGACCTGGGACTAGTGAAGAGATTAAAACTAAGACAGACCTGGGACTCCTGACTGTCCTACTACGTTCTACTTTACTTTGTTTGGGGTTCTAGTTCTCCCACCCCATAGGTTACTAGATCGTCCTCATCCACACTATCTGGCCATTTTTCTCCTCTGAGGAACACTAAAAGCAACTATTCTTTATTGATCACTTTCAGCCACGGCATAGTCTGTTTCCTTTCAAATGTATCTTTTTCTAGGATCATTGGCCACTTTTGACTTTTAGACCCAAGTAATAATCAGTTTTCTTTCCATTCTCCATGGTAAAACTGCTCTGCCCTATAAAAATCATTAATCTCACCACTTATTTCATCGCTGATGCATCTTGATGTTCTTGAAACTTAAACGACTAGGCATTTTTCTTCTCAGTCATCTCTAAGGCTCCTTGGTTTCCGTGCACCAACTCACCCTCTGCAGATCTGTACTTGGTTATTTTCTCCCAGCGAAGTTTCCTAGGTGTTCTCTTTTGGAATGAAAACTTGTGTAAGGCCACAGCCACCAACGACTGCCACACAGCCCCTCAGGTGAGACCCACCCGTGTATGTAAAAGCTACTGTTCACTTGTTCTAGCTGTTCACAGAATGGTATAAAACCACCTTATATGAAAAATAATCTTTCTCTTTTCTCCAAACTGCTCTTCTACCGGTACTATATTTTGATTTTATTAAAAAGTACTAGGGGTGGGAAGGGGGAGGCAGAGAGGTAGTACAGCTAGTAGGGTGCTTCTTTGCACGCAGCTGGTCTTCAGTATGATCCCTGGAAGCCCATATGGTCCCCAGGAGTAATTCCTGAGTGCACTGCTAGGAATAACCACTGAGTAACTGAGTGCGGCCCCCCAAACCAGAAAATAAAATAAAAAGACTGGGGCGGGGGGAGGTAGGTGGAGTGGAAATTGGGACACTTGGCAGTTCTCAGCGATTATTCCTGGCTTTGTGCTCAGGAATAATCCCTGATGGTGCTGACAGACCTATATGGGACTAGCTAGGGATCTGAACACCCTAAGGTATCTCTCTAGCCCTAAAAAAAGCATTATTTATCAAGACATTCAATTCAGAAATAAAAAGCATGGACTCTGCCCCCTTTCTTATCACTCCTTATCAAAGCAGACCCTCAGTCTCTACTCCTGCCACTTGACACATTTTCTTTAAAACCAGTTTCATAGCCACAGTTCAGATTCTTATTCCCTCATAAGACCACCCTCCTTCTAGAAAAGAGGTTCTCAATGTGTGGTCCCCTCAACAGCAGCATAAGCATCACACAGGAATTTAGCAGAAATGACACTTCTCGGGTAGCTCCTGATCTACTGGATCAGAAACTCTAGGGTGGGGGTCTAGGAATCTGGGCTTTAACTCTTTACAGCTAAAGCCTGAGAAGCACGGCTCCAACTTCACTCCACCAATCCATTCTCCAGATTCCAAATAGCTGTCTTGCAATCAGCAGCAGAAACAAATCTGTTTCTGCTCTTCTCAGAAGCCTGTTTGACTTCTAAGTTAAAATTTTCGTTTGTGCTTTTGGCCACACCAGGAGGTGCTTGGGAAACCAGAGATGTGTGGTGCTGGGTATCAGTTTGGGATTGTCCCACTATACCCCCTACTATCTCTTCACCTCCTCGAAGTTAAAATTTTAAACTCGGTAAAATCTAAGTATCTTAGTATTACATAAAAAGCACTCCACAATGCAATTTCTGCCTATCTACAGAATGTTAAAGCACAGGGGCTGGAGAGATAGCTCTAAGGGCTAGAGCAGCATTTTCAACCTGGGGTCACATGGCACACAGGATATTTTAAATGAGACTGGGGCATCAAACTGGTAGGACTGGGAACCTCAGGAAAGACCAAGGTCAGAAAGAGGTAGAGAAGCTCCTGGTCAGAGAATATGCCTTGCATGCTTTGCAAAAACAGAGGGTAAGACCCAGCAACTCACTTTCCTAAGAACTTCAGTGATGAAGCTGTGGAATCTTACGGCCTGGGTTTTCAATCCCTACCTTCCCACTTCTCAAGTGCCCGGTGACCTTGGATGAGTCACTGTGAAAGAATAACTTCCCTCTCACATGGCAGTATAATCTGGACAGTACCTAGCTTTAATGGTTGTAAACTCTCATTATTTTCATTATTCCAAAAGTGGAGTCAATCTACAAGTGCAGCATGAACAGGAGCGAATTACAGCTTTGAGACTAAGAGAAATGACCCCTATAAAGGGGATCTGCTCATCCCTCTAATATCAGTCTATACGGGAATACGAACCCCCATATTTTCAAGAAAAATGTTGAGATTTGGGGGGGGCTATTTTGACTAGAGTAGGATAGATCTGTACTTAGATTTGGGGTGGTAATAAAGAAGTAGTTGAGTTCCTAAAGTGAGAGCCAAGAAAGTTAACTGTGAAGGAAATCAGAAATGTAAGGACTAAGCAAACCAGCAAAGTTTCATATTTCTTTGGAAGCAGTTAACAGAGTTAAAAAGTTGCTAGATGAATAAACACGAGCCCTGGCGTGTGATGATACTTGGAAGAGCATTCTAAGAAATGATGGTCGTGTATGAGCAAGGACAAAACAATAATGATGGGGGTAAAATTCTAACCTCCACTACAAATTAGTGATTTGCCAATGATCTTGCCCTGATTTCATCATCAAAATCAAGGGCCAATGTTATGAAGGTCACTATATACCATCTATGTGTTTATTGCTTACACATAGAACATAGTGTGTGGAAGGTATTCAACTCAAACAAATTATTTTCACCAACAGAAACATTTTATTTTTAAAGGGAATGCCCTGCCACAGAGGCAGGGTGGGGTGGGGGTGGGAGGGACACTGGGATCATTGGTGGTGGAGAATGGGCACTGGTGTAGGGATGGTATTTGATCATTGTATAACTGAAACCCAAGCACAAAAATTTGCAAGTCTACAGCTGTACCTCATGGTGTTTCACTAATTAAAAAAAAATTATTTTTAATCCAAATCATAGTGAAAACAAACACCTGTTTGTCCCAGCAACTGTATATTATCACCTAATATTTCCAGTAATACTTGGTTATAACTAAAAAAACTGGGAACTATTGTGAAGTTTGATCCACATAGTTATATTTATAACGTTCACATCATTTAGGATTGATCTAACTTCAAGTGTAAAATTAATTTTATCCAAATGCTGGACTTATTATCTACTGGATGCTACAAGACTATTGTGGGAAGGACAGAGAGCAGTACCAGAATGATGAAGTGATAGACCTATCCTCACAGAGAAGATCTGCTTTAATATAGAAAGGCATAATGCAAATGAAATATTAAATGCTGTAGAAATTAAGAAAATACCGCATGGGTTACAAATCTTTACTAAGCTGACTGGATTTTTAGCTACAGCACAGCAGGTAGGGTGTTTGCCTTGCACGTGTCTGACCCAGCTGAGTTCGATTCTTCCACCCCTCTTGGAGAGCCCGGCAAGCTACTGAGAGTATCTTGCCCGTGCGACAAAGCCTGGCAAGTTACCCATGATGTATTCCATATGCCAAACACAGTAACAAGTCTCACAATGTTATTGGTCCTGCTCGAGCAAATCGATGAACAACGGGAGGACAAGTGACAGTGAAGTCACTATTTAAAAAAAGAAAAAAAAAACTGGCATTTGCTTTGTATGTGGCTGACCCTGGTTTGATCCCTGTCATGGCATTACCACTCAGGATATTGAGTACTGCCAGGCATGGCCCCTAAGCACCCACAGGTGTGGCCCATCACCCCCAAGGCAGTAACTGCTTTGCTGTAAGATAGTAATGATTTGTTTTTTCTATTGTATTCTCAGTGCACTGCCAGCAGTGAACAGTGAGACTCCTTTTATTTTACACAGATTATGCATTCTTCCAGTCTTGATTCATATATCAGCTATTTAGAGGGCTTTTTTTTTCTTTTTGGTCTTGGGGCCACACCTATCAATGCCCAGGGCTTATTCCTGGGGGCACATGGGGGGACCATGTGAGATGCATGGAGTTGAACGTGAATCAGCCACCTGCAAGGCAAGCACCCTGCTGTATTATTGCTCTGGTCTCTCAGAAAGCCCTTTTCTGAGTGTCCAATCCACTTTGTGCCCCTTTCACCCACTCCACTATTAATATTTTCTCTTAACCTAACTTTCACCTTCCAAACTAAATCTTTAGTGGTGCATTGCGTTGTGTCATCATTTGTTCTGCAGTGGGAATCCAGCTGGCTCAGAAATGTGAGGCAGGTAGTCTGCCACTAAGCTGCATCCTGGGCTCTGTTGTGCTACTCTGCCCGCTGTGATGAATTCAAAACTCTCTCTCCAGCTCCTGGGAGAAATGAGACCATTATGAGTTGTTTGCTTCCTCCCAGGACTGATCTGTCTTTGAAGTGGGCCCTCTTCCTTCTCATGACTGGTCACAGTTGGGGGTATGAAGCCCTAAGAACTGTTTATTTGGTTACTCTGGTTTTGTGCTGGGGTGTGAGGGTCATTCTGGTGGTCCCCAGGGGATCATACAGTATCATGTAGCAGATGAAACCTAGGGCACTCAGCATGCAAAGCATGCATGCACCCACAGAGCCATCTCACCATCCCTATAGCTCTAGCAACTCTGAGGGGCCAACCTTGCACCAAAGTTTCTGTGCAACTAGCAGATGAATGTTTCCTTGGGACTTACTGCAGCTCAGTTTGTTCAATCCTACTTCCTTTCTCTTCTGACAAGACCCACAATGGGGGTGGGGTGGAGAGAGAGTACAGCAGGTAGATTGCTTGCCTTGTGTGAGGCTGACTGAGATGTGCTCCCCTGAAAGCTGCCAGGAGCAATCCCTGAATGCAGAGCCAAAAATAAAGCCCTGAGCAATGCAGGGTGTGACCCTCCCTCAAAAGATAGAATAATACAAATAAAATACAAATCATAAGTGGTAACAAACACCTCTTTGCCTTACCACTATCTCTTAGATAAGCTCGAAATGTTGTAAACATTATATGGATCAGACTTTATAGTATTTCCCAGTTTTTAAAGTTATAAACATTAGAAACACTAGTGGAAAGAGTAGGGGATAACAGTCCAGTCTGTTTTCACTTAGGATTTGTATTAAAGATAACATGCTTTCAGTGATGAAGATAACCTGTATGAATTAGGTACTTTGCACATGTTACCAATAAAAGGCCTGTGCACAAAGTTTACTTCCCTGGGAACCATCCTAGGTCAACCTGGAAACATCCCGCCAGCTGTCTGATCACGTGCATCATGCTTCTCCTATCAGAAGGATCTAAAGCAACACGTGGTCAGGGAGCAGGGCCATACGGGTCACTGCTCACTCTGCAAACTGGGCTGTGTCACAAACATACAAAGACCCACTGACCATGTTAATCTGCGATCGAAAATGCAGCCCCTTGTCTAATAGCCACAGAATTTGGATCTGGTCCCCTATTGGGGAGAGAAAGTAACCTCCGGAGATCTCCTCTTTCTCAAAAGGATCCTGACCTGGGGCTGGAGCGATAAGCGATAGCACAGGGCTTTTGCTCTGCACGCGGCAGACCTGGGTTCGACCCCCAGCATCCCATATGGTCCCCTGAGCACCTCCAGGAGTAACTCCTGAGTGCAGAGCCAGGAGTGACCCCCGCCCCCCCAAAAAAACCCCCCAAAACTCCACCAAAACAAAAAAGATCCTGACTCCTTTGGAGCCTGAGGGTCCCAGCACACCGAGGTCACGTGTGTGTGGGGGGGAACCAAGATAGATGCCACGGGGCCCCACCCCTGAGGGAGGCGTGGCTGTGGGGCCAAAGGTTCCAGCTAGAAGGTGGCACCGCCGATGCCCTCCAGCACCTTTCCAGCTCCTTCCTACCGTGGCCGGGCAGGGGGGCGAGCGCGATGGTCTGCGTGGCGGTCTCCAATACCTCGCCAGGCTGATCCCCTCCGCCAGCAACTTCGCACTAGCCTACGACATTCTTCTCCGGTTCTGGGCCACCTCGGCCTGTGCTGGGAAGTGGCTCTCGGCGGTGCAGCTCCATGATCCCGCGAAACCCCAGACCCCGTGCTGTGAGCCAGGTCCCCCCCCCCCGCACCCCCTCTCCCCCGCTTACCTCCAACGACGTCACGAGAAGCGGCTCCGTGGCGGAGCGCCAGCCTCGCACGGAGGAGGCCCCCGAGCTTGGTCCCTGGCACCGCGGAGGAAAGAACACAACCTGAAAAATAAAGGTCGCTCAGAACCTTCCCGAGGAGCCGGTCCCAGCTCCGTCCCCGCCCCTAAACATCCTTCAGGGAGGACGCCGGTGACCTCTTAGGGCGGTGTGTGTGTGGCGGGGGAAACCGGCCCCTCTCTCCGTCCGCCCGGCGCGCTTACCTGCCCAGCAGCCACTGAGGCTCGCGTGGCGGCGCCAGGAGCCGGTCCCGGAGGCTAAGGTGACGCGGGAGTCGCTGGGGTCCTGAGGGCCGGCGCGCTGGGCGCGAGGGGAGGGAGCATGCGCGGCTCCCGCCGAACGCCAGTCCGGGTTTTCCAGCCGCTACGGGAAGAGGGAGAGGGCGGAGCTTATCCGCTTTCCTCTCAGCCAGTCGGGGAGCCGAGCCAATGGGATGCTTAGAGGGGCCTGAGCGCCCGCCTAAGCCACAGTTCTCGAGGGGAGGTGAAACACTCATCTGGGCGGGGCCTAAAGATCAGCCAATCGAGATGCGCCATAGTCTGACTGTCACTACCAATTCCCCGCCTTCTTTTCCGGTTGCCTGAAAAACCCGGAAAAGTTCAGTTTCCTCTCTGCGTCCCCGCTTCCCCGCCAATTCGGAGCCGGAAAGAGGACATGCGCAGTGGCAAAAGGATGGGGGGTGGGGGTCCGCTCAACTCCTCCCTCCCTTGCACATTACTGCGCTCTTGGTTGATCCTAGTCTTAAATCTTCCTAAGTTTCCACATTAGCGTCCCAGTTGAGCGACTAAACTTTAACTTTGTGCTAGATTTACGGGGGAAGTTACATTTAAATAGGGTTCGTTTGAAAGTTCATCGGGCGTTGTGAAAGATCGCCTATTAATGTCTTTGCGATAGTTTTCCTCATCGAAAACGCTTTTTAGGCTTGTGCCATCATTTCCCGTTGTCGAGCAGTACGCAAAGGCTATGTTCTATTTTTCCTTTTGAAAACCACAGTAGTGTGGAAAGCCGTGATTCGCTCCCTGTCAATCATGTCTAACTCGTTCCCGCCTCGAATGAATCCGTCTTCGCCGCCATTTTTGTTCGGGGTGGACCTTGAAAGACGCGGTACTTTTAGGCGGAGGCCATATTTCTTTTGGGCAGTTGCAAGCTTCTTGCCTAAGTGTTCTGCGGCCATCTTAACTCCTGGCGTGGCTTCAAGCCGACGGCGGGCGAAATTGCCCATAAGGTTTTAATGTTCGGGAGGCTGCTGCGTTTGACATCGCGCGGGGAAACCTTGGCCAGGGGAAAATCAACCAGGAGCTAGAATCCCCCCAAATCTCTGAAGGTTGGCTGGAGAGCCAGCTGTATAGTTTTGAGTTTCCACAGCCACGTACTACACCTCCGTGACCACCCTGGACAGTAACAAAAACAAATAAAAATCCGAGCCCAAACTCTGCCACCATCATAGGTAAGAACCTGGAGTTCCCGACAACCTAAGATATTCCTTAACCTCAGCTGAACTGTATCGCCCATATGCTCTCCCCTTATTATTTTTCTTTGATTTTTGAACCTTTCTCTTGTGCTTCTACTTTTCTCCACTGTTTTCAGAATTAGACAGTTATACAGAAGGATGCAGGATGCCTCTTTTGTAACAAAAAAAGAAATGCAGTATAATGGGTGTGCTAAGGTATTTTGTACCAGACTGTTGCTGTCTGCGTTCATATATGCAAATGAAGTCCCCTTCTCAAACATTTTTGGTGGTCTTTGTAAATACATCTCATTTATTCATCCATTAAGTGTTTTTATTGAGTACCTAATATGTGCTAGGCCAGAAAGATTTAGCAGGAAACAAAACATCTTTCTGGTTTTTTTTAACCACTTCGACAGCTGCAAGGTTTTTAACAGTACTCAATGGTTTTAAGCCCAACCAGACTTGCAAGCAAACAACTATTTTGGTACTCCTTCCTCTTGTCTTGCCAGTTTCCCTTTTTTCTTCGGTTAGTAAATTAGTATATTGTTTGGAGTCTTTTTTTCCCTTAGATCGTAGACATAATCGTATTGGTTGGCCAATTTTGTAATCTTAAAACCAATATTCTAGGGAGTCAGGGTCTTGCTGCTTTAATTGCGGTGTATGTATTAGCAACGTCAGCAACATCTGGGAGTTTGAGACTTCATCCCAAGCCACCTAATCATAATTTTCTCCAAGAAATGCACTTTAGAATTTATGGAGTGCGGAATCAAGGCATGGATTTGAAATAATGCCAGTCTCTTTTCTACCTGTGCTTCATAAACAGATTCACGGTGTATTGTCATCCCGTGTTTTGAATGTGATGGATAGGGCACTTTTTCTTTGCTTTTAGACCAAGAACATGAATGACATCAGGATTCTGATTTTGCATTCTAAACAGTTGAACAAGGGGCTGGAGACATAGTAACCTAGATCAAGGCGCTTGTCTTGCACACTTTGGGCCCCCCAGTTAGATCCCTGGCACCTACAGCTGTTGAGTAAACTCTGAACACACAGTCTGAGTTCAGTCCTGAGCACTGCAGGCAACCTTAAAAAAAGTTGGAGAATTTATCAGTACATTATTTTCTTCTTTGACTTCTGTTTTGACATCGTTTTGTACCTTGTGTGCTTGATTTTACTTATACTTTGTTAGAAGTTGAACTCAGGCCTGCTAAATTCAATAGTTTAACTATTGACTTGGAGAATCTTGGACCGTGGTTTCCAAATCTTTGCTTTCATCTATCTTCCAAAGTTCTCGGCTTTGGTTGCTCATGAAAATTACCTGGGAGACTTGAAAAAATAAATGCAGTTTTAGAAAATGCATTGCAACATGAGTGACGGCTGCCAGAAACACCTGGAATTCACCAATAGTTGATTTTGAATTAATTTTTGGTTATTGAACTTTCGGAAATCTTTCACAAAGATTGCCAAATATTTGAAGGACTCCCCCTCCACCCCACTTCCTCCACCCCTTAAGTTATGTGGCGTACATACCCTCTGTTTAGGAAGCGAGACTCTAAACCTGTAAAGTATTTGAGAAATAACAAAATGACTTTTTGCTTTGCACCCTTGCTGTATGTTTATTCCTTTTCTGCTTTTCTTAAAATAACATTTTAAAGGCATTGAAGATAATTGAATTGGGAATGTGTGAACCAACTTTGCAGTAATCCATCTTTTGTGATGGATTAATTTATGGCAAATAACTTGCCATTCATTCTTTTTTTTGGGGGGGGTCATACCCAGCGATGCACAGGGGTTACTCCTGGCTCATGCACTCAGGAATCGCTCCTGGCAGTGCTCGGGGGACCATATGGGATGCTGGGAATCTAACCCGGGTCGGCTGCATGCAAGGCAAACGCCTACCTGCAGTGCTATCACTCCAGCCCCCATTTATTCTTTGCTAAGCAGATTGTTTGGCCTTTTTGTCTCCTTTCTGCCTCTAAGAATTGGGAAAAGAATCAAAGTTCTGTTTTTAGTATTTTATTATGGCCTCGTGAGTATCACAAAATGGAAATCAGTAAATGTGCAGAAAGGGATTTTATAAATGCAATATTCATAGCTTTTGATTTCCACACACTGGTATTATATTCTGCGTACCAGGTATAGTGTGCAAGGAAATGAATTGTATGGTTGAACTCCTTGTGTTCAAACCCCAGTGCCTCAAGTTTTCTGACCTTGAGCAGATCACTTAACACTTGTCCATCAGTTACCTGTTAAATTGGGTTTATGTGGGGGTCAGGGTAAATTTTTACAGAAAAGTGCTTAAAACAGTGCCAGTCACAGCTACGTAAACATTAGCTATTGTACCTTTTTTGGTTACTAAATCTTTAGGTTGTTAAGGTTTTGTTTATGCATACAAATCATGAAGGGGAAAGGTACTGCGGTTCCATGACTTTTTAGTACATGAAACGCTTGAAGAAGAGGATTGTCTAAATACAACTTACTAGGCCAGATGAATATATATGTGTATATAAATATATGTATATATATATATACATATATATGGTCATTTCTCTTTCAAAGCAACTTCATTTGAGATACAGTACAGTAAACTGAACATGTATTTTATATTTTAAGATTTAAGAATTATCACAATTTCCTTCATGGAAATTCCAATGTCATTTTAATACCAAAAAGGACCTGTCTATTCATTTTTTCCATCCATCTTCGTCCCTTTTCCTTCTGATGGCCTGGTATTTTTTCACTGAGCAGAGGACTACTAACTGTACAGATTTAAAGTGCATACTTGCATGTCCTTTACATGTGCAATGGTGAAGCATCACTGAAAATTTTTTCTTGCCCTCTCACATTCCCTCTGGCTGCTGTTTCTATGCAACGTCTAAATGCCCGCCTTTGACAAAGCTAGATATGTTTGCATTTTTTTTACTATTTCTAAAAAAAAAAAAAATTTATACTAGATGCTGTTTTGGGAAGTGGGGAAAGAGGAGTGTCCGGCTGTATTTGCTCATAAATAAGAACCAACATGATTCCTGCAAATAGTAATGTATAATTCATTCTTTTTTGACTATCAAGTAATATGAACACCTATATTCCCTTATGTGCTGCCCTGTAATTTGTTCACACATTCACCAGCTGAAGTAAGTGTAGTTAGTTTGTTTTATTTTCCCTGTGCTTCTTTTCACATTGCTTTGTTTCTGAGCTTATTAAATTGAGGGGAAAAGTCTTACTTATCTGTTGGCAAACCTACATACTGCGCAGGTGACAATGGGAAAATCTATTTGCATTGGGACGTTGTATCTTTGCCAATGAAATAATTAGTTCATAGTTGCTTTATGAACTATGTTTTGCAGTGAAACATGTCATGATTTTGAGAATGCATTGATTTTAATTACTTAACCGATTTTTGTTGTTGTTTTGTTTCATTTTTTTTAACAGCCACATCTAGCAGTGCTCGGGGCTTACTCCTGGCTCTGCTCAGGAATCACTCCGGGCAGTACTCAGGGGCCATATGGGGTGCCAGTGATTAAACCTGGGTTGACTGCATGCAAGACAAGCACTTTACCTGCTATATTATCTCCCCGTCCCCAACCCATTTTTTATTTGGAGCTATACCTAGTAGGATAATACTTCTGACTCTTTGTTTGGGGGTTCTGTGGGGAACTGATTAAAGCCCAATCTAACCCTGGCTTTCTGTCTGCAGTGCATGTGCTCTCGCCCATTGAGCTATCTCTCCAGCCCTTACGTTGACTTCTACTTGTGTCTTTTGGTAGGTACATCACATACCTAATCATTTTGAGCTGCATTAAATTGTTAAAGCCTGATGGGTTAGAGAAATAGCAGGTAGGGCATTTAACCTGCACATGGCCTACCTGGGTTTGAACCCTGGCATCCCATATGCTCCCTGAAGGTATAGTCAGGAGCAATTCCTGAGTGCAGAGCCAGGAGTAACCTCAGAGAATCTCCGGGTGGAGCCCCAAAATAAACAAAAAATTATTAAAGTCTTAGAGATACATAGTACTTTTTAGAGATTGAGAACAATATTTTCTTCAGATTAATAAATGGATTAATTAGGTAACATAACAGATCTATGAAGTCTAATTCTTTTATTTATTTATTTTTATTTATTTATTTTGAATACCCATCCCTCCACCAGTGTCATTTCCCACCACCATGGATCCCAGCATCCCTCCCACCCCCCATCCCCCCCATCCCACACTGCCTCTGTGACAGGGCATTCCCCTCTGTTCTCTTTCTCCTTTTGGGTGTTGTGGTTTGCAAAAGAGTTAAGTCTGATTTTCAGGGAGAAACGTTGGGTGATTTACTTTCCATTGATCACTTGGTATATAAGGAGATGTCATGCAGCTGCATGAGTGGCCTCGTGGTTTGGAAAGAATGTCTTGGTACCCGCTTGCAGGCTCATGGTCACCGGGGTTCCATCTGGAGAAGGCAGGATGCAGCACCTACCCCATCTGAGACCTCCCAGTGATATCGGCTCTGTTTGGGACCTGGAGCATTCTCTGGGAGCTGTGGGGCCCTCCAGCCGGTTTTCTTCTTTGTTGCTGTTTGCTGTAGGATGGCACTGGGGGGCGGGTTATGGGCATGACTTCCGGAATCAGAGGTTGCCTGGGAGCCGGAGCGGCCCCATTGCAGTTTGGAAAAAATGTCCTAGTACCTGCTTGCAGGCTCATGGTTCCATCTGGAGAAGGCGTCAAGTCTAATTCTGAAATTCCCTTTTTGTCTGCAAATAGGGTATGCCACGTATAGTGTGGAATCAAGTAGATTTCTAAAGTATTTTTTGCTTCTGTGGTAGAAAAGCAATGCAGCATTTCTATAATAGTATTGACATTTTGTCTTTGAATAAATTTGACTTTGTTACAATAGAATGTGTGGATAGAATAAAGCATCAGTATCAAAATGTATCTTGGACATTAAAAGTATTATCACTAGTTCGGTTTGCTCACTAGTTAGAAAATATTAGATTTTCTAGTTTTTCAAGTAAATTTTTATTTTAGGACTGGGTAGAGAGCTTAAAGGACTGGAGTGTATGCTTTGCATGCAGGGGACCTAGGTTTAAGCCCTGCCATTCATAGTCCCCAAGTACCACAAAGAATGACTCCTAAGCACCAAGCTAGGAGCAACCTCTGAGCATATGATCCCAAAACAAGAGAAAATAAGTTGTAAACTTACGTGTGGTAAAATTCACTCCTTTTGACTTATAGTTTCATATATTTTGACTAGTGTGTTGTGTTATGACTTTATTAGTTAGGACACAGAGCAGTTTTATCAGACGCCCCCCTCCTCCAGCACACGCGTGCACACACATACACACACACATTTTTTCCAACAAGCCTCTTAGAGTAACCTTCAGTTTCTTCCGTTAGCAACCCATGATCTATTTTGCATCTTGTGAAAGTCAGCTTATGTGAGGTGGAGAGGAGATATGGTCACTTTCTCCCAATCTGCCTTTGCCACCCCAGGACTACTGGGAAGGCTAGGACTGATAGTCACCTATGAGCCCCTGAGTGGCACGGACCATTGTCCCGTCAACCCCACCAGGTGGCCATCAAGCCACCCCTGACTCAGTCCACTTGGTCTTCTCAGCATGGGAGTTGATCCCCGCCATCCGATTTCTTGGGGAGTCACGGACTCAAGTTGGAGTGAGGATTTGCTTTTTGCAACAAAGTCAGTTTTGCCAAGGGTTACATGGTCCTTGTCTTGCCTCGCAGAGAAGGCAGAAAAGAATTTCAGGTCTAGACAAGTAGTGAAGTAAAACAGATTTTGTTTGGAGGGTTTTGAGGAAAGGGAAGGAGGAAAGGGAAAGTGAGAGAGAAAGTAATGTGCTCAAGAAAGAATGCTTGCTTCTCCAAAGATGGAGAGAGCCCTTACACACGTCCTAGCATTAGATATGGAAGCATGAAAGTACACATCTCAAGAGGGGAGATGTGGGTGACACATATACTTGGGTGCCACATGTGCTCAGCCATGTGGGTACGAGCAGCACATGGGATTGGGCAGCATATGTGCATGTTTCCTTTGCTCCAGGTGGCTTTTAGGTTTTCCCAAGGTGCCCCACCTGGAGCTGTCTAGCTAGGTAAAACTCCATTGCTAGGGTGGTTGCCAGGGGTGAATTAGGAGTGGTCCATGGTCTTCTTTGAAATTCCATTTTTTGATCTTTATTCTTTCCAGATCTTCTCTTGGAGGGTGGCTCCAGCCTTCCCTGATATGGGCTGGCTGAGCCTCTGGTTCAGCCTATTAAAAGAAGGAATTGAGAGTCCTCAAGGAATTTCCTTCAGGCCTTTTTTTGTAGGGAGGGTTCCAGTCTCTACTGGGGGTGGGGGGGCAGGGCGGAGGGTCAGCTGCTGGAGAAGATCTTTTCAGGTCTTGCTTTCTGTATCCACAAGGTGGGTCAGCCTTAGAACTAGTGGCTTTATTACTTCCCAGGAATTTCATTGCCACAATGGGGGAGGGCAGATGGGGGGCTTCCCTAATCTACCTGCTTACATCAGTTGTTTTTATGTTGGAAAGGTTAGGGGTGTGTGTGTGTGTGTGTGTGTGTGTGTGTGTGTGTGTATGTGTGTGGTGCTGGGGATCAAAATCAGCACCTCACACATGCAAGTCAAGTATGTGACTTCCTATCCAGAAAAAATAGATTTCTTTTTGGGTTTGTTTTGTTTTTTGGCCACACCTAGCTGCGCTGGTGGTGCTCAGGGACCATATAGGGTGCTGGAGATTGAACCTGGGTCAGCTGTGTGCGAGGCAAGCTTCCTACCTGCTGTACTATCTCTCTGGCCAGAAAAATAAGATTTTTAAAAATGATCATGTCAGTATCACTTTTCCCCCTATGCTGTAGATGAGTGGAACACAGTAATTATCACCATGGGAACTGGGGTGCAAAATGAATTGATTGGATGAGAGAGGTAGTACAGGAGGTAGGACTTGATCACTTGATCCCCCGTTATTCATCGATTTACTTGAGCAGGTGCCAGTAATGTCTCCATTCATCCCTGTTGCGTGCTAGCGTAGCCCAATGGCATCTGTTCGTTCTAGGAACATGCAGAGCCTCAAACCGATCATTCAGGGTCTTGACAAAGAAGTCTGACCATCTCGTAGGTGGGCATCCACGTGATCTACCACCTACAGGCGGTAGGACACTTGGCTTAATTTTGGCTTACCATGGCTTGATCCTGGACATTGTATATAGTCCCCCAGGTTCTGCCAGGAGTGATCTCAACACAACAAAACTTTCCACTCCAAAACTCACCACCAAAAGGAAAAAAAAAAAAACCAAGAGGGAGTGATTATGTGCTGTGTGGTTGTGTTTATGAAGATGTTGGTTAACAGAGACTGGGTATGCATTATGTCTCAGATATTGGACCCATTGTTATATATTCGATCTCTTACTGCCCCCAATGGACCCTCTAACAAGGCACTTGTTAGTATCACATTTCCTTAATAAGAGAACTGGAAACTTTCTTTAATAAGAAAAGTGGAAACAGTTGACTAGTCTTTTGAGGTCACATGAGTGGACAGGATTAAATGCATGTGTGTTTTTCTAGAACTTGAGAAAATGACTGCCCCACAGATTAGTTCATATGTCTGTATTTTGACAAAGTATTGAATAAAAGTTAGACATTAGCCATGAGTGAAGTATTCCATGCAAGCGTTGGATGGGGATTCTCTATGGGCACAGAGAAAGCAGATGCCCAGAATATGGCTAAATTCTGGGTTACCGTATAGAATGACTAAAAGGTAGGACTGTTTCATGAAATTCACATGTTAACACTGGCACTGCAATTTGTGTCTCACTCTGGGGGCTTCATAGTAGTGCTCCTCTTTGTCAGATGGTGTGAAAACTACAATGTATTATGAAATTCTGGCAAGAATAGCCATTTTTCTTGGTATAGTCTGTCCCATTAGATGTGACATCTTAGTGTGTGCCACTTGTGGTATGTGCCAGTGTCAACCTAATCTGGGTAGAGAATTCAATACTATTTGACCTACTTTTAAGGACTCAGAAAAGAAAAAGAAGTTCTGATTGTTTTGTCATTTACATTATCCATCTTTCATTGTTGGGGAATCCCTGTTTATTTTCATTTCAACTTTTTAAATCTTGGCTTTCACAGTTACTGTATGAATATTAGGAAAGGCAGTTCTTTTCATACCGAAGTTATCTTTTCAAATTTGTTGTCAACAGTAAGACCTTTGTTCATTCTGATGTCGGTGGGCCGCCACGGGTGGCTCATGTGAACCGGGGAGGATAAGATGGTCTCCCCATCTGCCTCTGCCACCCGGGACCCACCTGGGTTCTTGTCTCGCCTCGCAGAAAGGAATTTCAGGAGTAGATGAGCAGTGAAATTACAGTTTTTATTTGGAGGTTTTGAAGAGAAGGAGGGAGAGAAAGTGGGAGAGAGTTGAGAGTAATGTGTTCAAGAGAGAGCTCGAGCCCGGGCTTCTCCAAGGGCAGAGAGAGCCCCTACAGACATCCCAGCATTAGACACAAAGCATGGAAGTACACATGTCAAGAGGAGAGATGCGGACCACACATGTGCTCAGGTACCACATGTGCTCGGCTGTGTGGGTGCAAGCAGCATATGGGCTCGGGCAGCATATGTGCGTGCTTCCTTTGTTCAAGGTGGCTTTCCTAGAGTATCTTCTCAGGATGTCTTGGTCTGGATTGTTCTGAAGTCTTCTCTGGGCTGAATCACTCAAGTTAATCAGATTAAGGGAGAGGTCCTCAGGGTATCCGAGGAATTTCCTTCATGGCAAGGAGGCTAATCTCCTCAGGGCCTGCTGCTCAAGGTCTTATCCATATCCACAAGGTGGATCAGCCTTAGAATTTTCCTTCTAGAAGTTTTGTTGACCTGAGTTTCATTGCCAGGACCTTTCCCTACCTACCTGCCTACATAAATTGTATGGTTTTCCCCTTTATATTTTATTAGCCTGTGATTCCTTCCTTGGTAGTTTTGTTGTTGTTGTTGTTTATTTATGAGTGGTGGGGGGGGGCGTTAAAATTGGATTGTGGGATTATGACAATGGGGTGAAGATGGAAATCAAATGAATTGATGTTTTGTTCTTGAATTATAGTTTTTCCTTCACAGATAGAGTCTTTTCTAATTAGTTTCTGCTTCCAGAGTTTTTTTGGGTCACACCTGGCAATGCACAGGGGTTACTCCTGGCTCTACACTCAGGAGTTACTCCTGGGGGTGCTCAGGGGACCATATGGGATGCTGGGAATCGAACCCGGGCCAGCTGCATGCAAACACCCTACCTGTTGTGCTATCTCTCCAGCCCCTCTGCTTCCAGAGTTAATAAAAGTTTTTTAAGATTCTAGGAGAAAGTGTTGTCATTTTCTTGATGAAATTTTAAATCTGTAGATTAGAAATTCAAAGGTAATCTCTGGTCCTTTTAATCTGGAATAGTTGCTTTGACTTGTGACTCAGGCAAATAATGCTAAAAGGAAGATAAATGTGTATTTCAGAGTGCCGTGGATTTTCCCACAGAATAATCCAAAAGGTCACTGACTTTTTTTTATTAAGTTTATCTCTGCTTTGTATTTAAATGACAGAACAATCATGAGATATTGTTTAATCTGTTTCCATTCACTCACCAAATTAATTTTCTTTGGGATCTTAGGATCTTTCTTTCTCCACTAAAGATAGACACGCATGCATATTTTTGGTGGTTCATACACTATCAGTGTCCTCTGTGAAAGAATGTCTGTTTTCTGGCCAGAGAAAGTGGACTCAAGAATGCGGAATAGAGGAGAGTTGTGCTATTTGTAAGATTTATAATATACTTTAGCTTCTCTGCATACTTAGATAAATTATATGCTTTCAGATAGTTGGAAAATTGATCTTTTTTGGAGGTTGTCCTGAGCTTCTTCAGAACAGGCAATAAAGTTAAATAAAACTGCACTGCTTTTAGAGTGCAGTGGGCAACTCTAGGAGCAGGGCCCTTGAACGTTGCTGCTCTGAAATTGAGTTTGCGGCTCCCTCCTGAAAGCAACCTTAAGGCAACCTTGGAAAGTAACTTATTTGTTTGGTATAGGTGGTACCTGATGGTGCCTTGGGGCTACTCGTAGGCTGTGCTCCCAGCAGTGCTTGAGGGACCTTGTAGGGACTGAGATTAAATCTGAACCTCTAGTACAAAGCTGGCAGGGGAGGGGGGTGCTCCAGCTAGGAAAATAAGTCTTTAAGATACTTTTGTTTTGTTTTTGCCTTTTGTTTTGTTTTTGGACCACACCAGGCGGTGTTACAAGGTGACTCCCAGTTTGTTTCTAGCAATGTTCTGGGAAGCTGAGGTAAAATTCAAACCTGGACCTCCAGCGTGCAAAGATTATACCCTTGTCCACTGATGACACCTCTCTATCATCTGTCTGTCCTGTGGGTATATGTGTTGCAGAGGGGGGGGGGGCGGGGGGGCATATTATTAAATATATTTCTTATTTAAACATGTTTTTCAGTTTTTATAAAGGAATAGTTGTTAACACATCCTTCTCCCCTCCCCCTCAACCCCTGACCCCCCACCCCCAAGGTAAGAAACTCATGGTTGGACTAGAACCATAATACAGTGGGTAGGCTGCTTGCTTTGCACCCGGTATGGTCCTCTGAGCCCTCCAGGAGTGATTCCTAAGCTCAGAGTCAAGGGTAGGTCCTGAGCACTGCCAGGTAGAACCTCAAAACAGAACAAAAAGGAAAAGAAGAAACTCATAGTTGTATGTTTCCCATTCACCATCAAAGCACAAATAATGGAAGGGATTGAACGCTTTTGCCAGCTCCAGCTCTGAACACTTTTCTAGACTCGAAGACTTGACTGGGACATGGGTGCCTTTGCCCATTTAAATTTCTGTTGAGTTGTTTCTTTTTTTTTTTTTTTTTTTTTTTGCTTTTTGGGTCACACCCGGTGATGCTCAGGGGTTACTCCTGGCTCGTGCACTCAGGAATTACTCCTGGCGGTGTTCGGGGGAGCATATGGGATGCTGGGAATCGAACCTGGGTCGGCCATGTTGGCTGCGTGCAAGGCAAACGCCCTACCCGCTGTGCTATCGCTCCAGCCCAGAGTTGTTTCATTTTTGATGCTTTTCTTTTACCGGCTATGTGGCTTATAACTGTGCTCTCTCAGTTTGAGACCTCATTTGTGTATGGTGCATTTTGATGAAGTGCTCATATTTCAAGCCTTTTTATTTTTAAATATTTATTTTTAATGGTGGATTTACAGGAAATTGGCAAGAGATGTAAAGAAGTTCCACAGGTTCTTTATTTGGCTTCTTCTTATGGGAGTCTGTTGGATAACTACAGTGCAGATATTTATACTAGAAAATTGACATTGGTCACCCAGGAGAGCAAATTAAATTTGACAATCTTTATTTCACATGCAGTTTTTTAGTTCTGTGCTTTTTTTTTTTAATGTGCATATAACACTGAATTTGTATAATCAGTACCACAATTAAGGCATCGGACTCAGGCTTCCTTATGCTACCTCTCCCTAGGACCACACACCTTTCCTCCATCCATAACCACTGGTCATCACTAATCTGGTTTTCACTCCTGCAGTTTTAGTATTTCTAGAATGTTACATTGGTGCCGGGGAGATGGCTTAAAGGGCTGAAGCCCAAGCTTGGTAGGTGGGACCCCAAGTTTGATCCCTTACACTACATGGTCCCTTGAGTGTCACCAGTACCCATACACACCAGTAGCCCCTGAGCATCACTGGGTGTGGCCTGTGGTGGGTTGCACTCTTTAGTTGCACTGAGCCACACATCTGGTTCTGGAGCACTGGAGATGGCATCTTTTATTCTGCACCAGAGATCCCAAACAGTAAAGTTGCCTGAATTGTCCTTAGTAATGTGGGTGGGGCTTGGGGGATTAAACTCATGGACTCATGCTTGCAAGGGTGCCCCCGAGATCTCCCCCAGCCCTATACCCTCTGAAGGAATCCAGCTTTCCAGAGTTATAAATAGAGTTGCTATGAACAGTTGTACACATGTTTTTATGTGTTTCATGTTTCTAGAACAGATTCCAAGGAGTGAGATTTGGGGGCTGAGTAGCAAGTATGTGTTTTCTAAGAAACCATCAGTCTTTTTTCCAGAACAGCTATACCATTTTTATGGTCCCACGAGCACTGGGGAGATATGTGTTTTCTGCATCTCACCAGCATTAGAACTTTGGTACTTTTTTCGTTTCCCATTCTAATAGGCATGTAATGATACCTCATTACATTTTGATAGCTTTATTTTGATAGCTAATGATATAGAATAGATATATATTTAATATCTTTTTAGAGGAAATAGCTGTTTTTGTCCTTTGCTCATTTTTTTTGACTGGATATTTTCCCCACTGTTTTTAAGTTTTTTTTTTTTTAATATATATGTTCTAGTTTTATAAGCCCTTTGTTGAATATATTGTTTGCAAGCCTTTTCTTTCAGTCTGGGAAGAAGTTTTAATTTTAAGATGGCCAGTTCTAAATTCTTTACCTTTTGTACTTTTTGTGCCTAGTTAAACTATGTCTCTTACTTTAGTTTTATAAAAATTCTCTAAAAAAGGGTTTTTAACCACCCATTTGAGTTTTCAGCTTATTTACAATTGATTTTCATGTTTCATATGAAATACATTCCAGTTTTAATTTTTTTTCCAAGTGAATAGGCAGTTGTTTGACCAGAGTTGTACTGAATGAGGAGTTTCTTCATTTCCCACTGATCTGAGTGTGATTTCCTCATTTCCATAAATGTGTGGGTTTGCTTCTGGTTTGTATAGTCTGTCCCGTGGGCCTATTTGTTTACCCTTTGTCAGTACATTATTTTATTTACTCTATCATAGTCCCTTTTCTCTGCCTGGTAGTACATCCTCCATCCTCCCCACCCTTTTTGTTTGCTTGTTTGCTTCAGTCCTTTCTGTTCTTCAGATTTTCTGTTCAAGATTGTGATTTAAATTGCAGTAAGTTTACCTGCTTCAAAGAAACTGCTTTGAATGGCTCATCACTAAACGTGCTTTTTTTTGGGGGGGGGGGACGGGGGAGGGGGGGTGAGATTTGATGCTTCTTTCTAAGAAATGTCGGTTTTCAGATTTGTTTTTATCTTTTTTTCCCCTACCTGTTAAAGTTATGATTTGCTTTATTGGGGGTGGGAGAGGTGGGAGATGGGTACACCCCGTGCTACTCAGGGCTTACTCCTGCCTATGTACTCAGGGATCACTCCTGGTTGTGCTCTGGGGATCATATGAGGTGCCAGAATCAAACTGGGGTTGGCCTTATGCAAGACAAGTACCTTAAGTTCTGTGCCGTTTACCCTTCAGATGTTTCACTTTGGTGATATTTCTACTTTTAAGGCAGTGAGGGTGTGTGTGTGTGTGTGTGTGTGTGTGTGTGTGTGCGTGTGTATGTGTAAAACACTATTGTCCAGTGTGAAGAATGGTGATTTTCATTTTTCATCTGGATAGTCAATAGGATATTTTTATGGCATTCCTCTATAAAGATTCTTTTTTTTTTTAACTTTCCCTAAGAACAGCAAAATTAAACTAATTTTGTGCTTCTGTCTGTGGCATTTCTCCAACAGTCATTTCTTGATCACCCTACTCGGAGGGCTGTTCGCCTTTGAGAACCTGCTCCTTCCAAGGGGTAAGTGTACTTCTCTTGCATTCAGAAATTAGTAGATGGCTCCAGCTTGCTTCAAATTCCCCTTCCCTCTTTAGTTTAACTTTCACCACTTGCGCTTGGTGCTGTAGTGAAGCGTAGGATAGATACCTCCCTTATCTGAAACTGACCTTTTCATAACAGGCAGGCTCAAGGTCTGCAACTGCCTGTCCAGATGTTTATGGGCTTTATCTTGGTAAATTATTTTTTTGTTAAGGAAGAACTGGACAGTAACATAATAGTGAATTAATTCGGCTCACTTTTTTTTTCTCTTAGTAGAATGCTCTTTATTCCACATCCCCCTACTGCGGACCCAATTTTCATTCCCTCTTTCACTTTTTCGTTACCAAGAGAAAAGCAGCATTCATGTACCTTTATTTGAAATTGTACTCTGAATCAGGAACTGGGGGGAGAGGGAAGACTGAAGCTACTAATGGCCACTGACCTTGACAGGCCAGTTAGTCATTGACCTTTGTAGCTCTGCAGGTGACAGATGGTGCTACTTCGCTCAGTGAGTCAGTGAGACTCTTCTTTTGACCCTGACTCTCAGCTCTTAAACCTTGGCCTTGAGTTCCAAGTTCTTGTCAGGGGGATAGATGGCAGGGGTCCAAGTAGATGACCTCTAAGATTTTTTTTTCTCTAAATTGTGCCTTTTTTGAGGTTGAGGACATTCAAAAAATTATGTATCAAGACTTTTTTTTAAAAAATTGAATCACTCTGAGATAGACCTTAACAAAGCTGTTCATGATTAGGTTTGAGTCATAGTGTTCAACACCCATCCTTCCACCAGTGTATATTTCCCAGCAACTGTGTTCCCAGTTTCCCTTCCGCCAACCCCCCTCCCCAGCCCCATAAAACAGGCACTCTTCATGCATGCTCCCTCTCTCAATCTCTCTCTCTCTCTCTCTCTCTCTCTCTCTCTTTCTTTTGGGAGTTGTGGTTTGTAATAGAGTATTGAAAGGTTATCATGTAATCCCTTTACCTACTTTTTTTTTCTTTTTGGGTCACACCCGGTGATGCTCAGGGTTACTCCTGGCTCATGCACTCAGGAATTGCTCCTGGAGGTGCTCGGAGGACCATATGGGATGCTGGGAATCGAACCTGTGTTGTCCATGTTGGCTGCGTGCAAGGCAAATGCCTTACCTGCTGTGCTATCGCTCCAGACCCCCTTTACCTACTTTTAACACTACTTTTAGCAACAAGGTTGGGAATATTTTGGAAATGAAAACATTTTGGTGAAAGGCAAAATACCACATGATACTAAAAAAATGGATTAAAACTATGCAAAATGTTTTTCAGCTTCTCTCTCTTCCCCCTATTCTATGTCTGTAACCATATTATTTTATGTAAGTACTGAGGCTTTTATTTCTAGATTCCTGAAGATCATGTTTTCGAGATTTGACTGTGATGATACTTTTTCAAGAATTCTGTTTTTTTGAAAGCTGCTATTGGTGTACCAGTTTTAAAAAATGTGTCTGAAAGAGGATTCTACAGGAACCTTATTGTGAAGTTGAAAATGTTTTCTTCACTGTAAAGTGGTTCATGGTCTATTTTATTGCAAATATGCCTTAGGACCAAATTACTGCAGTCTTTCATGTGTTCTACCCGCCTCACAGAAAAGGAAGGACGTTTGGGAAAAGCACTAGAATTAAAAAATAAATCAGCCACTCATGCTTTAGCTTACTGATATTACATCCTACCCCCCCGCCCCCAACCATCTTTTTCTTTATTATTGAACGTCCTGAGAACTCTGTACTTCTGGTGAGGGACTCCCTAAACTCTTTACAGTAGATATTCAATCCTGATTTATCATATTGAAGGGGGCTCTTCCCTTTTAATTATGTGCAAGTAATATATAGTTAGCGCAGGAACAACAAGAATTTGAACAGTATGGGTGATCTTAATATGGAAATTTTCTTATAAGCAGATGGCATAAGCTTATGATATTGATCAATGCAGCAGATAACTGTATTTCTCTTGTCATTATCTTGATAACATTTTCTATTTTTTTTTCCCTCTTACAAGCACACTGTCTTGTAAGAAGTCCTTTAGCATGCAAGATATTTGCTAATCGACTTTATATTTTGTTGTGGATTGAGCCCAGAACCTCACCCATGCAGGGCATGTTCATGTCTTTTGGTACTGACTTCCAGTCAATACTGGAAGTTTATTAGTAGTCAACCCTTTGTGGAGTTAAAAGCTATATATGGATTTTTGCGCTGTATTTGGTCTCCCATCCCCCACATTGTTCAAGAGTGGGCTGCTTTTTATTTATTATTTATTTGTATTTTGTTTGTTTTGGGTCACACCCCTCAGGATGTACCCAGGGTGTACTCAGGGTTTACTCCTGGCTTTATGTTCACTAGTGACCTCTGGTGGTGCTTGAGTGGTGCTGGGGATAAAACTAGGGTCCACCACTTGTAAGGCAAAATCCTTCTCCCTTGCATTCTTTGGCCCCCTGAGATTTAATTTTTTAAAAGACCTTGAAAATCCCAAAATATTTCTCTCATGTTTAAATACAGTTGGAGAATGGAAACAATTTTCTTCAAGAATTTGAACATATTTCTCTATTTTTTTTTTTAGTCTCTAGAGTTGCTTTGGTAGTTTGGAGCAAAATAGGTTCTTGTACACCTCTCTGCAGGTTCCTTCATGCATGAGACTCGTCCGAACGTGTTGGGAGTGGTCTTAAGCATGGCTGTGGCTGGAACTGGAGGTCTTCAGCTGCTGGGGCTCTGCTCGGGGTAGAGAGAGAAACTCAACTCACCCTCCTCCAAGGGGCCCCAGTGAGGACAGCCAGGTGTGGAGGCAGGAGAGAGATTCTGCGCTGTTCTCTTCCGGGAGCAGGATTTTAACCCAGTTGTGCGGGACCCGGGACGTAGATCTCCAAGCCTGCTCAGATTGGGACTGGGGCCTCCTCCACCCAGATCCCCCGCCTTCCAGTATGTAGGCGTTATACCCACCAACTGCCCCCGGTGCTGTGTAATCACATCAACGGCCAAGACCCAGAGACTATAAAACCCTGCTCCTGGAAGTGTGTAGCTACAAAGACATCTTATTATCTAGTTCTTACTCTAGAGAACCTGGCAGGCTACCAGAAGTATCCTGCCCACATGGCAGAGTCTGGCAAACTCCCCGTGGCATATTCAATATGCCAAAAACCAGTAACAATGATGGGTCTCATTCTCCTGACCCTGATAGGCTCGAATGTGGCACTTTTTAAAATCTCAGGGCTAGGACGAAGGAGATGTTACTGGGGCCTGCTCGAGACAATTGATGAACAACAGGATGACAGTGATACAGTGATACAGTACACCTCTCCCAACTGGCTCCTTTAGGGCTCTTGTCAGCAGTGCTTAAAATTTGACTGTGATGTGTGTGCCCTAATATGGGTCTGTTTCCATCTCAGTTTTCTTGTTTTGGTCTAACTCTTACTCTGGTCTTTTAATTTTTTTCTCCTACTTTTCAACTTTTTAAGTTTGGCTGAACTTTCTGAATGACTCGCTGAAATTAATCTTTCATACAGCTTCTATTAAGGTTTTTGGGGGGACAGTTATTTATAGTTTTATGGAAGAAATATTGCCTATTTTCCTAATAATTATGATAGCTTCTTAAAAAAAAATTCTTCCCTGGTCCCTGCATTAGTATTGGTTTCAGCCCAAGTCGGGTTTTTTTCCTGTTTGTTTTGTTTTCTTTCATGACAGTTTTTCCTTAGATGGAGGGAATTTCTGGTTGTTTACTTGTATTTCTGAGTGGAACTTTAAACGTTCGAAGTTAGTCTGCACACAGATGTGGGACTTGTGGGTGTGGGTTTCAGTTTAGAGCCATCTGGTTTGGCTGTTTCCTTGGGGGATCCCTTGATGTCAGTACTTCAGACATTGTTCTTTGTTAGTACAGTTCTCTGAGTGGGGAGGTTCCAATTTACTCTTTGTAGAGGGGTATAGCAGGCGAGGTCCCCCTGAGGACCATAACCATGAAGAGATAGATTTATATGGCTATACACACAAATGTACGAGTATGTGTATGTGTACAAATATATTTATTACAGGAATTGACTCATTATGCAGGCCCAGTAATTGTATGATCGGCTTTCTGTAAAGTACAAAGAAAGGCAGGGTTGTAATTGAGTCCAAATTCAAGGAGCAGGAGTGTGGATGTGAGAGGAGCGGAGTGGATGGATGGCCCCGCAGACACTTAACTTTTCCTCCACCTTTTCATTCTACTGGGCTCTCTGTACATTGAATAATGTCTAAATTCGGTAGCTTTATCTACTTTACTTCCTTCCGCCAAATCAAATCTCTTCAGGAACACCCTTCTGACACACTTAGAAATCATGTTTAACTATTTATCTGAGCATTCCTTAGCTCAGACAAATGTACATAAAATTAACCTCACAAGGGTCATGGGGGTTGAGGAAGGTATTAACTGTTTTGTAAATATTCCCCTATTTTCTCTTCTTTCATTAAAATATTCCCACCAGATGTCTCTTTTCTTCTACTTCCTAGTTTTGTCTTTTATATTGAGGTCTTTAATCAATGTGATAAGAGGACTTCAACTTTACTCTTCCTCATGTAGATATCCAGTTTTCTCATATAATTATATAATTTGTTGAAAAAGTACTTTCCCAATTAAACTGAAATGGCATGTTTATTAAAAACAACTTGGCCGTAAATGTAATGATTTATTACTAGATTTTCAATTTTTTTTTAATTTTCAATTTTAAAAGGAGTAAAATTGTATAGTATGTGAAAACCTGGCCTTTAAGCTCAGAGCTCTGCTGGGTGTGGCCGCAAAACAAAATCAAACCTCTGAACTGGAACATATAACAGTACTCCTACATTATTTAAAAAAACACCCTCTGAACTGAACTTTATCACTGGATTTCACACCTCTGCTTTTGGCAGATGACTTCTTCTTTGCTTTAGCTGGGTGTGGTTGGGAGTGGAGATGGGGTCTGCTAAAGCTGCAGTGCTCAGGGATCACTCCTTGGGATTCAGGGTGTATAGTTGAGTCTGCTGCATGCATGGGAACTGCCCTACCCACTGGTCTCTCTTCCTGGCCCCTGCTGGCAATTCAAACCTTTTGATTTGCAGCCTGTGCTTCCGCTCAGGGGCACATTGGGAACTCCTTTGTGCCAGCAGCCCTGCCATGGCCTCTACCAGCTGAGCCTCATCCCTGCCCCCCTTCATGCCTTTCTGTGTCCTTCTCACGAGGTTCACAGGATTTATATAGAATTAGAATTCCTGGGGTAAGAGCTAGGCCAGGAGTGTAGGCCCTGGCCTTCCTTGCAAGCAGCCTGCCACGGTACAATCTCTGGCACAACACGGTGTCCTCAAGTACCGCCGGGAATAGGCCCAAAGTTCTGCCACTTGTGGCTACAAAACCCAAACCTGTGCCCTATAAAACTGACTGGGAGGAGTTGATGCATAAATTATTCTTTTTTTTTTTTTAGTTGGATTTTGGGTCATACCTTGTAGTTGCTGCTTCCGGTACCTAATTTGGTGCCAGGGATAGAACCCAGGTCAGCCGTTGCAAGGCAGATACCCTAGCAGATTATAGGTCCAGCCTTTAAAAATAGTGAGGCAGGGAGGGATACTGGGATCATTGGTGGTGGAGAATGGGCACTGGTGGAGGGATGGGTACTCAATCATTGTATAACTGAAACCCAAGTACAAAAATTTGTAAGTCTACAACTATAGCTCATGGTGTTTCACTAATAAAAATTAAAAATAAATAAAATAAAAACATAAAAATAGTTACTTATTTTTGGCTGGAGCCATAGCACAGAGGGTTGGGCATTTGCCTTGCACATAGCCAACCTGGGTTTGATTCCTCAGTCCCTCTTGGAGAGCCCAGCAAGCTACTGAGAGTATCCCGCCTGCATAGCAGAGCCTGGTAAGCTCCCCATGGTATATTCGATATTCTAAAAACAGTAACAACAAGTCTCACAATGGAGATGTTACTGGTGCCTGCTTGAGCCAGTAACAACAATAGTACCCGCTCCAGCCCAATGGTGACTCAATTAAAAAATAAAAATTAAATTTATCAGATTCTATAAAGATGTCAGCTGGGAATTTTAAATGATATTGTGTTGAAGTGTATATCACTTGTGTTTTTATGAAGATTTGTCTGTTTACATGTCTTTAATGTCTGGTGTATTGTGATTTAGCTCTTCAAATTTTTTTCTTAATTGTTTTCATTTTGATATTATTTTATTTGAAAGTGTGTTTTTAATCTTGTTTCAGTATTATTCACCCCTGGTGTATAAAAGTACAAGAAATTGACTTTTTTGTGTGTGGGGTGTGGGGCTACATCCATAGGTATTTAGGATACTTGTGACGGTACTTGGTGAATCAGGGTTCGAACCCAGGCCTTCAGCATGCAAAGCAGCCACACTAACTCCATAAACTACCTCCCTGGCAGTGTAATTATTATTATTATTTCGAGAGTATCTCGCCTGCACGGCAGAGCCTGGCACGCGACCCGTGACATATTCGATATGCCAAACACAGTAACAACAAAGTCTCCAATGGAGATGTTACTGGGCCCGCTCGAGCAAATCGATGAACAACGGGAGGACAGTGACAGTGAATATTGATTGTAGGTCTTTCACACTTGCAGCGTTTATTTATTCACTGTCACTGTCACTGTCATCCTGTTGTTCATCAATTTCTTCAAGCAGGCGCCGGTAACATCTCCATTCATCCTAGCCCTGATATTTTAGCAAGTGCCACATTGGAGGCTCTTTCCGGATCAGGGGAATGAGACCCATCATTGTTACTGGTTTTTGGCATATTGAATTGCCACAGGGAGCTTGCCAGACTCTGCCGTGTGGGCACGATACTCTCAGTAGCCTGCCAGGTTCTCGGAGAGGGAGAACTAGACAATAAGAGGAGCTTCTGGGAGCTGGGTTTTATAGTCCCTGGGTTTTGGCTGTTGATGGGATAACATGGCGCTAGGGGCAGTTGGTGGGTATGTTTATTTATTAATTCTAATAATTTTTAAAACATCTATGGGATTTTTATTTATGAAAATATGTATTGTCATTTGTGAGTAAAGGTAGTTTTTTTTTTTAATTAGTGAAACACCATGTCGTACCATTGTAGACTTACAAACTTTCATGCTTGGGTTTCAGTTATACAATGATCGAGTGCCCATCCCTTCCACCAGTGCCCATTCTCCTCCACCAATGATCCCAGAAGCCCTCCCTCCCCCCCACCCCCCACCCCACCGCTGTGGCAGGGCATTCCCTTTTGCTCTCTTTTTCCTTTAGGGTGTTGTGGTTTGCAATAGAGGTTTTGAGTGTCCTTTGTGTTAGGTCTATAGTCTACTTTCAGCACGCATCTCGCATCCCAAGAGAATCTTCCAAACATCCTTTACTTGGTGTTCCCTTCTCCAAGTAAAGATAGTTTTACCTCTTCCTTCAGTTTGAAGCTTTTTATTTATGTTACTTACATGATGGCCTTATTCAGTATTGAATAGAAGTGACAAGAATAGGCATCACTGAATTTTTCTCATCTTAGGGGAGAAAGCAATCTCACTGTTACATGTGATCGCTGCTTCAGGCTTTTCAAACAGGCTCTTTTTCAGATTAAGTGTGTTTCCTATTCTTTCTAGTATGTTAGTTTTTCTTTTTTAAAACTAAAAAATAATAAACAGATGGGTGGTCTTCGGTTTTTTTTTTGTGTTTTTTTGGGGGTCTTCTGTGCTCAGGAGCTCCTCCTGATCTGTGCAGTATCCTCTTGTTACTGTGATTTAAAACCAAGCCCTCACCTCTGCAAAGTACCTACTCTCCCAAGAAGTTGCATTCCTGACCCAGAATTTTATTTTTACTTGTGTGTGTGTTTTTTTTCCTTTTATTACAGTAATAAAAGGGGTTACTCCTGTCTCTGCATTCACGAATTACCCCAGGCATTGCTCAGGGGACCATATGAGATGGCAGGGATCGAACCCAGGTTGGCCGTGCACAAGGCAAATGCTCTACCCACTGTACTGTCGCTCTGGCCCCCTCTGCGCCTATTTTTTGAAAAAAAAGAATTTAGGAAATGGTATTGGTTCTTTAAACATTTGGTATACTATATCTGGGATTGTGCTTCTTTTTGTGTATGTGTGGACAGTTTTTTAATGACTATGTCAGCATAGTATTTTTAAAAGAACACTTACCTTACAAATACTTATTGTTGTTTGAATATTTAGCCAACCTTTCTCCTAAGTAATGTCCAAAAAGAAACAGATTTTGATGTACATATTTTTACTTTTTTTTTCTTTCTTTAAAGGTCTAAATGCCTGTAATTACTCTGGAATCAGTAAGCCATGGCATCAAAGAAATTTGCTGTTAAAGTAAGTAATGTTTGTTAATAGCCTTTAAAAATGGTTGAACATTTTCTAATGCAATGTATTAATTGAAAATTAAATTTCTGGCTTCTTTTTATGTTTTATATTTGAAATTCTACTGAAACCTTTAAGTAGACGATTATGAACTGCATATTAAGGATGAGATGAGGGAGAAGATTTGTAGTTCATATGGTTATGTTAGTTTCTAGCTTAAAGTGTTTTATGAGTTGTCTTTTGGTGATAAGTTAGTCTTTAATGTTAAGAATTATTCACACTGTTGCCCATTACTTTTTATGATAAAGGAGATAAAAAGTAGAAGTTGGCCTGGGGAGATAGTTCCATGGGCTAGTGCTAATGCTTTGTGTATAGCCCCAGGCTTGATAGTGAGCATCACGGTGTTCCCTGAGCACTAAGCTTGGAGCATCCGCCTCTCTGCTGGGTATGATCCCAAACAAAACAAAACAAAATTAAAGTACACATGAAGTACTATATCGATGGATTAGGAGTTTAGGGGCTTGACTTACTGACTCTGGATTGGCCCCATGCAATAAGCCATGAGCACTGTGAGGTGTGGCCCAGACACTAAACCAAACTAAACGTCAAATGCTATACCCGGGTGAATCACAGGAGAGAGTTTCCTTACCTGCTGCTACTTCATTTTCCTTTTAGAAGTGTTCTTTTTTCTTTTGTAGCTGAGATACTCTTTTTTTTTCAAGTGTGGAAGGGTAGTAGAAAGTAAGGAGAGACCAATAATTGATAATAGTAACTTCTCAGAGATGTTTTTATATGTGGTGTTGTAAGAGTTTTTTCTGTGCTAGTGTTATATTAAGTACAAATTCGGAATATCAAAATAGTCAAATTAGGAAAAACAAGTAATAAAAAAAAGAAAAAAATGGAAAAGAAAACAAAAATAAAAGAGAGATAAAAAATAGTAGAATATTTGATCAGGTGCTGTTTGATATTGTAGTTGCATTTTTTATCCTCAGTTCTTACTTAGATTTATACCATACTCATAAACTTTGTTGCTTATAATTATTTTTTTGAATCCAGATGTGCTGTGTAAAGAACTTTTTTTTGGTTTGTTTTGTTATTTTTGGGTCATATTTGGTGGTGCGCAGGCCTTATCCTCAGGGCCCTGTGCTCAGTGATCACTCCCATTGGTGTTCTGGAGACCATATCAGGTGCCAGGAATTGAACTCTGGGTGGCCACATGCAAGGCAAGCACCTTACCGACTGTACTATTGCTCTAGCCTGGGTAAGGAATTTTTTGTTTATTTGATTTTTCAGATCACAATTAGGAATGTTTGTGGGCAATCCTGGAACAGTGCTTGGGGTTGGGGTTGGGAGTCATTCCTGGTGGTTCTTGGGGGAAACTATGATACCAGGGATCCAACCTGAGGTTCCCAGATGCAAAGCGTATGTTATCTTTCTAGTCATAGATTAAGAAGGAAAAAAATTTTTTTTCCTTATTTTGGATTTTTACATGTTTTGGTTTTGTATCCATATATTCACATATTCGGTTGTATATCTTCCTGAGATTGTAATTGGTGAACTTACTGTGTATTCACTAGTTCTCTAAAAATTTACTTTGGTTCTGGGGAACATAAAGCAACAAAATGGGAGACTAACACCCAGGAGTGGCTGTGATTAGTACCAGGAATTTTGCTCCATGACTTAGAGGCCAGCCACACGTGCTAGGGGAAAAGGAAGCTCAGATAGAGAAGAGAGCACCAAATAAAGGGTGTTGGGAGGATCCTCCCAGGGTGGGAGAAGCATGCTGAAAGTAGACTATAGACCAAACATGACTGCCACTCAATGCCTCTCTTGCCAACCACAGAACCCAAAAGGAGAGAGAGAGAGAACAAGGGGGAATGCCCTGCCACAGAGGCAGGGTGGGAAGGGGGGAATGGGGGGTGGGAGGGATGCTGGGACACGTGATGTTGAAGGATGGGCGCTGGTGAAGGGATGGGTACTTGATCATTGTGTGACTGAAACCCAAGCACAAAAATTTGTAAGTCTATAACTGTACCTCATGGTGTTTCACTAATAAAAAAAAAACTTACTTTGGTTTTATTTATGGGATTACACGGCGCCAGGGGGCCAGGTGGTGGGTGTGACCCCCGCCTACTGGAATTTGGAGGATCTGGGTGGAAGATGCTCGACTCCAATTCGAGTAGGCTTGGAGGTCTCGGCCCCGGAACCCGCGTGGCTTTGTCCCTCTGCCAGTACCTTCAGGTGTGTGGAGAGTGGTCTCAGCATGGTGGTGGCTGGTCCTGGAGGTCTCTGGCTGCCGTAGCCCTGGCCGGGGCGGGGAGGAAAGCTCAACCCGCTCCCCTCCAAGGGACTCCGGGAAGGAACACCGAGGCGCGGGGGCAGAGACTGCACTGCTCTCGTCCGTTTGTTTTGGGATTCTAGGCTGTGCATTAATTTTTTTTCTTTTTTCTTTTTGGGCCACACCTGGCGATGCACAGGGGTTACTCCTGGCTCTGTACTCAGGAATTACTCCTAAGGGAACCATATGGAATGCTGGGAATCTAACCCGGGTCGACTGCATGCAAGGCAAATGCCCTACCCACTGTGCTATTGCTCCAGCCCCGGCCATGCAGCCCTGGTACTAAATTAATTTTTAATTTTTAGCTCTATTTTATTAAGTCACCATGAATTACAAAGTTTGAAAGATATTAATGATTGAGTTTCAGGGTGTATATCGTTCCAATACCAATTCTTTCACCTTCCATCAATGTTCCCAGTTTCCCTCCTGATCCCAGCCTGCCTCTGTGACAGGCGCTTTCCTCCTCCACCATTGTCCTAGTGTTCCCTTTCCTAACTTATCCCCTGCCACCCTGTCCCAGGGCAGGCTTTCTACTGAAGACCAGTTCTGCTCTTGGTTTCTGTTGCCACTGGGCATTAGATATACCTCCCGGAAGTTTCTTTATATCCCTGTATATGAGAGAGATTATTCTGAGCTTGTTTCTCTTCTCTCCCTCTGATTTCACTCAACATGATACTCTCTGGATCCATCCACATTGCAGCCAATTTCATGACTTTATCTTTTCTTACAGCCAAGTAGTATTCCATTGCTTATAGTTTCTTTAACACATCATCTGTTCATGGGCATTTGTGTTGTTCCCATGTTTTGCTACTGTATATAGAGCTGCAATGAACATAGAAGTGAAGATGTTTTTTCTGCATTGCACCTTTGAGCCCTTGGATTATGTTCCCAGGAATGGAGTTGCTGGGTCATATGGAAGTTTAATTCCTAGTTTTTGTTTTTTGTTTATTTGGGGTTTTTTGTTTGTTTATTTGCTTGCTTTTTGGGTTACACCCTGTGATGTTCAGTGGTTACTCCTGTGCATGCAGGAATTATTCCTGGTGGTGCTTGAGGACCCTATTCCTATGCTGGGGATCAAATCTGGGTTGGCCATGTGTAAGGCAAACAGCTACCCACTGTGCTATCACTCCAGCCTCTCAATTCCTAGTTTTCTGAGGAATGTTCGTATTGTCTTCCAAACAGGCTGGACCAGTTAACGTTCCCACCAACAGTGGATGAAGGTTCCTTTTTCACCACATCCTCACCTGACTGTTGTTCATTTTTAAGTGCCAGTCTTAAAGTGATGATATCTTTTTTTGATTTAAATTTCCTCAATGATTAGTGATATAAAACATTTTTTCATATACCTTTTGATCATTTGTATTTCTTCTTTGAGTAAGTTCCTGTTCATCGCTTCTCTCCATTTTTTGATAGGGTTGGATGTTTTTTCTTGTAGACTTCTGTTGGTGCTTTATATATTTTGGATATTAGGCCTTTGTCGAATGAGTGGAAGGCAAATTATTTCTTCCAGTTTGTGAACTGTCTTTGTATTTTGGTCATTGGTTCCTCTGAGGTGCTAAAACCTCTGAATTTAAATTAATCCTGTTTGTTTATTTTTTCTTCTAATTGCTTGGTCAGTGTTATCTTATCCTTCAGATGCCTCTAGTTTCAATGTCATGGTGAGTTCTGTCTGTATTTTCCTCCATGTAACATATGGATTCAGGTCTGATATCTAGGTCTTTAATCCATTTTGTTTTGACTTCAAGTTGGTGGAGCAACTAGCACCTAGGTCAGGTAGCACAATCAACATATAAAAGCCCTTTCTTTTGAGGGCAGCTCTTCTAAGATAAGACAAAGGTCTCCAGCAGCCTGGAGATCTGCTCAGCTCAAGGGTGAAATGC
This sequence comes from Sorex fumeus, assembly GCF_029834395.1. Classification (NCBI taxonomy): domain Eukaryota; kingdom Metazoa; phylum Chordata; class Mammalia; order Eulipotyphla; family Soricidae; genus Sorex; species Sorex fumeus. The sequence goes on from NW_026606101.1 coordinate 27,898,048, forward strand.
CATCTAGGGGTGTGTTTCTCCTTTCCTTATTCCAACAACCATTTAAACATTCATCTTAATTCTACTTAATAATATTAGTCATTTTGTATAGATACAGTAAGAGATACATTAAGCTTGTAGGGTGTCTCTCCTGGGGACATCTTGCTATAGATCTTAGACTACAGTGCTCAGATCAGATTAGTTTTTCCTAACCCTAGCAGGGTCCTAATCTAGTTGCTCTTTGGATCATGACAGAATTTGTCTATGACCATGCTCTTAACTTATAGTTAAGTATTATGGCACTTGGCTTAGCTTGTTTCAATGTCAGGGTAGTTCACAACTTTCCCTGGGTCCATCTAGTCCCTCATTGGGACCCTGCTTTTGGGATGCTAGGAACTAAGGGCAACTGAGGCTTAAGTGGAGAAAACAGATGCCTAGGTGTATATATAGTCAAGTCAATTAACTCCCAAGTTACAAAAGCATAACATTAGTTGTCTTCCTGTGTCTATACAAAAAGGACATTGCTCTGAAGTAAACTATGCAAAAGAAAGGAGAAGGAGAAAAGCAATATTTCACTTACAAATACAAAATCATAGATTTCTGAGAATTTGACTTTACAAGTCAGTGGTACTGCTTAGGGGAAAATGGTGATTAACTGGTTGGGGAAGCAGAGCACAGAGAAGAGGTTAAAGATAAACACAGAGGAATGGGAGTGCCTTGGGAGCACTGTCATGGGTATAACCCAATAAACCTAAGCACCTTGTGGCCAGGGAGAAATGACAAACCTATGTTATCCTACAGTGTATGGTGTTAGAGAGGGGTCTGAGGGTTTTTTTTTTTTTTTTTTTGGTATGTGGCTAGTCATTTTTGTCAGCACCACTTGAAGAGACTTTCATTGCTCCACTTCATATTTTTTTGTTCCTTTGGTGAAGATTGACTGACCATATACTTGAGGATCTGTCTTTGGATTTTCTATTATATATGATCTGAAGAGTCTGTTCTTATTTTATTATCACACTGTTTTAATTACTGCTGCTTTATTGTACAGTCTGAAGTTGGGGAAAATGATAATCTTCGTCTTCTTTTTTCCTGAGGATTGCTTTAGCTATTCAATGGGGCTTATTGTTCCATATCAATTTCAGGAGTAGTTCATCTATTTGATAAATGTTATTGGTATCCTTCTCCGGTTGCATTGAATCTGTACAATGATTTGGGGAGTATTGCCATTTTGACAATGTTAACTGCTAAATTCATGAGGAGGGGATGTGTTTTCTTTTTCTTTTTCTTGCTCTTTTATTTCTTTTATGTAGGTTTTTTGTTGTTTTCTTTGTATTGGTCAATACAAAGATTGGGCTGATTACTGGGTACCTGATTTTCTGAGGCACAATTGTGAAAGAAATTTTTTTTTCTTTTTGGGTCACATCTGGCGATGCACAGGGGTTACTCCTGGCTCTGCACTCAGGAATTACTCCTGGCGGTGCTGGGGGACCATAAGGTATGCTGGGAATTGAACCCTGGTCGACTGGGTGCAAGACAAATGCCCTACCCGCTGTGCTATCCCTCCAGCTTCAGGAATTGTTTTCTTAATATCTCTTCTCTTTCATTATTTGTATATAGAAAAGCCATGGGTTTTTGTGTGTTAATTTTGTTACATACCATTTTATAAGTCAATTCATTTTTAGGAGCTTTCTAGACATAGTATTGTGTTACCTGCAAATAGTGAGACTTTAACTTCTTTGTTTCCTATCTGGATGCCCTTGATATATTTTTCTTGCCTAATTTCTATGGCAAGTACTTCCAAAACTACATTAAATAGAAGTGATGAGAGTGGGCAACCTTGTCCTGTGCCTGATATGAAGGTTTTTCCCCATTGAATATAATGTTTGCTGTGGGGTTGTGGTAAACGGTTTGACTATGTTGAGGAAAGTTCCTTCAATTCCCATTTTGTTGGAAGTTTTTATCATGAATCAAAGCATTTATCAAATGCTTTCTCTGCATCTGTTGATAAGATTATATGATTTTTATTTTTTCTTATATTGATACTGGTGCATTATATTGATTTTCCTAGCTTTGAATTCACGGGACTGGAGGCAGGACTTGCAGGGCCTACCTGGGACCTTCCAGGGCCTTTGGGGACTTAGTTGTGCTGGCTTGCTTGCTTCTTCAGGGGGCCCTGACCTCGGGACAAAGTGATGTGGTTCTGAGTGCAGCCTGTTAGCTTTGAATTTACAGGACTGTAGTGGGGTCTTCCAGGGCCTAGATGGGGTCTTCTGGGGCTTTTGGGGACCTACCCAGGCTGGCTAGTGTGCTTTGGGGGTTCCCAACCTGGGGTGAAATGGCTTTGAGTTCCAGGACTGGGATCGGAGCCTTCCAGCTGAGCACTGAATTTTTTTTTCAATAATCTGAAAATAGTTTTCCATTGTCTTCTGGAAACTTACTGCAATGAAGAAATGATTTAGTTATCAGTCAGTGCTTACAAAGCACCTTAAAACTTTGTAGTTTCAAATATGGGCTGTTATTTTCTCTCACGATTCCGTCAGTTGCCTGGTTTCTCCTTTTGATCTTGCCTAGGGCTGCAGTTACCAGAGAATTCAGTTCAGCAGCAACTTCCAAGAGATTGCTCATATGGCTTTCAGTTGATTCTGGCTGTGGTTGGAATCTCACCTTGGTTAGTTGTTGCCCTTCACTTCTTATTCCAGAGTTTACTCTGTGTTGCTTGGGCTTCTCTTGGCTTGTTTGCTGAGCTTTAAGGGACAGTGTTCCACAGTAAGTATTGTAGCACTGTAGCACTGTCTCCCATTGTTCATCGATTTGCTCCAGCAAGCACCAGTAATGTCTCCATTGTGAGACTTGTTGTTACTGTTTTTGGCATATCAAATATGCCACGTGGAGCTTGCCAGGCTCTGCCATGTGGGCGGGATACTCTTAGTAGCTTGCCAGGCTCTCTGAGAGGAATGGAGTAATCAAACCTGGGTCGGCCACATGCAAGGCAAATGCCCTACCTGCTGTGCTATTGCTCCAGTCCACAGTAAGTATTAGATAAACAAAAGTAGTGTGGTTTGCTAGTTTTCTAAAGACCTGGGCTCAGAAATCCCTATGCCAGCTGTGCACATTTTGTTGGTCAGAGCGCTCAAAGGGTCAACCCCAGGAAAGTTGTCACTCCTAATGTGATTAACAGCTTGTGTTCATGGGGATGGGGAGAATTGTAGGAGAGCATCTAGGGAGATTTGGAACTAGAACTGTTGCTTTTAGCTTCATTGTGATTCTTGGTCATCATATTTTCTCTCTGATTGCTTTAAAGATTTTATTTTTGTCTTTATGTGTAGATCATTTTGCTAGGAAGTCTTGAGCAAAAAACTTGTATTTTACTTCTTTGGCATGCAATGCATCTTATAGGTTCAGTTAAAAGAGTATTTCAGGGCTGGAGTGATAGCACAGTGGGTAGGGCGTTTGCCTTGTATGTGGCTGACCCGGGTTTGATTCCCAGCATCCCACATAGTCCACCGAGCACAACCAGAAGTAATTCCTGAGTGCGTGAACCAGCAGTGGGCTGGAGCGATAGCACAGCAGGTAGGGCGTCTGCCTTGCACTCAGCCAACATGGCTGACCTGAGTTCGATTCCTCTGCCCCTCTTGGAGAGCCCAGTAAGCTACCGAGAGTATTTTGCCCGCACGGCAAAGCCTGGCAAGCTCCTTGTGATGTATTCGATATGCCAAATACAGTAACGAGTCTCACAGTGTTACTGGGCCCGCTCGAGCAAATCGATGAACAATGGGAGAACAGTGACAGTGAGGAACCAGGAGTAACCCCTGTGCATTGCTGAGTGTGACCCAAAAATAAAAGAAAAAAGGGTATTTTATCCTTTTTTGGAAATCTTGCCCATTTCTCTTCTCATACTGCTTTTCTTTATTATCTGTGTTCTCTCCTTTTGGGATTCTTCTGTGAAGCCGAATATATATATATATGCCTGGAAGGATATTTGCTTGTCTAAGATTGAGCTCCTGCAAGCTCTTTAGAAAAGGACTGAGCTCTTGTATATATCTTTCAAAAATTTTCTCTGGCTCATCAGGGCAGCAGTTCTGGCCAAAGCTTAGACTTAAGTTTCTTAACATGCCAGAAATAGTTCAAGGCATAGTGTCCTGTCTCAGAGTTATTCTAGCAGTGTTGACCCTAACTTCCAGATTATACTAGTCAGCAGAGGTACCCAAGCATGGATAATAAATTGCAGGAAAGTGAAAGGGACAGGTTCTATTTTTTCCCTAATTTTTTGTTATTTATTTATTTCTATTTTGTTTTTTTGGACCATGCCCAGCAGTGCTCAAGCCTTACTCCTGACCCTGTGCTCAGAAATCTCCCTTGGCAGTACTCAGGGGACCATATGCAAGGCTAGGTACTAAACTTGGGTCATGCAAGGCAAGTGCCTTACCCACAGTACTATCACTCCCTCTGCAAAGAAAAACATGGGAAATTCTTCTATTTAAATCATGTTGCCATAATATCTCTGCAACTGAACACATAGGCAGAGGCCAGTGCTTCATAATGACCCAGCTTTAAAGCTTCACAACCCAGGCATTGGAATTCTACCTTTCTTTCTTTCTTTCTTTTTTTTAAATGTGTTTATGAGAGGAGGGGACTTATAGGATGGTGTGCTCAGGAGCTTCCTCTGGCTCAGGGCTTCTCCCAGAGGTGACTGGGAGAACAGTTGGGGGACCCTGTAATATCAGAGCTTAGAACTCGAGCCCAGGCCTACTGCACGCACAGAATGTGCTCAACCCTTTCATCTGTCTCTCTGCCTCCTGGAAGCCCATTTTTACTGTCTGAAATTCTGCCCTGCCGTATTTTTTTTTCCATTTTTTATAATTTTATTTATTGGATCACCGTGAGAGTAGTTACAAAGCTTTCGGGTTTAAGTCCCCGTCATACAATAAAACACCCGTACATTCACCAGTGCCCATTCTCCACCCCCAAAAAAACCCCAGTATACCAACATCCCATACCCTCCCCCTACTTGTGGGGCAGATGATTTCCACATTACTCTCTCTCTGCTCTCTCTCTATTTTGACACCATACCCACCATTATTATTTGGAATTTTACCCCAACACTTGGATCTATTGAAAAGGCAACAGTAGACAATTTGTTTTCTATTGCTGGTTATGAATAACATATGATGTTGCATGGCTGCAGTAGTGGCCACGCAATTTTGAAATTCCGAAATTTTAACAATTAAATCTGGAGGGATTTCTGCCATAACCTGCTGGATTTCGAGATTTGTTCCTGAGTCTCTTGGATCATGGCCGTTAAGCAGCTTGATCAGGAGTCAGAAAGGCCATTAGTGGGTGGTGACTCGGATTCTCATTGGGACAGGGAAGAAAGGGCCAGCTCCACCCCAATCCCGTGAGGCCCTGTGTGTCTCATCACTGAGGGCCAAAACCTGATTGTCCAATGGTCTCTGGAGGATGGCGACCACTGAGCTGCCTAGAAGGAGCAGGCGGAGGGACAACACCCTTCCCCCCACCCCCCTCCGCGACAGTAATCTACTGCGGGGTCCGGATGCATCTCTGCCAAAAGCCACTGGGTTCCGAGATTTGTTTCTGAGTCCCTGGGATCATGGCCGTTAAGCAGCTTGATCAGAAGCCAGTGAGGCTGTTCTTGGGCAGTGACTCGGGGTCTTGTTGGGACGGGGAGGAAAGGGCCGGCTCCACCCCCATCCCATGAGACCCCATGTGTCTCGTCATTGTGGGCCCAAACTTGATGGTGCAATTGCCTCTGGCAGATAGCAGCCACCGAGCCGCCAAGGGAGAGTAGGTGGAGGGACAGCACCCTTTCCTCCCTGGGGTGGCCCGGTGACAATAACCTACTGCAGAGTCCAGACACATTTATGCCAAAAGCCGCTGGGTTTCAGGGTTTGTTTCTGAGTCTCTGGGATCATGGCCTTAGTTAAGCAGCTTGATTAGGATCCAGAGAGGCCATTTGTGGCTGTCTGCCCTGCCAGATTACGTGCACTGTTCCAGGCTGTCGTGGTTAGCAGGTGACAGGCGTACTTTCTGCTGATTCTGTCACTATGTGCTGTCTCTGAACACTGCTCTAGTGGGCGTTTATTAGTGCTACTTGGCCTTTTACCTGTTCTTTCTCTGCTTTTCTATCTATGGTGCATTCAGAGTGATTTTCCACAAATCCTTTTCATTTCCCTAAAACATCTCATCTGTGTTTAATCTGCTCTTTGATCTCAATTTAATTTGTTTTTTAGCATGTTTACTTTTAGTTACTGTCTAAATTGTAGTTGTCCCCTCCCCGCCCCACACTTTTTTTTTGGCTCTAGTTTTTGGCTTTTGGGCCATGCCCAGTGGTTCTTGGAGTGTGCTCCTAGCTCCATGTTGTGGCATCACTCATCAGTGCCTGGGACCAGACCAGGGCCTCCTTCATGCAAACTGTCTGTCCCAAATTTGTCCTATTTTTTTTTCTCACTGTTTCCACATCCTCTTAATTTCCTTCATACTAAAATGTAATTGCTCATTGAGGTAACATTATTTATAAAAGTTTCACTGTTTATATGTTTTAGGTGTACAGTGTTACCTTACCACATCCACCACCAAAGTGCCAATAGCTCTCCACCATGGTCCATATGGCCATTCTTTTTCACTTCCTTCCCTCCTTAGGTAACTTCAGTTCTATTGTCAGAGTATATGTTTTTGTTGTCATTGTTGTTTTATTTTTTTAATGTAAAAATAAAACAAGGGCTGGAGTGATAGCACAGCGGTAGGGCGTTCGCCTTACAAGCGGCCAACATGGCCGACCCAAGTTCGATTCCTCCGCCCCTCTCGGAGAGCCCGGCAAGCTACTGAGAGTATTTGATATGCCAAACACAGTAACAACAAAGTCTCCAATGGAGACGTTACTGGGCCCGCTTGAGCAAATCGACGATCAACGGGAGGGCCTTTACCTTTACCTTTACCTTACCTTAATGTAAAAATACTGCTGTTTATTTAACCCGTGATTAAGCTGACTCAAGAGGGCATGAACTCCATATTACATTTTTTAAAAAAATTTTTTGTTGAATATCCATGAGATAGATCATTACATAGCTGTTCATTATTGGGCTTTAGTCATACAGTGATTCAATATTCATCCCTTCACCAGCATACATTTTCCAGCACCAATGTCCCCCGTTTCCCTCCCACTATCCCCCAATGCCCTACCCCCTACCCCCAGCCTCCTTCTATGGCAGACACTTTTCTTCTTTTTCATTTCTTCTTCTCCTTTTCTGCATTATGGTTCACAATACAGGTACTACGAGGTCATTGTTCAGGGCATTCAGTATTTTTATTGGGATAGTAAGGCTACAGTAGCTTTTTTAAATGGGTGGCAGTTTGGGGTGTGGATGTGACTGTAGAGGTTTTTGGTAATACAAGGAGGTGGGGGAAGGTAGCCCATCCCGACCCTGAGAAAGCCTGGAGATTTCAGTCACAAAATCCGCATACACTAATTTTCAGCAGATTATATCTCAATGAGGTCTTCTGTCCTGAGATGGTGGAGTCAGGCCAGGAGCATGGCGGCATTTTGGGATTGTGGGAGTGAGTGACTGTGGAGGCTCTATTTGGGTGGGTATCAGGCTAACCTGCCCCCCTTTCATTTACCCCAGTCTCTTCAGCCTTGTGTGGGTTCGAGGTTAATTGTGACCTTTGATCTCTTTTGAGATTTATAGATCTCTGAAGCAAGGCGAATAAATGAGCTTGTATAGCTGAGCCAGAGGTGGTTTGTGGGCATGGCTCCCATATAAGCTTTTGGCCTTTTAATTTTTCTGGAAACTTGGTCCCAAGTTGTTGGGGTCTGGTCAGAGGCACAGCAGCAATTTTGGGGGTATCAGGAAGCTTGAAGACACATTTAGGCTGCTGATGTACTCGCCCTACAGGTACAAGTTGACTTATATTGTGGTGGTGCCATACCGCCTATGGGTTTGTTTTTTATGGACTTTCTCTATTTCTTTGCTTTGTTTTACTGCCTATGTGTGAGATTATCTAGAATTTGTCTTTTTCTTTCTGACTTATTTTGCTTAGCCTGATGCCTTCCCCTTTTATCTACATTGCAACAAAGTTTCATTTTTTCCTAATAACTGAGTAGTTTTACTTTCTGTGTAAATACCACATCTTCTGTATCATTTCTCACTGGGCATCTGCATTGTTTCCAAATCCTAACTATTATAAGTCAACATAGTTATGCATATATATTTTCATGGTGGCATTTTGTGTTCCTGGCATAGTAACTAAAAGTAGAATTACTTAGCTGTCATGGTAATTATATTTTTTAAAAATTTTTTGGAGAAATTTCTATATCATTTTCCACAGAGGCTGAACCATTATACATTCCCATTAACAATGAAGGAAGATTCCGTTTTCTCCACATCTCTATCACCTCTTGTTTGTAATCTTTTTGTTATAGAATATTCTCTTGAGTGTAAGGTAATATCTCATTTTCTTTTTGATTTGTAAAGAAATAATGAACATTTTTATGATAGCTGTTTTTCATGTACCTATTGACAATCTTTGTCTTTTGGGGGGAAGTGTCTGCTCATTTCATCTCCCAGTTTTGATGGTGTTGTTTTGTTGTTGAGGTTTATGAGTATTTTATGTATCTTAGGTTATTAGTCCCCTCCGCTCTTTTCTAAATTTTATTTAAACACCATGGTTTAAAAAGTTGTTCATAATGCAGTTGTTTTGGGAATCCGTTGTTCCAATGCCAATCCCTCAGTATGATCTTCCTTCCATCATTGTTCCCAGTCCCCCCGCCCCCAATTCCTGTCTCCTTGGCAGGTGCGAAATAATTAATTTTATATTACTTGTTACAATGAAATGGTAAATGGAATGAATTATTGAAAAATTTAGTAAAAGAAAATTTGTGAAAAATTTTAGCCTGAAAACTGTACCCGTGAGTTTCAGTGGTTTGGCTTGCATCTCTTCCGAGATTAGTAATGAAGCTGGGCCATTTACATAGCAGTTCTTATTATTAGCTCTTTTTTCCAAAGTATGGTGAGTGAATAGTTTCTCCTGTTTGCTTAAATGTGCTTTTGTTTTACTGGTTGTTTCTTTCTCCTTTCTCATCGAAGATTTTTTTTTTTCACTGTAATCTCATTTGTTTATGTTTGCTATTGCTTTCTTGACTAGCAAGCTACTAAATCGATGTTATGGAGTATTTGTCCTGTTTTCTTTAGCTTATTTTATTTTCTTGGATATAGCATCTAAGTCTTTAACCATTTTTAGTTAACTTTTCTGAGTGGTTTGAGGTACTGGTTTAATTTCAGTCTTTTACAATATGACTTACTGGTTTTCTCAGCACAAGATATAAAAGAGGTTCCATGCTACACTCTTGGCTCCAGTGCCATAAATTAATCTCCTGTATATGGTGTGAGTCTATCCCTGGGTTCTCAATTCTGTTCTGTTGGTCTGAGAACCTGCTTTCATTCTGTGACCACACTGTTTTGATTCTTCAAGCTTTACAGTACAGTTAGTGCCAGGGACTGCAGTGTTTCTGTCATCTCTTTTGTTAGGATTGCTTTCACTGTTTGGAGGGTATGAGTGTTTTTTGTGTTTCATACAAAATTTAGTAGTATTTCTGCTATGCCCTTAAAAATGTCATTGAATTTTTTTGTAGGGATTGCATTGAAGCTTTATAACACTCTGGGATGGATGGTCATTTTGACAGTGTATTATTCCAATCTATGAACAAGGACTATCTCTACATCATTTTGTATCTTCTATTTCTTTTGGCAGTGACTTGTAGTTTTTGATATACAAATTATTTAGTTTCTTTTTTTAGTAGATTATTAGGTACTTAATTATTTTTATGTGATTGTAGATCAAATTTTATATTGATTTCTTTCTCCTAGTTTACTGTTTGAATATAGAAATATAACAATAGGAACCAGAGCATAGTACAAAGGGTAGGCTGTTTGCCTTGCAGGGGGCTGGAGCCATAGCACAGCAGTAGGACATTTGCCTTGCACGCAGCCAATATGGCCGACCCGAGTTCGATTCCTCCACCCCTCTTGGAGAGCCTGGCAAGCTACCGAGATTATCTCGCCTGCACGGCAGAGCCTGGCAAGCTACCCGTGAGGTATTCAATATGCCAAACACAGTAACAATAAGTCTCACGATGGAGACATTACTGGGCCCACTCGAGCAAATTGGTGAACAACGGGAGGACCGTGACCGTGGTTGACCTAGGTTTGATTGCAGCAACCCATATGATCCCCAAGACTTCCAGGAGTGATCCCTGAGTGCACAGACAGGAGTAAGCCAATAGCACCATTGGGTGTGTCCCAAAACTCAAAAAATACAGAAACAAAATAAATAATTTCTATGCCTGAGGCCTCCTTCCCTCCCTCCCTCCCGCCCCTCCCTCCCTCCCTCCCTCCCTCCCTTCCTTCCTTCCTTCCTTCCTTCCATCCTTCCTTCCTTCCTTCCTTCCTTCCTTCCTGTGCAAGATATGAATCATACCATCGATCTACACTTCCAGCCCCCCCATATTTTATTTTATTATTATTGGGGGAGATAATCAGAAATCACTGCTGGTAGTGCTTGGAGTACCATATACAGTGATGGTGATTGAAGTAGGGTTGCTCACATGTAAAGCAAGCACCATAAACTCTGTGCCATCTCTCTGGTCCCAGCCCCAGTATTTTAAGAATTATTTTTGTCCCAGACTTTATTTTATGAAAGCACCAGGTCTTATGATTTCAGTGTTGTTAACTCTGTGATCTGGATATTTAGCTCTGTCATTTCTTAGTGCCACTGATGTAAATTGATACTTGCCCCTGTTGCTTCTCCTCTGTCTCTTACCCCCCTCCCCCCACTTACACTCTTTTCTTCTCTTCCCTATATTTTGGGTCCAAGGGACATCTAGTCAGCCTCCCTTTAAATCATTACCTTTCCTTATCCACCTTCTCTAAATACAATGTATAAGTGATAGCATCCTGTGTTTATCTTTCTTCTGACTTATTTCATTTAACATGACAAATTACATACTTATTTAGCATGTTTATTTGCCAAATTATGTAAGTTCATTATTCTTAACTCCTGCATACTATTCCATTGTGTATATATGCCATGTCTTCGTGACTCGCTGATTTGTTGTTGGATCTCTAGGTTGAGTTCAAATCTTAGCTATTGTATGGAGTCCAACTCAGATACTTTTAAAGTATTTTATTTTATAGTATCTTTATGGTTTCTATCCCCATTATTATATATGAACTTCATTTATTTTAAAAATTGTTTTTATGTATAATTTTTAATTATATTCCCTTTTCAGTTACTTTCTATATATACACTCTCACTTTGTCTCTGTCTCTGCCTCTTTGTCTCTGTCTTTCTCTCTCTCTTTCTCTCACGCAGCAGTTTCAAATATTTAAGACCATTAAGATTTCAGTGGTTTTGGACCAGGCTTTATATTAATTTCATGGTTTGGGATTCCACCACCTTGTGGGTAGTGTAATTTTGTAAGCCACAATAGAATCTGGCATTCACTTGATGTTTTCAGTATTTTCCACTTGTTTATTCTTCCTCTTCTCTCTCCCAAAGTCCTGGATGAATGATAAGTTTCCATGTTGCTTTCTTGGGTCAGCAAGCAAAGATTTTTTTAAAATTGTTTTTCCCTAGGAGCGACCATTTCTTAAGAGAATGAAAGAAAAGCCCTGTTGGATTTATATAGATCCGGTTCCAAGACATTATTGATAAATTTATAAGCCAAAAAGCACTATATGAGGAAATCTATAAATTGAGCACTTTATTGATGCATCAGAATTTGTATTTATTATATTCAAAGCAGTTACAAAGAACTGAAAGTTGGAGTGGGAAATGACTTATGGGTTAGGGAAGCCTTCTAAGTACAAGGATCTGAAGACTTGAGTTGAATCCCCGTCATATCCTGTTCCTCCATCCCCCCAGTCCCACTTTGCATAACTTTTAAGGTCTCTGGATATTGTGGCATTGAGGGTCCCTATCTGACTCAGTATTTGGGAAGTTGGTGCTGGAGTCCTGAGAGCACTCCTTGAAGTGTTCTTCCTCAAAAAAGAAAAAAAAAATGTATAACTGAAATAAGTGAATGTTGAAGTTCTTCATCACTCTGCTAAACTGGAACGGGTTCAGTCCCAAATTTCCTTTCTTTTTTACCTCTTTTACATCTATGGATACCTACCCAGATCATGGTTTCCTACCCAGCGCTCCCATTATAAAGGCTCCCAATCACTTGTTAAGGTGATTGAGAACAACATTTTCAGAGATGCAAAGTCTAAAATATTTCTTCTGTATCAACAAGACTCACGATGGAGACGTTACTGGGCCCGCTCGAACAAATCGATGAACAACGGGATGACCACGACCACGACCGTGATCTTACTTTAAAAGATTGATTTTTCAAAATGGGGGTTAAACAGAGGAAGAATAACATTGAAAGGTCCAAATTAATAGGAAATCAAAGTTGTCAGGGCCAAGGCAAAGCCCATGATGATCAGTGATGAGTTGTTCCTGCTTTAAAACAGCACTCTGTAGGAAAGCAACAGAGGTGTGTTTCCCCCCTCCACCCCCCCCTCCCGCGAATCATGTTGCTAACGAAATAAGAAAAGCAAAAACAAAAACACCCTATAAAATGCTTTGTTTATGTAACTGTATTGAGAGGTTTTTTTGTTTTCCTCCTGTATATTTTGTTTTAGTTCTGTCAGTGTGTATTACTGTAGCACTGTCCTCCTGTTGTTCATCAATTTGCTCAAGTGGGCACCAGTAACATCTCCATTGTGAGACTTGTTGTTACTGTTTTTGGCGTATCAAATACACCATGGTGAGCTTCCCAGGCTGTGCTGTGCAGGCGGGATACTCTCAGTAACTCTAAGCATGCCATAGTCTGTGGGAGATAGAGAAGTAAGCAAGTATAAGACATGACCCAGTTTTGAAAAATAGGTGCACTTCATAGATTATGAACAAGTTTTGAAAGACTGGGGAAGGGCAGGTTATAGTCACTGTCAATAGAAAGTCTGTAAAACTGAAATTATATAATAAGAAATAATCATGTAATGATAGTATTTACAAAGATGGTGGAAATACCAGATCAGATAGCCAAAGTTTTCGGCGTGCTTATTCCTAATGAGTGAGAGTAAGAGTGGTGGTAGGGGCAGGAGGGGATAGAAGAAACCTGTGTTTATGTGTTTATGACTTAAAAAATAAAGGAATGAAAAAAATAATTCACATACACAAATACAGTATCTACATTTTAGATTAAAAAATATTTGAATGGAGACTTAGATTCAGCTGTGGATCTCGGAAGACAGCAGCTCGCTGGAGATCTCTCCGACTCCATGCTGAGCTGATTTTGCCGGGGCACTTCAGGTAGGTATCCCTTCTCCGCCCACTCCAGATGAACCCCTGGTGGCCACAAACTTCCAGAAGAAAAACCAAAGTACGCGGAATCTGGGACTGAGACTTGAAGACTCCAGGCTACATGGTAGCGTTCCTTCCCATCTCCCCTCCTCTTAGGGGTCCTGACTGTCACCCATAAACTGCCTTCGCACGCCATTTAAGCAAAATGGATTAGCTCCCTACAGAGATATTTCTGTAAATTCTAAAATTCGTAATTTTAGAATTTCAGGGGTATGTGACCTCTTATGATATTCATAATAAGCAATCACGGTCATGGTCACGGTCCTCCCGTTGTTCATCGATTTGCTCGAGCAGGCCCAGTAACGTCTCCATAGTGAGACTTGTTACTGTGTTTGGCATATCGAATACACCACGGGTAGCTTGCCAGACTCTACCTATTTAGTATCTGTCTGTGGCAGGCAGGCTTGAATGGTCGTGGGAAATTTGAAATAATTGTGGTGGGAAGGTGTAATGGTGGTGGTATTGGTGTTGAAGTATTGAATGTAATCAGTTAATGTGAACAAACTTATGAAAATAAAATTTAACAATTAAAAAATAATAAAACCTTTGAAAACAAAAGAAAAATTTTGAATACCACATGGTCTCCAAAGTTATGGAAAACCAAATAAACGACTGGTTTGCCGCTAACATCTCCAGTTTTTGTTCTGAGACTTTCTCTGAAATAATATAAGTTCTTCATGCACATAGCTTTTCCTTTGAATGAAAAGTTTTTTTGTTGGTGTTGTTTATATGTTTATACATTTAAGAAGACTTTTATTTTTTTTTAAACTGCTGTGGTCCTGACATTGAACTCTTGTAACTGCATTCTAGGCTAGAATTCCAGGAAACAGCAGTAGTAGATGAGATGAGAGAGTCCTTGGAGTCATAGCCTTGAGGATTTTTTGACATCAATGTGGTGCAGTTCATGGCCCGGAGACAGTGATTGCTCTCTCCATTGAAAGTAGCAGCAGCAGATTCATCCCCTATGTCTACTTAGAGATTTGTTTGTTTGTTTTTGTTCTGTTTTGTTTGGGGGCCACATTCAGCAGTGCTCATGGGTAACTCCAGGCTCTGCCCTGAGTGATCACTCCTGTTGGGCTTAAGGGAACCATCTGTGGTTCCCAGGATTAAACTCAAGTTGGTCCCATGCAAGCAAGCACCCTATCTGCCATACTCTCTCTTACCCTCCTTTGTAACCTTAATAGTAGTTCTGTGCCCACCTCACTATTTCAGAGCTTTCAAAATTCTACCTAATTTAGGGGCCGGCAAATTATATCCCCACACCAGCTGCTTTTTAAAATAAAGTTTTATTGGAACACTTACCATTTGTTTATATATTGTTTCTGTTTATATGCTGCAATGAGAGTTGAGATGGTCACAAAATATGAAGTCTGTTTTTGTATTTAAATATTTATTTATCAATACACAGATTCCTATTTGTATATATGTATTGATTTGGGTATGTAAATGTATACTGAAAGTACATCTGAGTTCCCATATGTTCATTTCAAACACTCATAGGCCTACTATGATTAGTAATAACTGAATTAGACAACATGTGATCTAAATTCTTGCTTCTGGACTTCTTTCTGTAGCATCTCACCTTGTCAAAGTAAATTTACCTTGAGTTAAATTGATCTTAAGGATAGGGTAAATTAGCATGGTTAAAGCAAGGCGATTTTCTTTGAAAGCAACAAATAGATATGGACATATGATGTATTACTTGTATTAATTGTAGATTTTCATCCATGAAAACACAGAGATTTAGTTAAAAGAAAATAAATTGAATAATTTTTGAAGTACCGTAGAAATACATATGTTGTCTACATCTAAAAGGTTTGACTTCATCTCCTGCTTTTAGAGTTATTTTAAAAACTATGTAAGGTTGGCCAGATCATATTCTAATAATAATCGCATCTTATGATGTTACATTTTAAACATGGGTTCCAGCAAAGCAGTGCTGTGAAATGTTCCTTTCTCATTGACTGCCACTATAGATCATTTCCTCTGCTTCCTGCA
The DNA here is from genome assembly GCF_029834395.1 of Sorex fumeus. Classification (NCBI taxonomy): domain Eukaryota; kingdom Metazoa; phylum Chordata; class Mammalia; order Eulipotyphla; family Soricidae; genus Sorex; species Sorex fumeus. The sequence goes on from NW_026606101.1 coordinate 27,913,447, forward strand.
TCTGTTTTCTTGGATTACTTAGGTATTACACCAAAGTCTAGAATTCTTTTGGCTACAAAGCTTCCCTCCCTCCCCCCCTTCCCATCCCACTTTATTGTGGGTGGGAACATTTTTGTGGGGAGGACCTGATTAATTAGAAGGGATTCCTGGCTTCCCTAGTAGTGGCAGCCTGGGAAGATTACAGAGCCTGGCTTAGTGACAGGTCAATCTGTATTTAAGGAAAAACTCAGGCGAGCCAGATTTCCCTGGAATGTGGATCTCTCTTTGTCTAGGGAATGTGTAATGATCCCCTCCTCCTCCTTCCCACCCCTATAGGAGACTTAAAGCTTTTCGTTTTGCTCTTAATAGTTGTCCACTTTTTATTCTGGGAAAAAGGGCCAGGGGGATTTTGGGATAGGAAGAATGAATCTTTTTCTAAATCTATAGTAACTGGCTAAGATTTTTATGAATGTTTAGGAAAATAACTAAAAAAAAAAACAAACTTCCTGCATCTTTACTATCTATGTATTTTCTTTTCACTTTATAGCAATTGTAATTTTGTTTTCCTTTGAATTTGTTAACCTTTGTCATTGCATTCCTTAGAGCTACCACAAAAAGAGAAATATGCCCAAGAATCTAATCTCCCCTTTATAGTAAAATCTCCCTTCTATAGTATAGAAGAGCAACACTTTGAACTTCTAGAGAAAGAAAGTTGAATAGCAAATGGGCTTTTGTCTTGCTGGTTTGCCTCAGTGAATCACTTAAATTCTGTGTCCTAGGTTTTTCTGTTCATCTAAAAGGGAATGTGGTACTGATTTTATCATCAGTGTTCATCTGAAAATAGATGTATATATTTTGCTTATTACATTAGAAAAAAAGGTATAGAAAAATGTTTTCATAATTTGAAGCATTATTTCATAATGTTTTATGAAATTCATTATTTCATAATTCAACTTAATTTCATAATATTGAATTCTAGATGCTGACTTTCCAGTACATTTTATGGAAAAATAAAAGTATTCTAATAGAACAAATCACAAGTTTTTGATGCCTCCCTCCTTTTCTTTTTTGTCACAAGAAATAAAATTGGAGCTTGTAAGCTTTTATCCCTGAGAACATTTGTAAAGTCATTTGTCTTTGCCCAGTTGTTCAAGGTGAAAGAAGTACTTTTATTTTTCTGTATTTCTTTTTCCAGTACTTAAAGTCTTCATTTTCCCAATCCTTTTTAATTCTGTCTATTCCATGGGAGACTTAAAGTTTTGGAGAGAAATGAGTAAGAGTTACTTCCCTCCCCCATCATTGTTTTCTGTTTTATTATTTTTCTCATGTGGAGATTGTATTCAACTAGATGTTTGCTGATTATTTGGTACACTCTAAGTAAAGTTCATAAAAAAGTCACCAAGTTGTCCAATTCATCTGTCCTATTCTCACTCAGTTGGGCAGTTACTTCTAAGTCTTGACTTCGAAACAATGCTCTTGTTGGATCTGAAATGAAACTTCCTTTTCCAAGTGTTTTATCTGCCTTTCTGGCCAGACTTTCAGTTTTCTGGGCTTTATTTTCCCACTCCTTTCCCTTGTGTGTATAAGCTCATCTGTTCTTTTTTTGGATGACTAGAAAGTGTTCAACTACAGCCCTGGCTTTTCATACTCATTTTAGTTTCAATGTTCCACCTACTTCCATGAAGTCTCTGCCTGAAAAGATTCCTAAACCTTCAGGCTAAGAATTCAGTTCATTATAGTTTTATTCTATACTGACTCTTGCTTTGAATGACCCTGTTGCCACCTGCATATATCCCAAGGCTTGTCAAATTATGTGGTCTCCTCATCTTTCATTATAGTCACCTGTTTAGTGCATCTGTCTCTTCAATTCAAGCCATTATTATCTTGTTTGTATTTCCATGGTGATCTCAGGATGATTTCTATGTCTTCCTAGTTCTTCCTTTTCAGTTCATCTAGATGAGTGCCAGGACAGTGATTTCTTAACACCATTTACATCATGTCACTTCCTTGCTTAAATGATCAGAGTGATTACATTTGTTCAGTGAGATCTAATCTAAACTCTCCAGCTAGATGGAAGGCACTCTGGTAATATTCTCCCTTTCCTCTTTAACTTTGACCCATGTTCTCATCTTGGAACTTGGGACCTTGACCCACCTATGCTGTGAAATTGATGCATTGCTTTTTCCTGAGATGATGTATCCTGTGGTTTCTCCCTTCCTGTTCTCTCACTTTCTCTTCCTTAGTCTGTGCCCATCTGCGCACTCCAGGATTAATCAGTAACACACTTTTTCTTTGACACACAATCGAATTTTTTCTCAATTTGATTACTTTCGCACCATTGTTTCTTTGACCACTGTGTGAAATTTACATTGCCATCTTATATTTTCCATATATATATGTGTATATATATATATATATGACAGGTTCTTTAGTGTATATATTCTGCACATGCTTTGACAGAGCACTATTCCTAGCCACATTCCCTGACAGGAAGGATCTGTGCAGATTCTTTCCTATCTGCACAGGTTATGAGTGATATGGAACATTTCTGAGGTGCCTCACGCCTCTCACTAAACAAAGATTAAAAATTTCTTTACTTAGAGAGAGAGTAATGTGGAAATCATCTGCCCCACAGGTAGGGGGAGGGTGTGGGATGGGGGTATACTGGGGTTTTTGGTAGTGGAGAATGGGCACTGGTGAAGGTATGGGTGTTTCATTGTATGACCGAGACTTAGACCCGAAAGCTTTGTAACTGCTCTCACGGTGATTCAATAAATAAAATTATAAAAAAAAAATTTCTTTACTTAGGGCTCATAAAGAACAGAGAGACATCACTCCAACTTAGGGATATTTCTTACCAGTCTTATTCTAATTTCCAGAAAGGAAATGTTGTAATCTCCAATTTGTGGCATATCTAATTAAAAACATTTTCCCTCATCTTAACCTATTTCTTCTTATGAGTCCATAGTTCAACTCTGAAAAAGTTTCAAGTAAATCTTTTGAAAACAGCTTCTAATAAAGCCAAAATCATAATGCGAGGAATTTGCTTCTATTTTCCCTCGAGAAGGCAAAGTATTTCATTAGGATTTTAGTTGCTTGGGCATGACTTTTTTTTTTTTCTTTAATTGAATCACTATGAGATACACAGTTAAAAAATTGTTCATGATTGGCTTTCAGTCATACAATGTTCCAACACCTAACCCTTCAGATTGGGCATGATTTTAATACTAATTAGACTAGTGTTTAAATTTTTTCCCCAGCATATATGCAAAATATAGGCTCCTTGCGGTAACACTTTTTCCAGCATAAAAATATTGCCAGAACCCATCATGTCCCTGTAGAGGGCATCATTGCTCCGCATTTTGTAAAGCAACTGCACTTGAGATCCAAGGAAACAGCAACTAACTAATGTGCTTTTCAAATCGCTGGCTCATTCCTGAACTATCATGACATTCATTTGCCTTGGAGTTCTGTGAATGCTCCCCTCCGTAGCCTGTTTGGCCAAGGGGAATTTAAAGTACGCCGTCTCATAGTTCTCACTAGGAAGCAACATCACTAACCGCATCGGTGGAAGATAGTCCCTACAGCCCAGACTATACCAAGTGGCCACAGAGTAAGCGTCTTGAGTGACTGACACAAGATTGCTTCTTCCTTTCCACATTTCGGAACTGAAAGTGATGGACTGAGAGCAAGGAACCTCTTTGTACTTGGAAAGCGTGAGGACCTCAGTCTAGCCCAGGGCTATGTTCCAGTTGGACCTAGGACAGACTTCTTGACTTTGTGACAAAAGTTACTGCCTTTCTTCTCCTCTTTCCTTATTCTTCTTACTTTTAGTGAGTGGGGTTGTGTGGCTGAGTAGTGAGAGCTTGGGCAAGGTCTTGCAAGTCTGGTCACAGGGAATTGCGTGGAATTACATTTATTGAAATGACCTTTTCGTACAGCAGTTCAGTCATCAGCCAGATCCTGTAAAGGAGCACTCTTCATTTACTGTTCTTTTATTGTTAATTTTTATTTATCTATTCTATTTTGGTTTTGGGGGGGGGGGGGGCTGTGCCCAGGCCTTGTGTCTGACTTTGCCTTCCTGGAAGGGATCTGGGGACCATATGGAGAGCTGAGGAATCAAACCTGGGGCTGCGGTTTGCAAGGCAAGTTTCCCATCCTCTGTTCCTGGCCCTGGACTCTTTTAGATGCTACTCTGTTGGAAATGTGGCTGCCCTGTCACTTCATTGTATGTGAGTAACATGTGACCATGCATTTAAAAAAAATATCAGAAATAAAATCGCGAACTTTACCTTTTCCCAGAGGCTTGTGCTATATTTTGTGAGGAACAGTGTTGGGTAGTTAGTGTCCTGGAAGTATAGTCCATTCAGTTCTGGAAAGGCATGTACCAGGGTTAGCATCCCAGTTCTCATTACCTGGAAAAAAATGTATATTATGAGCCTAGTATTGAGATCATGTCTACTTTGTAAGTTTCTGGGATTCTCTGTATTTTATTCATATTTACTTTAGATTCTTTAATAATAAAGTAAAAGTAAAAGTAAAGGCCCTCCCGTTGATCGTCGATTTGCTCGAGCGGGCCCAGTAACATCTCCATTGGAGACTTTGTTGTTACTGTGTCTGGCATATCGAATACTCTCGGTAGCTTGCCGGGCTCTCCGAGAGGGGTGGAGGAATCGAACTCGGGTCGGCCATGTTGGCTGCGTGCAAGGCAGATGCCCTACCCGCTGTGCTATCGCTGCAGCCCTAATGTTTCTTGAAATGCAGGATGTCAGGTCAAAGAAAGATAATCCCAGGAGATAAAATTTTCTTCAGGCTTTTAATCGTGTTTTCTGAATTCACATTGTGGTTTCACTTGTGAAAACTTTTTGACTTTGTGTGGATCATGTTAACACTCTGGCATCTTTTTTTTTCAATTGTAAGATTGGAGTAACTGCTCTGTTTCACAAGGTTTTCATTTTTTTGTGATATAAAATTGATAATAAGAGATATAATGCAGTGAAATTGTCTGAATGTTTTAAAAAATTATATATATGTATTTTTTTTTTTTTTTGCATGTCCTGGGCTCTCTGTGGTTACTTTTACAGTAATGTTCTGTATAGCATTAGTGGAGCTTGGCTTGAGCTCTCATTTGTCCCTGGGTTCATAATTCTCTTAGTGAGGACTAGTCTAATTCTTTTCATATGTGAGGTGTCAGTTAGCAGATCTTCATTTATCCCTGGCATGCTAGACCTTGGGTTAGGCACCGGGCTGATGACTGCCTGTCCCTATCCTCAGGGGTTTTGCAGTGAGAAACTGTAAAACTTTAAATAGCTGTAAGTTAGTTACATAGATGTTGAGCTGCTCAGCATCGCTGAGTCATGAGCAAATGCATAGAGTAATTTTGTTCAACTCCATCTCAGTGAGATATTGTGGGTAGGCCATAGTTCAGTGAATCTGTTTGGTGTTAGATTGTGTGTTATTTGTGTGTTGGTTTGCCTGATGGACTTCAAGTGACATGTGTCTGGGATGAACAGAGAACTTTGATTTCAGTCCTTGATGTTAATTCTTGACTATGGACAAGTCATTTACACTCTTTTGTTTCAGTTATCTGTAGCTGTGTAACCAGCTAGCCTCAGATTTCTCCTAATTCCAGGGATCAGACAATCCGGTTGGACAGTTTTTCTGCCTGATAAATGTAGCTCAGACTTACTTAGATGCATTCAGATTCTGACTGGGCTGATGCTCAAAGAGGCTTGACTCGTTTGATTCTCCTCCTTACTGCCCCTCTCTCATCACATTACAAGCCAGATGAGAATTTCATCGTTTGGAATTAGGTTTCTGCAAGCTATTATCCTGCATTTCAAGAAATACTATCACAGGCCACTTTGAACTTTCTTAGAATAGGATGGCTGGCTTCCCTAAAGAACATTACAGTCGAAGCTGCTGTTCTCCTGCATTGTATCTCCTGTGGTGTATTTGGAAATGGCAAACTGTTTCTTCCACCATATCCCCTGGGTCAGCAAATCACAACATCTGGAAGAGCAGAGACAGACTCTAGAACTTGCTTCGAGGAGATGTTTGCAAATACAGCAGAAGGGAGAAATTGATGGTGGTTATTTTCAGATATTGTTTACCTATAACTGCCTTATCTATTAAATGATGTGTTGAATTTATGAGTCTCTCTAAGGGCCTGTTGAATCCTATATATTTATGGTGCTGTACATTTTTGTTAGAGGAATTTTTTTGTATATAGTATAGTGGAAAGAATTTGAACTTTGGGGATAGAAACACCTGTTTGAACCTGTACTTTGGAAAGAGTTTTTCTTTTTTCTTTCTTTCTTTTTTTTTTTTTTGAGGCAACAAAGGAGATGCTCAGGAGTTACTTCTGGCTCCGCACTCAAGAATTACTCCTGGGGGTGCTCTGGGGACCATATGGGATGCTGGGGATTAAACACAGTTTGGCCACATACAAGGCAAGCAAATACTAGTGCTCTGGCTCCTGGGGCGGAGGGGGGGAACTTCATTTTTCTAAGTTTCTATATCATCTGTTAAACAAGGGAAAATTGGATAGTGCTATTATAGACTCTCTTTGGGAATAATTCTGTGTTTTAGCACCGTCATTTAGAGAGTTTCACATCCTTTGCTTTTCTCTTTCTTGTTACCTGCTACCTGCCTTTTTAGTGCCAACATTTGAAAATTAAGTGCAATTTTTTTTTTGTTTTTGTTTTTTTGGGTCACACTTGGTGATGCACAGGGGCTACTCCTGGCTCTGCACTCAGGAATTACCCCTGGCAGTGCTCAGGGGACCATATGGGATGCTGGGAATCGAACCAGGGTTGGCCACGTGCAAGGCAAACACCCTACCCACTGTGCTATTGCTCCAGCCCCAAGTGCAATTATTTTTATTCTGAGATATAGATAGCACTTTCTTCCTGTTGTTCATCGATTTGCTCAAGCGGGCCTAGTAATGTCTCCATTGTGAGATTCATTGTTACTGTGTTTGGCATATCAAATATGTTACGGGTAGCTTGCCAGGCTTTGCTGTGCGGGCAAGATACTCTCTGTAGCCTGCCATGTTCTCCAAGAGGGGCAGAGGAATCGAACCTGGCTCAGCCGGGCCAGCCGTGCACAAGGCAAATGCCCTACCACTGTGCTATCGCTCCAGCCCGATATATAGATATTCTGGTATATAATTGTGTTTCATGGATGCTAAGATACTTTTCTGAGATCAAGAGGTTCAACGAAACTCTTCAGTTTGTTTACCCATTTTGGTGTAATATGTTATTCCTAGAACATTGTGACTTATTTAGAAAGAATGCTTTAAAATAACTAGTTTTTACATACATTTTCCCTGTAGACATCTGACTTATATGGCATTTCTAGTTTCTTTTCCCTGACAGAAATAACGCCATGAGGGGTGGTCAGCTTTCCATCTGACACTGCTGGCGTAAGGTAATAGGTAGTCTCTGGACCGGGATTGATAGGAAGTACTGTAGTATGTGCTTCTCTCTTGAAAAACAGGTTCTAAAACTCAAGAGACAGGAGTCAGAGAAAAGGCTATTTTCTAAAGGGCTTGTTTTTGCTGTATTGTTGCTAGTGATCAGTGAACTAAGATCGCCTGCACTAGTAGCAGTATAAATTTTAATCATAGTGTTACTATGAGGGTTAGATGAAATGATAAATATAGTGTTAGTAAAGGGGCAGCCATTCTGATTAATGTTAGAAGTTATCAACATTGCTCATCATCAGTATTAGTCATTGTGATTTTTCAGGAAGCAGCTTATTTTGTAAGTCTCCTTAGAGCTACCAGAGTTTGTATTAATTTTTTTTTCTTAATTGTGGATAGGCTGTTGGTTTAACAGGATTTCATGTTGTCAACTAGAGACAGACTTATGGAAGCTAAAGTTGTTTCTTTCAGAATCTGGTAACTCCAAAGAAGATATCCCTCAGTCTGAAGTTATGCTGAGAGATCATATAACAACTCTCCAAATATGTTCAAAGTCCTGATGTTTGTGGGAGTCATTAATGCCCTCTAATGAGTCCCCAGGCAGTGTCTGAACCCTGCAGTGTGCTTTTAAAAGCCATTCTCTTTCTAGAACCCTTTTCTTCATTTCAGATATCCACATTGTTAAATAAAAAGTCTTTGTGTAGATTTTTTTTTGTTTTTCTTGTCTTTTCTTTTTTTTCCTCCAATGTGGTCAAATAAGGATCATCTTTAACCCCAAGAGGAAGGCCAGCTGGACCTTGGGGGCCTGGGTGGGGTTCCATAGGCTCTACCCCTTTAGCCGGCTGTGTTGTTCATTTCCTCTTTCTCTCCCAGACCACTGGGTTGAAGCCAATTCCCTAAGTGAAAAGCAGTTTGTTTGTCTTTGGGTCCTGCTGATTCAGAGGCCTGCGTGCTCTCTGAGATGTGTGTCTGACCACATTGCTGTCAACCATAACTTCCTTACCTCAGCCTCTCTTGCCACCTCTTCCTAGTAGTAGAAGCCCTCACTTTCTCTGCAGAGTCTGAGATCCAGGTCATTGCAGTGACTGAAAGCTTGTTTTGCCTGCACTTTCTGGTCTCAGCTTCCCTGTTGAGAACTCGAGCTCGCGTTTCTTACCTCATTTGGAACAGTGTATGTGGAGAGGCTAGCAGGAAACTGCTCTTCCTGGAGAATGGAATACCCAGGCAGAGCTGGAGGCTTCAGGCAGCATCCTACTGACATTTGGGATTCTATGGAGAGCCCCTAGGCAGAGTCAGTCAACAGCCATCAGATTGTATTGATGTTCTGCCTAGAGTTTAACTGGGCTGCAGGTGGGAGAACCTAAAATATTATGAAGGTTTCATCCAGCTCGACTCCTTCACAGATGAGAGGAGAATCTCAGAGGAGCAAAAGTAAGGCTGTGAAGGACCAGAGTGGTGTTAGTATGTATAGTGGGTATTGCCCATCTGGGTTTGATCCCCTGGATCCCCTGAGCACCGCCAGGAGTAACTCCTGAGTGCAAAGCCAGGAGTTACCCCTGAGTGAGCATCACCAGGTATGGCCCAGCGCCACCCCTCCCTGCCCCCTCAAAAAGTAAGGACATGAAAAGTTACTCATAAGAACTCAGGACCTTATTTCAAGGGATAAGATTTAATTGGGGGCAGTTCTGGTCAAGACTTTTAGGAGTGAGAAGCAGCCCTGTGCAAGTTGCTGTCATTAAAAAAAGTGCCTTATGGCAAGGGATGGAGGATGTCTCAGAATACCCTGGCACTGCACTTCCTTCTTTCCTTCTTCCAGACTGAGTGACTGCCTAGGGCTGCCCAGTACTCTTGCCTGCAGACAGCTCCGCTGTAAGTCTCACAAGGAACTGGAACCCAGGTCTCTGGGTGAGCTTTCTTAGTCTCCCTTTGGTTGTGTGCGTGTGTGTGTGCATATGTGTGTGTGTGTGTGCATATGTGTGTGTGTGTATGTGTGTGTGTCTGTGTGTCTGTGTGTAGGGGGAGATTCTGGGGGTGTGGTTTGCAGGGAGAGGTCACACCTGCTAGTGCTCAGGGGTTATTCCTGGTTCTGTGCTCAGGACTGACCCTGGCTGTGCTTGGAGGATTCATGTGGTGTCAGGGATTTAAACTGGGGCAGTCATCATGCAAGCTAAGTGTATTGCTTCGTGCACTGTCTCTCCAGCCCTGCTCTTTCTTGGCTACCCTTTCTCTGCTCTGTGCACGTGGCAGATGATGATGGCTACATACTACTTGACTGATATCTTTTTTGGAGGTGAGGACACACCCAGCAGTGCTCAGGGCTTATTTCTGGTTTTGTACTCGGGAATGACTCTTGGCAGTACTCAGGGACCCCAAAGGATGCAGAAGATTGATTCTGGGTTGGCCATGTACAAGGCAAGCACCCTACATGCTGTACATGCCCATGTCCCTCAACTGAATCTTGCAAGATTGTTTCAGTTTCTTTCTGCCCCCATGAATAAACTTCTGGAGGTGAGTTTTGATAGATACCCACTCACTGACTCTGGTACTAGGTCTGCATCACTTAGTATATGTGATAACAGTGGCTGTGCTCGGTTTCAGCATTGTGATTGTCAGAGAAAGGGGCGATTGATTTCTGAAAAAGCTCTTTGGTAGTACTTAATGTAGAGACTTTCTTTAATTTATTTTTGTTTGTTTTTTATTTTTAGGCCTCATCCCCTTGTGCTCAGGGCTTCCTCCTGGCTCTGTGCTTGCAGATTCCTCCTGAGGCCCGAACCCCAGTTGGCAGTGTGCAAGGAAAGCACCTTACCTGCTGGGTTCTCTCTCTGGCCCCTAGACTGTACTTTTAAAGTTTCTTCTTGGCAATCCCATAGACAGGCCTTCTTCTAGAACATAATAATGAGTACTTAAAGTTTGTAGAGAAGCCTCAGGGGCATCCATGAAGTAGCTGGAATAATCTGACCCTTGAGAAGGTTCTCTTGGTTACTGGGCATGAGGATGATCATAATTACCGCTTTACTTCAGTTTGCAATTTGCTTTGCCCTGCACCTATATTGTAAGGTGTCATAAGGTTGTTCATCTCCCTCAGTGTCTATATGTTTATGATAGCTAAAGCAAAGCATTGCAACAATTACAAAAATTCAAGTGGATATAATTCTGCAGACATTTCTCTCATCTACTCTTTCGATGACACTGTGAGTCAGGAAAGGACCCAACCTCCAGCAGCATGACTCTGGCATAAAATCTCCAAATCTGAAGCACTGGATGCATTCCATAGAGTCCCTAATCAACTATGAGTCTACAGATTTACTCATGAGCCAGCATTCCACTTGTACTTCCTCTGCTGGGCCAAAGAACAAAAGCGGCCTTGTTGCTTTAGCATTTCTAATTGTCGCTAAGCAAGTGTTGTTAGACACTGTGCAAAGTCGTCCCGCTACTGACGAAATGCTTACTGCTCAAAAGATGACCTGCTGAAATGGGCACTGCTGTGTCGCTCCTGATGGGCTTCGGTCTGTTTCACTTCCCACATGACTGATTGTCCATCTGCCATGACAGTGCATTTTTGAGCTGCCCCCCTCCTCACTGGGTGGAGGACCAGAATTCTTATTTTTAGAATATGTTCGCATTATTCAGTGCTGGGTGTCTTTTGTAAAAATGTACACCAATCAGCTTCTTGCCGCAGGGATCATGGGAGGCGGCCATGCCTAGTATGTGTGCAGAGACATTACAAAACGTTTTATGGAAAATTTTATAACCAGAAAAGGGAAGGAGGATAATAAGAATTGATGTACCCATGGTCCATCTTCAACACTGGGGACAGTTTTGGAAAAAAAAAACGAAGCTGTGGTATGATGCATCTACAGTGCTGATGTGTTGCAATTGGATTTTCCAAATTTTAGCACTGTTAATAATCCTCCCTCAAGCTGAAGGAGCCTTAGCTCTCTCCCTCATTTTAATTTCTGAAACATCATTAGATGTTTAATTAATCTGGGTATAGTTTTATTGTGGGTTTTCCTATGACAAAAGCAATCACTAAAATTTAATTTTTGTTGTCTAGGTCCTGAAGACAACCAGTATTTGGAATTCTGGTTTTACTGTGAAGGGATCTTGTTGGGATTATTGCATAATAGGCAGGTGACCATGCTGTTCATTCTGTGTGTGGGGTCTGGAGTTTTCTTCAATCTGAGGATGCTAGTGTTAGCTTTCATAGTGTCATTGCGTTTAAAAAGTGTATATGCTGGGGACTGGAGCTATAGTACAGTGCATGTTTTTCCAAAAAGAAGTACTTCCTGAGATACTGTATTTTTTTCATTTTTTATAATTTTATTTATTGAATCACCATGAGAGCAGTTACAAAGCTTTTGGGTTTAAGTTTCGGTCATACAATGAAATACCCGTACCTTCACCAGTGCCCATTCTCCACCACCAAAAACCCCAGTATCCCTCCATCCCACACCCTCCCCCTACCTGTGGGGCTGATGATTTCCACATTACTCTCTCTCTACTTTGATTACATTCAATATCACTATCACTATCACTATCACCCCGTGGTTCATCGATTCACTCGAGAGGGCCCAATAACATCTCCATTTGTGTCTGTAACATGCTAGTGTAGCCCGATGACATATTGGGGGCTCCTTCAGGATCAAGGGAATGAAGACCATTCATTGTTACTGTTTTTGACATAACGAGTATGCCACGGTTAGCTTGTCGGGCTCTGCCGTGCAGGTGGGATACTCTCGGTAGCTTGCTGGACTCTCCGAGAGGGATGGAAGATTTTGGGGCAGCCTATAATCATTCAGTATATATATTTTTAATTTTTTATTAATGAAACACTATGAGGTACAGTTGTAGACTTACAAATTTTTGTGCTTGGGTTTCAGTTATACAGTGATCGAGTACCCAGAGATACTGTCTTTAGCCCGGCAAGCTACCGAGAGTGTCTCGCCCTCATGGCAAAGCCTAGCAAGCTATCCATGTCGTATTCGATATGCAAAGCACAGTAACAATTGTCACAATAGAGACATTACTGGGCCTGCTCGAGCAAACCGATGAATAATGGGAGGACAGTGACAGTGACAGTAAAATTTAGCAATGTAAGTTTATAAACCACAACAACAGAAGCTGTTATGTTATTACCAGACGAGGGTAATTCTAAATCAGTTTCTTTTTAAGTTGGCAGTTAGAAGCTTTGATCTTCTTCATCAGTGTATATGACTTTAGTAGAAAGCCTAGGCTTGGGGGCTGGAGAGAGTGAGTATAGCAAGTACGGCACTCGCCTTGTGTGTGGCCTACCAGAATTCAATCCCCAGCATGTCCACATGGCCCCTAAGCCCCATCAGGAGTGATTCCATAGTGCAGAGCTAGAAGTAAGCCCTGCATCACTGGGTGCACCCCCTTCCCTCCCAAAGATGAAATGCCAATCACACATACACCAAAAAAGTATCTAAACCAGTGTCAGTTCAATGACATTTACTAAGTAAGTCTTAGCTATTTATAATCAAATTAAATATACCATAAGTATTAAATAAATATTCTGGAAAACTGATCAATGTTAAGTTTATGTAGTTTTCTTCTCTCTAGGTATTTCATTTCAGCAGCTTAAACTCCAAGGTTTAAGTGTATATTATAGTCTTTCTGTTACAAGCTCCCTTGTGAAAAGCTTTTTTTCATTGGAAAATAATATTATTGACTACTTAACTGAACTCATGGACCTTTTTTTTTGTGGGGGGGGGCTCACATCCAGTGGTGCTAAGGGTTTACTCCTGGCTCTACACTGAGGAATGATACCTGGCGGTGCACGGGGGACCATATGGAATGCTGGGGATCGAACCCTGGGGCGGGACGGGGTGGGGGGTGCATGCAAGGCAAACGCCCTACCTGATATACTATTGTTCCAGCCCCTGACCTTTTTTTTAAAAAAAAAATACTGCATTTGACTGTCAGTGGGTCTTGAATGTGAGAGCCAGCAAGTAATTTGCTCAGGTAGAGAATGGTAAAAGCAGACTTCAAGCCTGGGATTTCTTTCTTTTTTCTTTTCTTCCTCCCCCCACCCCCAGTTTTTGGGACACCCCTGTTAGATATGTCAAGAGAGGGTGCCCGCAACAGGAATCACAAAACCTCTCTGTAACCTATCCTTCAAGTGACATTTCATCATCACCTTGTCCATATTCTAGAAACAAATAATTAAACCCAGCCCATGCTCAAGATGTGATGAGAATGTACTTGAGCATGAAGGTGACAATCACTGGAAAGTACCTTAGGTGGTGTCGTCCTTCTTTTTCATTTTATTTTGTGTTTTCATTTGGTGTTGTTTCTTGAGTTGATGATGCTCTTGCTTCTGGCCCAACTTTCTCTGTCTTTCTACCCCAACTTTCTCTCTTTCTGAAGCAGACTATTATACCTGTTTCCTACTTGGTATTTCTTTTTAGGTTGAGCAAATGTCTCTTGCTTCTATCTTTACTCTTTGATAGAAACACAGTTTAAGGTAAAAAGGTAAAGGTAGAGGCCCTCCTGTTGATCGTCGATTTGCTCGAGCGGGCCCAGTAACGTCTCCATTGGAGACTTTGTTGTTACTGTGTCTGGCATATCGAATACGTCACTCTCGGTAGCTTGCCGGGCTCTCCGAGAGTGGCGGAGGAATCGAACTCGGGTCGGCCATGTTGGCCGCTTGTAAGGTGAATGCCCTACCGCTGTGCTATCGCTCCAGCCCACAAAGTTTAAGCCATGCTTTTTATTTTAGTTTTTTTTTTCTTTTTGAGTTACACCTGACGATACACAGGGGTTACTCCTGGCTCATGCACTCAGGAATTACTCCTGGCAGTGCTCGGGGAACCATATGGGATGCTGGAAATTGAACCCAGGTCGGCCATGTGCAAGGCAAACGCCCTACCCACTGTGCTATCGCTCCAGCCCCTAGTCTGATTTTGTGTTGCACTGTGGGCACATTCTCTTTGCTTTAAAAATATGAGTGACTTTTTAAAAAATGCTGGAGAGATAGTACATCAGGTAGCGCACTTACCTTGTGTGTGGCCTACCCAGGTTTGATTCTCGGCATCCCATAACTTCCTCTGAGCTCTACCAGGAGTGATTCCTGAGTCAGGAATCAGTTGTAACCCCTAAGCACTTATGGATATAGCCCCCAAATAAAAAAGCAAAGGCAAAAAACAAAACAATTCTTTCTGTGACTTTCTGGTCAGTTTGTTTTCTCTTCAAGTGACACATGGAGTGTTTTGACCACTCTGCTTACTTGCCAATATAAAGTGTTGATCTCTGCAATCCGGAAGCTCAGGTGAAATGAGCCAGAGTACATGAGTTGCTTTTAGAGGTCCTGTGTCAGAGTTCACTCCTGAGCAGGACAGGGTCCACTCCCCTGGGGACATCCCTTCTACTCTGCCTCCCAGATGGCTGTCTCCCAGATTTCGGAGAAGGAAAGAAAATATGTACTTGTTGAAAAAGGGAAATGAGCGGAGGAAACTTTTAGGGATCATGACAAGACTCTAAAGCTAAACCATGTTGGCAGTTGCACTGCTGCCAATTTGTGAAAACTCATCAAAGCGAAACTGAGACACATATTTCTTTTATTTTTTTCCAGACATAAGTTTCAGGATACATAATTCAAAGGTGATAAAACATTTTTAAAAGCATGTTCTTTCAGCATTTTTTCCCCTCCCAGAAATCTGAGGCAAATATTGATGGTTTAGTAATTCCAGTCATTCCTGGTGCCTGTTTGTTAACCCATTTAGTAAAAATAATTGCTATGGACAAGTAACAGGAGAATGATGGCATTATAATTAGTAGGAAAAAAGTTGGTTCTCTTTTGCTTTTAATTAATTAATGCTAGAGTAAACTCTGACACATGACCTCTAACACCATCTCAGGCTTGGGTTTTGGGCCATGCGCAGCAGTGTTCAGGACATTATCCTCACTCTGTGCTCAAGGATCATGCCTGGTGGGACTTAGGACCCATGTGGAGTGCTAGAGATTGAATCCAGGTCAGGTATATGCAAGGAAAACTGCCCTACCCATGTTAAGTCTTCGCAGCCTCTCTTTTGCCATTTTACAACATAGTTATCAGGATGGTTCTGTGATATGGATTGAATTTTATGTAAATGAAATAGTTCTACTTAAATGTAAAAAGATAAGTTAGAGTTTAATTACCTCAGCTATAGCATAGAGGAAAAGCATTAAAGTAATGCCTTCTGTGGAAGATCCTATGATGCGATTGCCTATTATTTATTTCATTCTAGTAGTGGAACAGTCTGGTAGATTCAAATCCTGACAGCCTTTAGATAACAAAGACTGTTGAATTGGGACTAAAGCATCTGGGTAAACCTCCACATTTAGCTTGGAGCTTCATTTACTTATTTAAAGAGTTTTTGTTGGGAGTACTTTACTGTGGTGATCTATTAGGAAAATGAAAAAAGAAATTACAGGTCCTGGGAGAGGACTCAGCGGGCTGAAGCACATGCTTAGCACGTAGGAGGCCCAAGTTTGGTTTTCAGCACTATGTAGTCTCCAGAGCAATCCCAAGCACAGAGCTGCCTGCAGCTCCCAGCACTGCTGGTTGTGGCTCCAAGCCCCCAAACCAAACCAAAACCCAAAGAAAGTCAACTTTCAAATGGTGAACTTTTCAGCAAATAGTTGTTCAAAGACTTCTGTAGACTTATTACTGTGTAATAGAGAAGGGAATGCAAACATAAGATGTAGTTGTTGTCCTGAAAGAAAGAGTATTGCTAGCTAGGAGACTGAGCAGAGCACATATGAAATGTGACAAAAGTCGGGGCCAGAGCAATAGTACAGAGGGTACGGTGCTTACCTTGCACTTGGATGACCTGGATTTGATATCTGGAATTCTGTATAGTTCCCACAGCACTGCCAGGAGTGATCCTGGAGCACAGAGCAGGAGGAAGCCTTGAGCACAGCTGGTGTGGCCCCCAAATCAAAACCAAATCAAACCAAACCAAACAAACAAAATGCCTGATAAGACCCAGTATTCACTGTTCATATCATATTGGACGAAGAGAATGGTGAGGACCGTGCAGAAAAGTCGAATTAGTGGTACCCAAGGGTAGCAATTAGTAGGCCCTCCCGTTGATCATCGATTTGCTCGAGCAGGCCCAGTAATGTCTCCATTGGCGACTTTGTTGTTACTGTGTTTGGCATATTGAATACATCACGGGTGGCTTGCCAGGCTCTGCCATGCGGGTGGGATACTCTCGGTAGCTTGCCGGGCTCTCCGAGAGGGGCGGAGGAATCGAACTCGGGTCGGCCATGTTGGCTGCGTGCAAGGCAAACGCCCTACCTCTGTGCTATCGCTCCAGGCCAGCAATTAGTAGGTACATGTTATTTTTATAAAATATAAAAGTTTTCTGATTATAAAGCATTGCTTTATTTTAAAACATAAAAATGAATAATATAAGTATAATATAAGTATAGCAGATATATTCTTTATTCTGTTATTAATGTTTTTTTTTTGTTTCTTTGGGTCATATCTGGTGATGCTCAGTGGATATTATTGACTCTGCACTCAGTAATTACTTCTGGCATTGCTCGGTAGATCATATGGGAGGCCAGGGGTGAAACCAAGTTGACCACGTGCAAGGCAAACACCCCACTGGCTGTACTATCACTCTGGCCTCAATTGTAATATTCTTAATGTAGCTTAAATAGCCTTATATTAGAAGCCAGTGCCATCTAGGATGTACAGGCTTAAAAGAAGACATTTTATGGCTCCGAAACTTTAAGAATTAATCTCAGACTAAAAGGAGAGAAAGTACTTAAGGGTGCTTCATGCAACTGCTCCAGGGAAGTAAAAGTGGGGACCATGAAGGCACAGGACCGTGAGCGGGACTGGGGGGAATAGACTTCACACTGCCCAGAACCTTGAAGTCCTGAAGAGCAGATCCAGCCTGTTTCCTTGGGCTTGGGAATGGGTGGGTTCTTGAGGCTAGAAATGTTAAGTGATTCTTGAGGGTTAAAATGTACAAACTCACTGTTGACATTATTAACTCACCATGTGAGTATTTTGCTTTTTTGGGTCTCTTATATATAAGATGTTGATACATTTGAGAAGGTATTGTGTATTTGGTTGATACATGTTCCTTTTTTTCAGGCATCTTAAGCTAAATCATTCAACTCTTCACTTTAGATAACTTTTTGCTTTTTAACTTTTACTCTATGGCAATTCTAACATAGTCTTGCATTGCAAAGAAGAACAGATATCTTTTGTTTGGGGGCTGGGATATATTACAGGAGGTAAGACACTAGCCTTGCATGTGACAATCCCTGTCATGGCTCTGGTTCAGCTCCCCAGCACCACAGATGTTTCCCTGAGCACCACCAAGAATTGTGATCCCTCAACACAGAGCTAGGTGTGACCAAAAAACAAAGAAAAACAGGTTGTATTTGAAATACGAAGTTATGCATTTTTTGAGGTTGTGTTATATGGAGAAGAAGCTGCTATGTAGGAGGCCAGTGTTAAAGAGATGCCACACAAGATGGTTTAGAGCATTAGAAAGGTGACAGTGAAATGCTGTGAGAACGGAGGAAGGAGGTGCTACTTTCCATTCAGGGGCAAGGAACTGCAAACTCTATGTCAGTTAAAAATACAGTGCGTGTATAGGAAGGGATAATGTGGCATGGGAGGCTGATATTTAGAGATACAAGCTTTTCAGTCATTGTTTTGGATGAATTTGCTGATAGGGTGTTGTTGGGAAAGGCAGTCAGCTCTTATAAAATTCTTACCTGGGAAACATGCTCAGGGAGAGGGTATAACCAGGCCAGCTCCAAGTCTCTGTTTACAAAATTGTAAACTCTTAAGATAATGAATAGTCCTTTAACTATTACTTAGGATCAAACACTAAACATTCAACCCCACAGTTCTTAGAATGTTTAAAAACTGCCCTTTCTTTGAAAGGTTACTAGTCTGCAAAAAGAGTTCTACTATCAGAACAAAATAATGACTGAATTTCTACATGAAAGCTTAGTTTGATGCCTTTGAATCATCAAATGAAGTGCAGAGTAAGTGCAGATTTAGTTTACTTGGTCATTTGATTTTGATTCACTCCTGTTCTTTGGGCCTGAGGGTCTTACTTCAGAAACAGACTGGATTAGGCCAGCAGTTTCCAGTTCTCAGTTCTCTGCCTTGTACTGTAGAAAACTGCTTATTCTTTAAGGCAAAGCTGTTTGAGGGTTAAAAACAAAAACAACCACCACATGCACGCACGTACACACACACACACACACACAAAACAACAAAAAAAGTCATCCAGTCTAATCCTGCTCAGCTCTTATTTACTCAATTTTTACAACAGTAATGAACTTGTTAGATCTTGTGCAGTAAAACATAATTCTCAATTTTCCAAGGCCAGCTGTGTAGATCAAAATTCTAAAGACCTTAATGGAAATGGGTGGGTATGCGTTTGTCAGGAGGCCACTTAGAGAAATCAGTTCCATGTAATTTTTAATACAGTTCTTTGGAGAGACTTTTTTTTTTCATGACTCAGTATTACAGATGTCATTAATTTATAATGGAAAACAGTGAGACAATATGACAATTATCTTTAGAGTCAAGAATACTTAGGCACCAGGGTGAGTGATGATGGAATAGTTTGAACAGGCTGCTGTGAAATGCCGTGCCAGGATGAAGCACTAAACTGCAGGACGAGCCTGAGTCTCAGTGCTTCTGTCCCTGCATGATGAGCCAGCCACTTGCTGTGAATTTTAGGCAGTCAAAAGAGACTGAAATCTGTTGGAAATCTATCTCCCTGGAGGGTTCGGCTTAGCTCCAGGAAATTCAGAATAGTGTTTCCTTTTCTAGGCAGGCTGAGATGAGTGAGAGGGGTGGACTTAGACAAACTGGGCAAGTAGATTCAATTTCCTCTACAGTTTTATTTCCATTTACTCTCTTCCTCTTAACAGTGAACATGTGAGAAATGAGAGGCAGCCTATGGCAGGATTATTGTGAAAAGGTTAAAGTACCTTGGTGAACAGTCTTTTGTTTTTGTTTTTGGGACATACCTAGTGATGCTCAAGAATTACTCTGAGCTTGGGTGACCATGTGTGATCCAAGGATTGGTCCCTGGTTGGCCACATGAAAGACAAGTGCCCTATCCGCTGTACTCTCTCCAGCCCCTACATTGGTGAACATTTATGGACCAAATAGACTGTTTTCCTTTTGTTGTTTTTTGACTACTTTATTAACTTTTGAAAAATCCCCACTTATAGTGGGTGGAAAAAGTTATACCTGACATTGTTGGTAGGACTTGTCATATTTGAAGCCATCATGTGCATTATGCACCAGTAACAAATAGACTTTTAAGAACAGAAAATGACTATTGGCTCGGAATTGAGAGACCTGGGTTCTGCTCATAGTCCTGGCTCTAGGGTGAGTGATGTCTCCCCATATACTGCAGCTGTGCTATTCCTCGGACGGTGGATTTATTTGGAATTAGGTGTGCAAAGAAGTAATTGAGTTTAGATAATGTCATTAAAGTGGATCCTAATACAGTGCCACTAGTGTCCATATCGAGAGGGATAACTTGGACACTGTCATATCCAGAAGAGTGACCAACCAGTGGCTACTGGATAAATAACTATCCACCAGTTAAGGGATGCCAAGAAGCTTCTAGTGGTAAAGCATAGTTTTTTGATGATTAATATTTCAAATATTTCAAAAAGTACACTCTATTTCTGGCATGTAATTTCTGGCATATTTCTTAATATACCTAAAATATGCAAAGGACACTATTTTCCCCCTAGTTCTCAATTTTGCTCATCAGGAGTCATTGGTGATAATACTTCCCTTAAGCTAAAATGTTGGGTAAGGCTGTTACTTCCAAGCTGACACATGAAAGAGATGACAGCATGTCTAGTCTGTATATAACATATAACTAAGGAAAATCTCACTTTGATACTCGGTGCACATAGCTATATTCTGCTGATCAGAAATTGGCATATTTTGGGTGTCATTTCATGAACTTGTCTTCTCTATATTTGTAGGAATTCTTTTAAATATCTATAGCCTTGATCTAGTTTCCCCAGAGGAAGGTGCTACACAAATTGAGCAAACCTTCAGGGGGTTGCTAGATTCTTCACCTAGGTAAACAGCAGTGCCAATAGTGCCTTATGGACTTTGTAACTTTGATTTTATTCTTGCTTTTTGAGTTCTCTCCGGCAGTGCTCAGGGCTTACTTCTGGCTCTGTGCCCAGAGATCACTCCTGGTGATGCTCAGAGGACCGTATGGGGTTCCGAATAGATCAAACAGGTTTGGCTGAGTACAGGTGCGCACCTTACCCATTGTGCTATCTCTCTGGGCCTGTGCACAAGTTTCGGAGTGTTCTTCGGGTGACTAATACACAAGTCAGGGATTTCACTGAGGGCTGCTCTCCTCTCTGGAGAGCTATAGTGAGTACCTCACATGGCCAGACAAGGCCTTTTGATACCTGGTTTTGGCCTTGAGGAATGCTCTGTGTGTATAAACAATCACCTGTTTCTTTGCTGCTCCTACAAAGTCAAACTCAGCAGCTGAAACAGAACATGCTAAATGCCATTTTTATTGAAACTTCTCTGTAGATTTTTGCCCCCTTCAGTCTCTGTATTACAGTGGATACATGTGTAATTTGGTGGGGGGTGGTAGGAAGTGCTGGGGATTAAACTCGGCCTCTTGTACACGAAGTATGTTCTCTACCACTGAGCTACATCTACAGTAATGGTGAATGCATTCTCTAAATTGTACTAAAATGGTGAGCAGTTCCTGGGATGTATGCCAAGGCTCTACATACGAGATATGCCCTCTGCTGCTGAGCCACACCCCTGGCTCCTGCCCTTCAACTTTTGTTTACTTTAAACTTTAATTTTGGGATGAAATCTGGTGGTGATCAGTGCTCATTGGTGGTTCTATACTCAGTGCTCATCTCAGTGGTAAGCACTCTGTAGTCTGGGGACAGGGTAGGCATCTTAACCCCTATTTCTCTGGCTCCAGAAAGGAAATCTTTTAAATCTACATAAAGACATTTGATATCACTTGCCACTTATGTGAAGCTCTTTTTTTCTTCCTGCTTTTCTCAAAATCCCTTCATACCTTGCTCATCTGCTAGAATATTCTCTTTCTTCAGTCTGCCAGAACAGAAAGTTCAAGGGGCCATAGTGGGTCAAGGAGAGAATTTAAAAGGGTCACGGGAGAAGCCTTGGAGTGGCCAGATGAACTTAATTGCCTTCCTATTTTCTTTAAATTCCATAATGAAAGGAACAGAGGAATAGTTAGCTTGACGGCGATTTTGTTGTATTCAGCCAAAATAGAATATGCACATCACTTATCACTTAATCACTTAACTTCCCGTTAGTCGTCGATTTGCTCGAGCGGGCGCCAGTAACGTCTTCATTTGTCCCTGTCGCGTGCTAGTGTAGCCCAATGGCATCTCTTCGCTCCGGGAACATGGAGGGCCTCAAACCGATCGTTCATGATCTTGACAAAGAAGTCTGACCATCTGGTAGGTGGGCGGCCACGCGGTCTCTTGACATCCCGTGGAATCCAATCAGTAACAGCCCTAGTCCAACGGTCGTCTTTAAATCTCATTACGTGACCAGCCCATCTGATTTTCGACACCTTGGCATATGAGACAGCGTCCCTGATCCTTGATCGTCGACGGATGTCAGAACTCCGGATTCGTTCTCTCATTTGAGTGAAACGTGTTATTCCAAGCATAGCTCTTTCTATTCTTCTTTGGGAGACCTGAATGGCGTTCTCATCTTGTTTGCGTAGGGCCCAGGTCTCTGAGGCATATGTTAATGCAGGAAGAACAGTGGAATCAAAGAGATGTGCCCGGAGCCGGAGGTTCTTCGTCCTCTTAGCTATTTCTTCGACGTTCTTGAAGGCGTTCCAAGCCGCTCTCTTCCTCCTGCGCAGCTCGGGTGCCAGGTCATTTCTCATGTTGACCTCTCGACCTAGGTACACATAGCTGTTGCATTCGGAGATGGTCGTTCCATTGAGAGCGAATGGGGCGTCAGGAACAAGGCTGTTTCTCATAAACATTGTCTTCGTAAGATTCAGCTGTAGTCCTACCTTTCCACACTCACGGTCAAAGTCGGCCAGCATTTGTGCCGCTTGGCTGATGTTTGGTGTTATTAAAACAATGTCATCAGCAAAGCGGAGGATATGCACATATTTCTTACAAATGACCCTTTTCAGTTTTGAATCACAGCGGGCACAGGCAGTGCTCAGGCCTTACTTTTGGCTTTGTGCTCAGGAGTAGCTCCTGGCTGTGCTTGGGAACTGTATGTGGGGTCAGGGGTAGAACGTAGGCCCACTAATATGCAAGGCAGATCTCTACCCATTCTGCGTTCTCTCTGGCTCTCTAGGCACATGTTTAATGAAACTTATTTGGTTCCTAAACAATTATACTTTTTCCTAGAGGTATTTTAACATTTATGGTAAAATGTCCTGTGGTCTCATGCATGGTGTCTTACTCTGGGATAATCCAGTGTGGCTCAAATTTTCTTCCTCACTCTTGTGTACTCTGCCATTTATATTTCACCAATTAAGAATGCTGAGAAGAGCCTACAAATGTCCTTAGTGATATTTTGAAGAGACTCCAGTGAATCCCCTGTATGGATTATAAAGCATGGCATATGCTATAGAAATACTGTGACCTTGTGAGGTCTTAAAAATGGATCTCTAGCAAGAGATTTTACAGATATACTGGACCCAGAGATGTGTCTGGCCTGAGTTCTAGGTTTGATCCTGGTACCACCTCTGGTATCACTGAGTACAACAGCTACTCTAAGACACAGCAGTTTTGATACCCAGTACCATAACAAGTGGTCCATTTCCGCGAACAACTGTGCTGTGTAAAATCATTATTACCAAATGTACAACCCCTGGGTATCAAAACTGCAATAATGACAAAGGGAAGTATGTGTTTGTGTGTGTGTATGTGTGTGAGTGTGCACACATGCACACGTACACATATGTATATGCAGTATTTTGAAAGGAGGCATTTTTAGTATGTGATGTAAAAATTTATTTTTAAGAGTTAAGCTTTCTTGTAATTTTATATATAAATTACTTGTGACAGTAATTCATATTATCTTGGATAGAATATAAACATGAAAAATATTCCATTTCTGGGTCTGTGCCTGAATCTTTCTGCATATTTGGCGTAGAGCTCTGCCCTGGCCAAAGCAGAGAAGTGATCAGGAGATGTTCAGCTAATTCGTTCATGTGGTTCCCAATGATATTTTCTCCTTATGGCGTTAAATGCCGGTTAGAAAGATAAGTAAAACTGCCCCTCTTAAATTATGATTCAGAGTCACATAGATTTTTTTCTGACATTACATTGTTGGAATTGAGTACTCATATTGTGAACGTTCCCTGCTTTTCAATTCCAGCTCTCTTTTCTGGCAACCTAGAGTTTTGGCATTTTCTTACTTCCTTTGTGCCTTTCCAAAGGACCCAGAAAGAATGGAGAAACTTGAACCCCAGCCCATTGGTGTTTCTCTTAGTTAATAGAAATTGAAAAGATTTGGTGGATCCGCAGTTTAAAGTTACTGGCCAAATAGTAACTTAGATTTTTTTTTTTTGTTATTGTTGTTTGGTTGTTTAAAGTGTCTCTGTCAATTTTTCTTCTCCCTGTTAACATGGCTTCTCATGGTTAGAGTCTACTTTGCATTCATTATTTGATTTGAATGCTCTAATTCAGTGGCTCTCAAGTTGTTTTCTGCTAGAACACAGATGGCTTTCACATGCTTCACACACTCACAGGGGGATATACACGGTTATGCAGGATTCCAAGCCAACTGCTTGTAATTCCATTCCTCTCGTTCCCATTCAGAACAGTACAGAGGAAAGCAAGTGAAAGAAAATATGTTTGTCATATTACTTTCAGGTGACTCTACTTTTTAATAAAAGCAAATGCTTACCAACTTTGACACTGTTGTTGTCTTTATTGCTTTAGTAGTGATCTGGAGACTTAATTGATTTTTCAACATAATTGATTTGTATTGGAAAGATTTAATGAAGTGGATAGTGACATATAAATGCCCTTGTGCTCATTCTTCAGTGAGAACATTTGAGGATGGTTTGCCCAATAGAGATGTTACCTATCAAAGCCAAGAAAATAAAGAATGTAATATATTAACATTTTTTTCCTATTTCTCTGTTAACATCTTTATTTTTACATTGCTGTTTTATCTACCTAGGGTTGTTAATGCTTATCCCCTATATTCATGTTTTACCACTCTGTTTGGTTTTTGTTCTTTTTGTCAATGAATTTCATGGTCATTGTTTATCTCTTCATCTTTACCAGCTTTCTCTGTTTACCTCCTGGTGGACTGGTATTATTCATGCAGAAAATCTTCTAGAAGTGCTCTTGTAAACTATCTTTCCTGAGGAGTTTTGTACAGTTTTGTATTTGATTTTTGACATATGCTTGTGCATTGTATACAGTCTGTACCAGTAACTTGGATGATGGGGATAATCTTCTGGGGTCTGTCTCTATCTCAAAATTTTTGAATTCTCACCTATAGTCTTGTTCTTTAACCCATGTGAGTGAACATTAATATCACTTAATTATTTCCCCCTTTGCTACTGCTTTCTTTCTGTATGTATAACTAAAGAATGCCTAAGATCCACAACCTAAATGTGTCTTAAGTAATTAATAATCTATTTCAGTTTTCTCCAAAATATGCTATACCCTTTAGGTCTGAAGATGAACTTCTTTAATTTCATACTGGGTTTTCATTAAACGGTACATGTACAGGCATGACTTATTTTAGTGTACTTCACTTTATTCCACTCTGTAGATACTGTATTTCGTATAAATTGAAGGTTTGTGTTAATCCTTAAGTCTTCTGGCAGCATGTTTCAACAGTGCTCATTTACTGTCTCTGTGTCATATTTTACTGATTCATACACTATTTCAAACTTTTCCATCATTGTATCTGTGGTAGTGATCTGTGACTTATAGTTCCTGTAATTACTGTTGTGATTATTAAAGGGGGGTCCCTATAGACCATGCCCATATAAAAGAGAAACCTTAATAAGTAAATGTATGTGTTCTTTATTTATTAAATTACTTTGGTTTTGAGGCCCACACCTAGTGGTGTTCAGGGCTTATTCCTAGGTCTGCACTTAGGGATCATTCCTGGTAGTGCCCTGGGTACATATGGGGAGCCTGGGATTGAATTGCAGTTAGCATGTGCGAGGCCAGCATCTTAACCTCTGTAATATCTCACCGGCCCTTGTGTGTTATACTGACTGGCTATGGTCCCCTTTCTCTTCCTTTCTTCAGGTTTTCTTATTCCTTGTCTTAACACAGCAGTATGGAAATTAGGCAGCTCATAACCCTATAATAACCTCTGAGTGTTTGAATGAAGAGTTACACATTTGAAAAAAGAAAATTTAAATTTAAAGCTAGGAAGGCACATTAAAAAGGCAAGACAGGCCAAAAGATAGGCTTCCTATACCAAACTGTCAAGTTATGAATATAAAAGTAATGTTTTGAAGGAAATTAAAAGTGCTACTCCAGTGAACACACAAACAAATGATAAGAAAGTAAAGCAGCCATATTGCATTGCTGATATGGAAAAATCTTAGTTTTCTGGATAGAAGATCAAACCAGTCACAATATTTCCCTAATAGTTTCTGTAACATAAAAGTACAAGGTGAAATGGCCATATAGACGTTATTGCAAATTATGTAGGGAATCAAACTAAAATGATTTAAGATGGCTCACTAAATAGCAAATTCTTTTTTTTCTTTAACTCTTTTTTAAAAAATCAAATCACTGTGAGAACATTACAAAATTGTTCATGATTGCATTTCAGTCATAGAATGTTCCAACACCCATCCCTCCACCAGTGTAATTTCCTAGCACCAGTGTCCCCAGTTTCCCTCCGGTCCCTTCACTGTCCCCACCCCCCACCCTCACCTGCCACTATGCCAGGGCAGGCACCTCTCTTCTCTCCCTCTCTTTCTCTCTCTCATTTTAGGCATTATGGTTTTTGATATGGATGCTGAAAGGTTATCATGTATATCCTTTTACCTGCTTTCAAGACTTCTTGTCCAGAGTGATCATTTACAACTAGTGTTGTCATAATGGATCCCCCTCTATCTTAACTACCATTTATCTCCCATACCATTAACCAAGGGCTGGAGCGATAGCACAGCGGGTAAAGCGTTTGCCTTGCACGCAGCCAACATGGTCGACCTGAGTTCGATTCCTCCACCCCTCTCGGAGAGCCTGGCAAGCTACCCGTGACGTATTCGATATGCCAGACACAGTAACAACAAGTCTCAAGATGGAGACATTACTAGGCCCACTTGAGCAAATTGATAAACAACGGGAGGACAGTGACAGTGACCATTAACCAAACATTGACCAATCCTCCTAGCCTGTTATTGGGTTTTCCATGCCCATCCATTGTATAGGCAAATTTCATGACTTCATTTTTTCCTATCAGCTGCATAGTATTCCATTGTGTAGATGTACCATATTTTCTTTATCCATATGTCTGTTCTCAGGCAGTCAGGTTGTTTCCAACTTCCGGCTATTGTGAATAGTGCTGCAATGAACATAGGAGAACAGATGGTGTTTCTGCTGTGTGTCTTTTGACACCCAGGGTATATTTCCATAAGTGGTATTGCTGGGTCAAATGGGAGCTCAATTTCTAGTCTTTTAAGGAAGGCCCATATTGTTTTCCAAAAAGTTTGGACCAGTCAGCATTCTCATCAGCAATGAATGAGGGTCCTTTTCTCCCCGCATCCACGCCAACACTGGTTGTTCTTGTTCATTTGTATGTGTGCCAGTCGCTGTGGCGTGAGAAGATACCTCATTGTTGTTTTGATTTGCATCTCCCTGATGATTAGTGATGAAGAGCATTTTTTCATGTACCTTTTGGCTATTCGAATTTCTTCTTTGAGAAAGTTTCTGTTCATTTCCTCTCCCCAGTTTTTGCTAGGATTGGTGTTTTCTTCTTGTAAAGTTCTATTAGTGCCTTGTATATCTTTGATATTAACTCCTTATCAGATGAGTATTTGGTAAATAGTTTTTCCAATTCCATGGGCTGTCTTTGTATCTTGGTCACTGTTTCTTTTGAGGTGCAGAAGCTTCTTTGTTTAAGATAGTCCCATTTGTTAATCTTTCCTTCCACTTGCTTGACCAGTAGTGTTTCATTTTTGAAGATGCCTTGAGCTTCAGTGTCGTGGAGCGTTTTTTCTTCCATGTATTTTATGGATTCAGGTCTGATGTTGAGGCCTTTAATCCATTTGGATCTGACTTTTTTGCATGGCATTAGGTAGAGGTCAGAGTTCAGTTTTTTACATATAGCTGTCCAGTTTTCTCAGCACCACTTGTTAAAGAGACTTTCCTTGCTCCACTTCATATGTCTTGATCCTTTATCAAATATTAGGTGTTTGTATATTTTGTGGTCTGTGCCAGTATATTCAACTCTATTCCATTAGTCTCCAGGTCTGTCTTTATTTCAGTACCATGCTGTTTTAATTACTACGCCTTTGTAGTAGAGTTTGAAGTTGGGGAAGCTGATGTCACCCATCTTCTTTTTCCCATGGATTGCTTTAGCTTAAATAGCAAATTCTTAGTGTAGACTGAATGACCTTGTACTGGAAGATGATGCTATTTAGGACTTACAACCAAAGATAAGGAGAATACATTTTCTGGCTTCAAAACTTCAAGGAACAGGTCAGCTCTCTTATTTGGGGTTGATGCAGTGGGGTTGATGCAGTGGGTGATTTTAAGTTGAAGCCTGTGTGCTTGCATTTTTTATAGGGGAGGGATTCACACCTGGTGGTGCTCAGGGAACCATCCCAGCTTTTGTGCTCAGGACTTATTCCCAGTGGAACAACTGGGGAACCCTTTGGGGCTGAGAACCGAACTGGACTGTCGACATGCAAGCCTTGCACTTTTGTTTTTGTTTTGTGGCCACATCCAGTGAGTGGTGCTCAGGACTTACAACAAAGCCTATGTATCCATATAGGGCAGCGTATATATCCATAACATGGTTTATTATTTTAAGCTCACTGTTGAGACATATCTCTCAGAAAAATGATATATTTAAGAGTATTACTGCTCACTCATAGTGCAGTGGTCATCCAAGAGCTTCCCAAATTGATGAAGATGTATAAGGCCTGTGTTTCCGTGCTTGCTAGGAAGTAATTCTAACTTTACAAGTTTTATTAATCACAGTGGTAGGGCATTTGCCTTGCACGCGGCTGGCTCAGCCGAGCCGGGTTTGGTTCCTCTGCCCCTCTCGGAGAGACCGGCAAGCTACTGAGAGTACCTTGCCCGCACGGCAGAGCCTGGCAAGCTACCCATGACGTATTCGATATGCCAAACACAGTAACAACAAGTCTCATGATGGAGATGTTACTGTACCCGCTCGAGTAAATCGTTGAACAACGGGAGGACAGTGCTACAGTGCATTAATATAGAAAAATTGAGTATGGTGACAGGGCTCAAACCTGGAGCATCACAGAAGGAGGTGTGTGTGCTGAGCCACATCCCTGAGCTGGTCGCTCTTTAGTATTACATTTCATAAGGCTCTAGATACCACAGATACTGATTCCTCTGACAAAGCTGGTCAGAAAAAATTTAAAACCTTCTAGGAAGTATTGATCAATAAAGAAGCATTAAGAACATTTTTTTATTTATGGGAGGACGCCAGAAAGAATATCAACATTACCAGGAATGTTGGAATAAGTTTGGAATAAGTTTATTCCAACCCTCCTTTTTGACTTTGACAGTTTTAAGACTTTGAGGAGGAAATAATGTAGATATGGTGGAAATAGTAAGAGAAGAAGAACTGGCGGCGAGACCAGAAGATGTGACTGATTTACTGTTAGTTCATGATAAAACTTTAATAGGTAATTCAAAACAAACAGTGTTGGTAGGGGGAAAAGGAACCTTGATCTGCTTCTGGTAGGACTGTTGACTGGTCTAGTCTTTTGGGAAACAATTTGAACACTTCTCAAAAAAAGTAGGAATTGATCATCCATACGATACAGCATTTACCCTAGGGACCCAAAAACTCTATTCAGAAATGATATTTGTACTCTTATGTTCATTGTGTCACTATTCACAATAGCCCAAATCTGGAAGCAACTCAAATGTCCGAGAACAGATGACTGGATAAAGAAACTGTGGTACATGTATATAATGGACTACTACTCAGCTCTAAGGAAGATGAAATAATGCCATTTGCCACTGTGTGGATGAATCTGGAATGTATCATGTTGAGTGAAGTTAATCAGAAGGAGAGGGACAGACACAGAACATTCTCCTTCATATGTGGTATATAAAGAAACTGTACTGCACTGTTGCACTGTCCTCCCGTTATTCATCGATTTGCTCGAGCGGGCCCAGTAACGTTTCCATTGTGACACTTGTTGTTACTGTGTTTGGCATATCGAATACATCACGGGTAGCTTGCCAGGGTTTGCCATGTGGGCGAGATACTCTCGGTAGTATGCCGGGCTCTCTGAGAGGGATGGAGAAATCGAACCCGGGTTGGCCACGTGCAAGGCAGGTGCCCTACCCACTGTGCTATCGATCCAGCCCAATAAAGGAACACAGAAAGATAACAGAAGCTAAGAGCTGGTCTTTAGTTGGAAGCATTTCTCAGTAGGAGGGAGGGGAACACTGCAACAATGGTAGAAGCAGCTGACCCTCTAGTAGAGTGTGTAGCGTTGGAATGTTTTATGCATGAAACCCTGCCATTATCAATTTTGTAAATCATTGTGCTTAAAATGAAACTAAAAAGCAAAACAAAGCGAAAAAAAAACCTTAAAGGATGAGTTGCTTTGTGTGGTTGAACAAAGAAAGGGTTTCTTGGGAGATCTATTTGTGGTGAAATGCTGTGAACATTGTTGAAATGACAATGAAGAATTCAGAATTTTACATAAACTTAGTTAATAAGGGTTCAAGAAGGTTGATTCCAATTTCAAAAGAAGTTCTACAGTGGGCATGGCTTAATTTCCAGCGGGCGGCCGCTCACGCAGCCGCAGGTTGTTTTCCCATACTAAGAAACCTAGTCCCCAAGGAATCTAGTTCCCAACCTACTCAGCAATATGAAGAAACAAAGAAAATCTCCAACACAAGGGGAGAACAACGAAAACAATCTAGACCATTCTGTCAATACAGCTCACCTAAGGGACCTCTCTGACATAGAATTCAGATACGAAGTCATCAAGATGTTCAATCAACTCAATGAAACAGTCAGACAGACAGCCAGTAACACTACAGAAAAAATCGACAAATTACGAGAAGAAATGAGGGCAGAAATGTCACGATTAAAAGATTCCATAGATGAAATGAGAAACTCAGTTTTTTCTCTTAAAAATAGAATGACCACAGCTGAAGAGAGAATCAGTGACCTGGAAGATCAGCTGCAACAAGCCAACACGCAACAACAAACAGTGGCAAGGGACCTCAAAATGGCTCTACAGAGAATCAGAGTCCTAGCAGATGATTCCAAGAGGAACAATATTAGAATCATGGGACTACCTGAACCTCAGGGAAACAATCCCAACGAAAAAAACACCGTCAAACAAATTATTGCTGAAAACTTCCCAGAGCTGCACAATGCAGCCATTCAGGTTCAAGGAGCCCGAAGGGTGCCAGCTAAAAGAGACCCCAACTAAAACACTCCAAGACATATCATAGTTAGAATGATTGATACTGCCGATAGAGACACAATACTGCAAGCAGCAAGAGCAAAGAAGGAAATCACATACAAAGGAGCATCCCTTAGATTCACAGCAGACCTATCAGAGGGAACCCTACAAGCCCGAAGGCAGTGGCGAGATATAGTCAAAAAACTCATGGAAATGAATGCTTCCCCAAGAATACTCTACCCGGCTAAACTCTCCCTCAAAATCGAAGGAACAGTACACTATTTTATAGATAAACAGCAGCTCAGGAACTTCATAGACTCAAAACCAAACCTAAAGCAAGGCCTAAAGGGGCTACTATAAGAAAAGACAAACCCTACAACCACAACACACCCGCACAGAAAGATGACACAAAACCCCATAACCATTCTCTCTCTCAATGTCAACGGTCTAAATTCACCAGTTAAGAGACACAGAGTGGCAAAACGGATACAGAGACAGAACCCAACATTCTGCTGCCTACAAGAAACTCACCTCAACAGCCAGAGCAAACACAGACTCAAAGTCAAAGGATGGAAAACAATCCTGCAAGCACACAACTCCCTCAAAAAAGCTGGGGTGGCCATACTAGTATCCGACAACATTAATTTCACCTTGAAAAAGATTAGAAGGGACAGTGAAGGCTATTTTCTCTTCATCAAGGGATACGTACAACAGGAAGAAATCACTCTCTTAAATGTATACGCACCTAATGAGGGAACAGCTAAATATTTAAAACAACTGCTAACAGATTTTAAGGAGGACATCACTACCAACACAACAGTACTTGGAGACTTCAACATTGCCTTATCACCTCTGGATAGATCAACAAGAACAAAACCCAGCAAGGAATTATTGGCTTTGAAAGAAGTAATAGAAGAGAAAGGGCTTATGGACTTATACAGGGCTTTACACCCCAAAAAGAAAGAATACACATTCTTCTCCAGCGCGCACAGAACATTTTCTAAAATAGACCATGTGCTAGGACACAAAACATACCTCAACAGAATCAAGAAGATAGAAATAGTATCAGCCATCTTTTCAGACCATGATGCACTGAGGATAGAAGTGAATCACACAAAGACACGGAGAACCAAATCAAACACCTGGAAATTAAACAACTCGATGCTGAACAATGAGTGGGTCAGGAACGAAGTCAAGGATGAAATCAAAAGATACCTGGAAACAAATGAGAATGAAGACACAAACTACCAGAACTTATGGGATGCAGCGAAAGCTGTATTAAGGGGAAAATTTATAGCTCTGCAAGCCTATCTTAAGTCGATAGAAACGATGCACATAAACAATTTGACCTCACAGCTCAAGACCTTGAAAAGGATCAACAGAAAGAGCCTAAATCAGGCAGAAGGAAAGAGATCATAAAACTTAGAGCAGAAATCAACGACATGGAAAACAAAGAAACAATCCGAAAGATCAATGAAACCAAGAGCTGGTTCTTCGAGAAAATAAATAAGATAGATAAACCACTAGCAACACTCACAAAGAAACAGAGAGAGAGAACCCTAGTAAATCGAATCAGAAATAAGAATGGGGATATCACAACAGAAACTAAAGAAATTCAAGAGATCATCAGAGACTACTTTGAAAGTCTCTATGCCACGAAACACGAGAACCTGGAAGAAATGGATAAATTCCTGGATTCCTACCATCTCCCAAAGCTGAATCAAGAAGATATAGAGTACGCGAATAGACCTATTCACATCAAGGAAATTGAAACTGTAATCAAAAGTCTTCCCAAAAACAAAAGCCCAGGCCCAGACGGATTTACTAGCGAATTTTTCCAAACATTTAAAGAGGACCTATTGCCAATTCTTCTCAAGCTTTTCCAGGAAATTGAAAAAACAGAAACTCTCCCAAACAGCTTCTATGAAGCCCATATCTCTCTAATACCAAAAGGAAACAAAGACACCACAAGAAAAGAAAACTACAGGCCAATATCCCTGATGAATACGGATGTGAAGATTCTCAACAAAATACTAGCCAATAGAATACAACAACTCATCAAAAAGATCATACATCATGACCAAGTGGGATTCATCCCAGGGATGCAAGGATGGTTCAACATTCGGAAATCAATCAACATAATCCATCATATCAACAAAAGAAAAGATAAAAATCATATGATCATATCAATAGACGCAGAGAAAGCTTTTGACAAGATCCAGCACCCATTCATGATGAAAACCCTTGCCAAAATGGGGATAGAGGGGACTTTCCTCAATATAGTTAAAGCCATCTACCACAAACCTACAGCAAACATCATCCTCAATGGGGAAAAACTGAGACCCTTCCCCCTAAGGTCAGGGACAAGACAAGGATGCCCACTCTCTCCACTACTGTTCAATATAGTACTGGAAGTACTTGCAATAGCGATTAGGCAAGAAAAAGATATTAAGGGCATCCAGATAGGGAAAGAAGAAATTAAGCTCTCACTATTCGCAGATGACATGATACTATACTTAGAGAACCCTAAAACCTCTACCAAGAAACTCCTAGAAACAGTAGGCTTGTATAGTAAAGTGGCAGGCTATAAAATCAATACCCAAAAATCCATGGCATTCCTATACGCAAATAGTGAAAGAGAAGAAAGTGACATCAAGAAAACAATCCCATTCACAATTGTGCCCCAGAAAATCAAGTATCTAGGAATCAGCTTAACTAAGGAAGTAAAGGACCTGTACAAAGAAAACTACAAAACGCTACTTCAGGAAATAAAAGAGGACATGAGGAAATGGAAAGATATCCCCTGCTCATGGGTCGGGAGACTTAACATTGTCAAAATGGCAATACTACCGAAAGCATTGTATAAATTCAATGCAATCCCTATAAGGATACCCATGACATTCTTCAAAGAAATGGAGCAAACACTCCTGAAATTTATATGGAACAATAAGCCCCCACGAATAGCTAAAGCAATTCTTGGGAAAAAGAAAATGAGAGGAATCAACCTCCCTAACTTCAAACTCTACTACAAGGCAGTAATAATTAAAACAGCATGGTACTGGAACAAAAGCAGAGCTGCAGACCAATGGAACAGAGTTGAATATACTGACATTTCCTCCCAAAAATATAATCATCTAATTTTTGATAAGGGGGCAAGAAAAGTGAAATGGAGCAGGGAAAGCCTCTTCAATAAACTGTGCTGGCAAAATTGGACGGCTACATGCAAAAAAGTGGGCTCAGATCTCTGCCTAACACCATGCACAAAAGTAAGATCAAAATGGATTTATGACCTCAACATCAGACCAGAATCCATAATGTTTATTGAAGACAAAGTCGGCAAAACTCTCCATGATATTGAAGCTAATGGTATCTTCAAAGATGTCACGCCACTGGCCGAGCAAGTGAAAACAGAGATAGACAAATGGGTCTATCTTAAACTAAGAAGCTTCTGCACCTCAAAAGAAACATTGACCAAAATACAAAGAAAGCCTACAGAATGGGAAAGGATATTCACCAAGTACACATCCGACAAGGGGTTGATATCAAGGATATACAAGGTACTGGTTAAACTCCACAAGAAGAAATCACCCAACCCCATCAAAAAATGGGGTGAGGAAATGAACAGAAACTTTCGCAAAGAAGAAATTTGAATGGCAAAAAGGCACATGAGAAAATGCTCTACATCACTAATCATCAGAGAGATGCAGATCAAAACCACAATGAGATATCATTTCACACCACAGAGACTGGCCCACATCCACAAGAACAAAAGCAACCGGTGCTGGCGCTGATGTGGCGAGAAAGGGACCCTTCTTCACTGCTGGTGGGAATGCCGGCTGGTCCAACCCTTTTGGAAAACAGTATGGACGACTCTCAAAAAATTAGAATTTGATCTGCCATTTGACCCAGCACTCCTGGGAATATATCCCAGAGAGGCAAAAAGGTATAGTCGAAGTGACATCTGCAATTGTTTGTTCATTGCAGCACTCTTTACAATAGCCAGAATCTGGAAAAAACCTGAGTGCCCAAGAACAGATGACTGGTTAAAGAAACTTTGGTACATTTACACAATGGAGTACTATGTAGCTGTTAGAAAAGATGAAGTTATGAAATTTACATACAAGTGGTACCACATGGAAAGTATCATGTTAAGCGAAATGAGTCAGAAAGAGCGGGATAGACACAGAAAGATTGCATTCATCTGGGGAACATAAAGCAACAAAAAGGGAGATTAACACCCAGGAATGGCTGAGATTAGTACCAGGAATTTTGCTCCATGAATGGAAGGCCAGCCACAGGCTCTAGGTGAAAAGGAAGCTCAGATAGAGAAGAGAGTACCAAATGAAGGGTGTTGTGAGGGCCCTCCCAGGGTGGGAGAAGCATGCTAAAAGTAGTTGATAGACCAAACATGATTGCCACTCAAAGCCTCTCTTGCAAAACACAGTACCCAAAAGAAGAGAGAACAAGGGGGAATACCCTGCCACAGAGGCAGGATGGGACGGGGGGTGGGGGGATGAGGGTTGGTGGGGGGGATGCTGGGACCCGTGGGGATGGATGACGGGCACTGGTGGAGGGATGGGCACTTGATCATTGTATAACTGAAACTCAAGCACAAAATTTGTAAGCCTATAACTGTACCTCATGGTTTTTCACTAATAAAAAAATAATAATAAATTAAAAAAAAGAAATGCTGTGAACATTGTTGAAATGACAACGAAGAATTCAGAATTTTACATAAACTTAGTTAATAAGGGTTCAAGAAGGTTGATTCCGATTTCAAAAGAAGTTCTACAGTGGAGAAAATGTTAGAATGGGACATTGCATCTTATAATAGGCCATTGCAGAGGATGAAAGGAAGAGTGCATTGATGTGGCAGACTTTATTCTTTTCTTAATTTAAGAAATTACTCCATCAGTCAGTAGCTGTGAGCAAGGGGTAAGACCTGGTACTAGACAACTACAACTAACTGAAGGCTCAAATGATAGCAGTTTTATTTTTAGCAATAAGGTAGCTTATTAAGGTGCTTACATATTTTTTGGTTTTATTTTTCTCTTTTTCTTGTTTCTGTTCCTTCTTTGTATATTGATTTTAGGCAGTTATATTTGCCCTAATTGATAACAATATAACACAAAGATAACCTTTCTACTTTCTAGAAAAAATATATATGCAAATGACTTAATTTCATTATTCACTTTATTGTGATGGTCTGGAGCTTAACCCACCATACCTGAGGTGTTTCTGTATTATGCAATTATTTTTCACATACAAAACTATATGTAAACAATGGAGCACTGCGGGGGGGCAGAGATATAGTACAGTGGGTGAGGTGCTTGTTGTACACGTGGCTGATTTGGGTTTGATCCCTGACACCCCATATAGTCCCCCAAGTCCACCAGGAGTGATCCTTGATCCAAGACCCAAGAAAAACCTCTGAGCACAGCCAGATGTGGCCCCCAAGCCAAAACAAAAAAAGGAACAAAAATAATGGAGCACTTATATAAAAAAAATAACTCAGGAGCTTGTCGCTTAATCATAATAGTACAGTACCAGAATTATTGGGTTAAAATCATCAGAGGCATCTTTGAGTCTGCCTCTATACCTCTCCTCAACTTGTAATTCTTCTGCCACCTCTGAAATAATACTTTTCCTGAATTTGGCGTTTATCCTCTTCTGTGTATTTTTCCCTGCCTTTCAGCAAGTGAATGTGTCCTTAGATAACACTTAGTACAATTTTTCACAGTTCCAAAATTAATGTCAGTGGTTCTTGCTATGCGTAGAATAATGAAGTCTTTCCAGGGGAGTGGGGGATGGTGAGCAACTAAATTTTTCTTTTCCCCTTCACTTTTGTTAAGGATGCAGTTTTCTCTGATCACTCATTGTTGGCAATATAGCATACTGGTATGTGTAGCTATAGATGGTGGTCTACTCTGTAGTTTTCTCTTTGATAAGTACATATCATTTATGTTCCATTTCCCTTTATTTCTATCTTTTTTTTTTCTTGTGCCATTTTCAAGTTTTCACTGATTGTTCTTTTTTGTTTGTGGGGAGGAAGGCTCCACCTCCAGGTTGCTTGTTCTAGGAAATGTGTCCAGGACCAGAACTCAGGTCTGCAGAGAGCTGTTTGTTCTTCCCTGGACACTGATCATAACTGGTTTCATCAAAGTCACAGTTGGAAGAGGAAACGTGAGATGTGTGATACCATGTCAGTAACAGTTTTGTAAAGCACTGTGCCTAACAGAAAAGGAGAAGAAAAGAGGGCCTGTGGAAGATGCAGATTGGGGGGCAGGAGGGAAATTGAGAACACTGGTGGAGGGATGTGGGCACTGGTGAAGGGACTGGAGTTGGAGCATTGTACACCTGAAACTTAATCATGAATAACTTTGAAATTTATAACGATTCAATAAAAAAATTTCAAAAAAAAAAAAAGGGAAAATCCTAGTTTGCTTTCCTAGCAGCAATGTGTGGGAATTTTTTCTTTACATCCATTTTTAGTATTGGCAGAAATTTACCTGTACTTATTTTATCAGTATACAATGACATCTTACAGCTTTTATTTCTTCTGTAGATAGTTCTTATTCTCTACTTACTTTTTCTGCATGATTGCTTATATCTATCTTTTATTATAACTATTAATTTAGGTGATGATCTCTTGTGTGTATTATAAATACAAATGTATATGTATTACAAATAGTAATCTGTGGCATGTCTTTTTATTTTGTTCTTCTGCCATCCATTGGCCAGTTTTTAGTCTATAAATCAGACTTACCAACCTTTTCTGGTTTGTTATGTTTAGGTCCGTCTTAAATATTTAATCTTTCCAAACCAAATGTGTCCTGTGAATTCTTTAAAACTTTCAGGGTGCCAGGGAAATAGTCTGGGAGTGAGGGGTGCGAACCTTGCATGCAGACCAATCTGAGTTTCATTCCTGGCATTATTTATCCCCTTCCCCAGCCCTACCCGGTAACTCCGTTGCCCTGGCACTGGTGAGCACAAGCCACATGTCCAGGCCAAGCCTGAGCAGTGAACCATTGGCTGGGTATCCACCTGGAGTGGCCCCAGGCCCCCTGAGCTCTACTTGGGAGACAGTCCCCCTCTTAACAGAAATTTGTAGCTTTATCTTTCACATTTAGGTCTTTAACCCACCTGTTCTGTATATGTGTATGACATCATTTTATTTAAGTCCAGGACATAACCAGTTGTCCCACATCAACATCTCTTTCCCCTCTTGAATTGTAGTGGGTTCATATATGAATTTTCTATCTTTATTGTTTGTTCTTCCCATGTCAGTTCCAAATATTTTTATTATTGTAGTATTACAATAATAAAAGACCTTTCATGTACCAAACAAGTCCTTCATTTTCAAAATTTTCTTGATTACCCTGATGCTTTAGTTTTTTCCTTAAGACTTTGAGATTTTGATTCAAGTAGTATTGAGTTTGTTAATTGTTTTGAGAGCCTGTCTTTATAATTTTTGAGCAAAACCATACAGACATTGAGTAAGGTCATTTATTATAAATGGAGTGTTTTATTCTGTTACATTTTATAATAAGCATTATCATAGTTTAATAGAATTATTCATTTTTATGGATTCATTTTGAAACCACAACTTTCTCATAACTCTTATTTAATAATCTCTGAGATTTTTTTTAATGTAAAGACTTTCACCCACAAATAAAAGGTTAGTTTTACCTCTCTCATTCAAATCTTATCTCTCCATTTTTTATGCTGAATTAACACTTTGACTAGTATTTTTAGAGCTATAATGAATAGAAGATGTAGTTTATACTTCTCTGGTGCCTGGAGAAAGAAGTACACACTAAAAATTTCTTTCTGTGTTGGAAAGAATTTTAAACCCTTACTGTTAAGACCATTGTTGACTTTCGACATAGATATTGCTTTTCAGATAAAAAAAAGTTTTAAATCATTCTTGTTTGCAACCATGTTGGCTTGTGAGTATTGATTTGTTTAAATGGCATTTATGAATTTTTTAGTTTTTGTTTTTTGAATCTATTGATATTGTATATTAACAGATATTCTCATTTTCCCTATATTAATATTCCTCAAGTGAACTTTATTTTAAATTTTGAGTTATTGAAATTTTTGATAAGTAAAATTGATGTTTAAGTTCATTTTTTATGTCCTTGTTTCTGATTTTATTATATGCGTTGAGTAAGAATTTCTTCTTTACCTATATATATGTTGCTGTCCTCTCATGATCTGCAGAGTTCCTTAGGAGCAAAATATCCATTCACAATGGGTGACTAACGATACAGGCAGCTTAGAGGCAGCGCTGGAATAGAAGGATTGTTGCTAAAACAATCTAGAATTTATGGTCTTAGATATTTCCATGTACTAAGCTGTTTCTCTTAGAGGGGGCCACATGAACAGTTTGTGAAAATGTTCTGAGTCCGGTTTGCTCTCGCCCTGCCCTTGGAGGGAACAGGCCTGTATTGCATGCCCTCAGCTCTGAGCCAGACTTCCTTCCCATTGAAAGGCAAGTGTCTTCACAAATCTTAGGATTCTTTCTTTTAATTTTTTTTCCCAACTGGAGACAGAAATTGCTCATTGTATTTGTTTTATAGGACTGTTGTAACTTGATGCTACAATCATTCTGTCATGCTTCTGGAGGGTAGAAGTCCCAAACCAGGGTATCAGTAGGATAAGTGTCTGTAGGGGAGGGTCCTTCCTTGCCTCTAGCATTTACTGGCAAGCCTTGGCATTCTTGGCTTGTGGCTGCTTAAGTCAACAGTAGTCTCCATTAGTTTGTTGCTGTCTTCTCTCTCCGTCTCTGTATCTATAGTGGATTAACTGTCTACCCTACTAACCACATTTTAGCTTGCTTACAATTGCAGAGACCCTATTTTTATATAAGGTCATACTCATTGCTACTAGGAATTAGGACTGTAACATA
Organism: Sorex fumeus; assembly: GCF_029834395.1. Taxonomy (NCBI): domain Eukaryota; kingdom Metazoa; phylum Chordata; class Mammalia; order Eulipotyphla; family Soricidae; genus Sorex; species Sorex fumeus. The sequence continues at coordinate 27,953,390 of NW_026606101.1, forward strand.
CCCTTTGGTGGGGTGGGTTCAGGTAGTTGTGATGGGAATAATTTAACCCACAACACTCTTTCTGAAGAAGCAGCAGCAATTGGAAAGAAAACCTGACATGTGTAAAGGTCGAAAGCAGAGTTGCCTCTCTTGAGAGCCTCGAGATGCTCTAAATACTTTTCCTTATTGTCTGACTTACGCTAGGCCTTGGGTGTTCCATCCTACGAGCCTGGAATTCAATTCAGTTAATTGAGTCATGTAGACTTGTTTTCTTTCTCTGAGATCCAGGAATCCTGTGTGAATGAACAGATTAACTGTGATGGGGAATTTCCTGAAAATACGGAAAGAACCATCCTCCTACAGGCAGAGTCCTAATGCTGATCCGGAGTGGGAATTCCTGGACCTCCAGTGAGGTAGATCTGGAAGCAGGATGGCAGCTTCTTCCCAAGGGCTTTTCCCAACCCTTAACCCTGTCCCCGCATAAAGGATCCTGAGGGGATCCTTATTTCAGCCATTGCTCTGTGGCCGTGTTGGGTAGCAAATGGGAGGCACTGCAGATGCTTGGCAGGGTTGGGGAGACCCATATCCACTGTCATCGTTTCGTCACTGAAGAAGTGTAATGTTGCACTTCTATTCCTCTCCTCTGAGCACTGGGGACTATTACTACATCTGTGTAGGAGTCCCAGCAATGAGACAGGGGCCTCTGAGGTACTTGTGGGATTTTCCTGGCCAGAGGATGGTGGCCGCAGTGGAGAGAGGCCAGTTTAATGGCTGTGATCCACTGTCTGTAGGGAAGAGTGTGCAACACACACCCAGCCGGGCTTAGGTAGCCGGAAATGTGGCAGCTCCATACCCCCCAAGTGAATTTTAAAGTTGACTTATTTACACTATTGTCATAGCAACAGAAAAACTTCTCTGACCTATAGCCATGGAAGACTCTATAAAAGAAACTGCAGAGAGGAAGAAAAAAAAATGCCCAGAAAAAAAAAAGTAATAAAGTACCATTCTTTCACTTATTCAGTCAACTGAGAATAACAGTTTGTGCATTTGGCAATCAAACGGGAAATGGCATTTCGTGTTGCAACATGAACCTGCTTACATTAAGTGATTTATTTTTTTGTTTAGACACAGTGTACTAGGAACTTTCTTCATGTGGAGAGCTATTAAAAATGTGAGAACCGTCAGTCCTCTCTAACCTGATGCATTTTGGGACTTAGAGGAATGATAAAAAGCAAACAGCCCCCAATCCAAAAACTGTCTTGAACACTTCAACCGTAGACTCTGGGAATGAGTTCATGTCTTCAGTTAGTCAAATGTAGATAATTTTTCTTTCTGTGAGGTCTCTCTCCTTTTTTTTTTTCACTTATATCTTGTCTGGACAGGGTGGAGCCTCTGCTCAAATTCTATTTCTAGCTCGAAGGAAGACTGAGTTATTATCAAGCGAAGCAAATGCTCCTTGGAAAATGGGAAAGGCAAAGAGATGGGGCATGTCTTGTCATTTGGCCGGGTGGTGAACTCAGGGCTCCGCCTCTGGTGCTTCTCCTGGGAGGTTGCACAAAGTTTGGGTTAAGCTACTGGGCCAAGGCTAAGTCATGCCTCTCGTCTCTCAGACATTGATAGAAAGGTCTGTGCTTGGGAACCGTTTCACCGAACTGTCTACCACACGGGGCTTGTGGTTAATGCTACACTGTGCATATTTGTATGTGATCTTGACTAGAAATCTATAGTTGAAGCTAAGGAGCTTGTGGGCTGGTTTTATTCTCTCATGCATACATACACTCTCCTTAATATATATTTTTTTCTGTACTCTGTGTATGTGTATGCAGATATCATTCAGTTTTAACCAAATGATTTTTTTCTTAAAATATACATATATATTAAAATAAGATGTTAAAAGTTCCATACCCACCTCTTTTTACCTGCCCAGTCCTGAGTTGCGTGGTAATATCGTAATTCCAAATTTGGCTGTGGAACTACTAGTTTGTTGCATGCCGCTCCACTTTGTATTCCCGGGTTATGATATTGAAACTTCAGGACCACACACAGATAGCAAAGTCTCTGGCCACTTAAGCATGTAAACAGTCTGGCTCTTTATAAAGTGGAAAAATATTTCTTGTGCACCATTTTAACATGATCAGCATGTTGAAACTTGGTGTGCAACTGTGTCAACATTTCTTTGGCTGCAAAGAGTGAACCTGGAGAGCCTCATGGTAACATATAAAATGCAAAGCTCGTTTGTTTACTACTGGGAGTTAGGCAGCAATTACAGTCTGAAAGTTCATTTCCAAACGTGGAATGTGAAATAAGTGAAATAATTATTTTTGCATCATGATTATGCTAGTTAAAATAACGATTCCTCTTCGGATGGCTAAGATTCTTTCAGGGGATGTGAGGAAAATGGGTAGTTGAACTACCTCGAAGTTCTCTTGTAGAAAAGCCCACATAGGACACAGCCTGACAACTGTGTCTTCCTTTGTTTCAGATAGTTACTAAACACTGCAAATGTGTCTGATATATTTTTCTTTCATACTCCAGGCATGGGAGGTTAAACAAGACAGACTGACTGTTGCTCCTTGGTGTTTGTTGGTCCAGCTCCATGTGTCTCAAGGGAAATGCTAAATAAGTAATTGAGTAAACAAGACAGTGGGTATTTGTGATTGCTCTGAAGTGGATTTGTTCCATGTCATGTGTTTACTGAGGGCACACTGGTGACCCTTATGATATGTTTGTAAATAAAATAAAAATTTCTTCTCGTGACCCTTTAGATTTTAATGCAGAGACAAACAATGCTTAGTAGCTAGAATAACTGCATGAATCACATACTGCGCTGGTAGATAGATAAATACTAGCTGACAAGAGAAGGAGAACAAGATAAAAGGCTACCAGGAGAGTTGAGATGGAAGTAGATAACATGCAATTTGAAATCAGTGATCCAAGAAATCCTCACTGAGAAGGCTTTGAAGAGGTGAGGGAGGGTCTCACTGGTGCAGAATGTTCTAGACTGGTTGGAGTCATGGGGAGGTATGCATCTGGAGCAGAGAGAGCACAGGGTGAAGCTTATGGAGCCTCCATACACATCAAGGATGTGAGTGTGATAAAAGAGTGTCAGGTGTTGTGAGAAAGTGATGGTGGTTGCTCTTTCAGTCAGGGGGTGCCATTGTGTCAGGAAAGGCCATTTAGTAAGATTGTGATTTGAACTGAAACCCCAGGGATTGCAGGACAAATTTCTCATGGAAAATTAGGCCAGTGTTCTAGGCACAAGAATGACAAGGGTTAAGGCTCTGAGACAGGAAGAAGCCCTTCTAAGAGGGAAGATGGAGAGCCAGTCTGGAGTAGGAGGGAAGAGAGGACGCCAGACAATCAAGTGTTCAAGATCAAGGGCTAAAGGGGCTGTTGAGTGAAATGATACCCCTCTTGTGCTTGTATTCTTAGATTTCAGAGACTGGAAGAACGTGGCATAACCCACATATAAAACTGAAGGCTTCAGCCTTCATCAGCTCCCTTGGTCTATTTTCTTTACTACATTGTGGCCTAGCAGCTCAGCCCAAAGTTTTGGAATGGGTGGACAGATAGACAAAGGGTTTAGTGATATTTCTCCAGGGGGACAGAAACCTTTCACTTGTTTTCATTTTGAGGGGGGTACTTCCCAACAGTGTTCTGGAAATCCTGGGGGCCCTCCTGGCAGTTCTTAGGTAGATGAACATATATTTCAGTGATCCGGCTTGAGACTGTAGTGCTGCTCCATCTCTGAGCTGCTGGCTGGCGGCCTCCAGGCCCACACCTTGGGGTTCTGCATGGGGGGAGGGACGTGACCTCCAGGACTGCACCTTGCAATGTGCCTGACATGAGCCTCAATCGCACATATCTCTCTAGCCCCTGTTATCTGTTCTCATTTAAGTATTTGGAAAACACACAAAGACAAATCCCAAGAATAATATATAACAGCACTTATATGCCTGCCAACCAGAATTTACAGCACTTAATGTTTTGGCATATTTGCTTCCAGCCTTTGTAAAATTATTGTGTGTATGGAACTTCTTTTCATTTACCATCCTCAATTGCTTTCCCCACCCTAGAGGCAGCCACACTGTGATTCAGCCTCATAATTTTTTTTTTTTTAGCAGATACTGTTTCTGATTTGCATCTGGGCAAAGAGGACTGAATAGTGTAAAGTGGGTGTTTTCTAAGAGACTGTGTGTGGAAGACAAGGCAGTTCCACATTTTCCTGGCTGGAGTGAGGAGAATCTGTACATACAGATCCTGCCCACAGATTCTCAGTCATACTCCGTGAGCACCTTGGTTGGACTGAACTTGGTGCTAGACTTCAGAGTAGTATGTGCCTTTCTCACTGACATCCCTTTACCATGATTTGTTTCTAGTCCGTTTGTTCCTGATATATTCTGCAGATAGGATGTTTGACATGGGTAACTCTTCCAGAACACTCAACCTTATTCCTTTATTATTTAAAATTCACTTGATAGATGTTATCCTGAATGTCTCCCAGTTCAGATTTCCTGGTCTTCAGTGAGTTCTGTTGACCTCTGGTGTGGATTGATCAACATTGTTCTTTTAATCACTAGTCGCTATATCCCTTAGTACTCCCTGTGACCATGCACAATCTGCTTTTATGGCAAGTGACTTCTTTGCTAAACTTCTTCTAAACTGCCTGTCTCTGCTAACTTTTACACTCCTTTCTACATCATCCACCAGCTCTCCTTTCTTGCTTTCCTAGGTCAACCTGCCTCTCATGTGCCTTTCTTCCCATTTCTCACAAGTTCTGTCTGCTTTGATCTGAGAAGGTAAATGATCCACTTAAGTAAATTTGGGCAAGGCAAAGAAGATTCCAAATGAGTAACTCTCCACTGATCATTGGCCGTGTACATGCACCTCACTCAGGTTTCTGTTAGAACTCTTGTTCCCCGTTTCTAGAACTGGCCAATGAACACATTTGCATCCAAGATCTCCCAGATATCTGATCCTAAGAACAGTGCTGCCACGTGAGCATTCAGTAGTTGGTGCCTGCAACTACTCATTGCCCTCCTTCCACACTAAGTTACAATATTTCTTCTCTTTCCTTATGTCTGACTGATAGTTTAACACACAGAGCCTTTTCGTAACTGATGGAGATGCTTGGCATAATTTAATCACAATTCAGGAATAGTGAAATTTGTTATTCAAGACCAGATCTCTAAAGCTTCTAAAGCTTTATTCTAATACTAGAACCAGTCATTTGTTTATAAAGGTCTTGACGGAACATGGAGATGATTTCAACTCTTAGTTTTATAGCTGAAGAAATTAACACCCCGATGACAAATGCTTGGAAGTACCACATGGCTATGAGCAAAGTGCTGGTCATGGCATGGTCTGGCCAGCTTGGTCAGAGTCCTCTTCTATTTGCTATGATTTGAACTGAGCATTGTGGTTAGTAAGTGGTACAATCTTGGCAGCAGCTTAGCATTTGGTGGTCTTTCTTCCATGCCTCATTTTCCAAGCTGGGTAGGATATTATCACAGGAAAATACAGATTTTCTGTTGGTTAAAAAGAGGTAGTTTGGAATCTGTTCACTGTGGGAAAGAGTTTATCCAGAAGGATGTGCAATGAAGCATGACTTACAATAGTGAAAACTTGTAGACAGCATCAAGTTGATGAATAAGTTCCGATGTAGTTATGTTCTTTGAATATTTATGCACCCATTAAAATATATTCAAAGTTGTCAATAACAATGTCGTTGACAAAATCTCCTGTCATTTTTGAGCCTAATATTATCTAAGGTCATGGACAGACTTTTAAAGAAAATTCATATAAAATTAAATACAGCATGACCATAACTATCAAAAAAATTTTTTTAAAGAAAAAAAATGAGAGAGAAAATATTCTAGTATGATAGCTTTATTTTCCCCTTCTGGAAGGATTCCTTCCTTCCTTCCTTCCTTCCTTCCTTCCCTCCTTCCTTCCTTCCTTTCTTTTTAGCATTATATTTATTTGTTTCTGGACCACACTCAGCAATGCTTGGGGGTTCCTCCTGACTCTGCACTTAAGAGTCATTCCTGTTGGTGCTCAGGGAACCATATGAGATGCTGGGGACCCAATCCCTGTTGGCTGCATGCAACGCAAGATCCTTACCCACTGTACCATTTCTATGATTTCCTTTTGGCACTTTTTTTTTTGTGCTTTAAAACTTTCTTGTGTGCATATATTATTTTTGTAGATTGCATAATATTCATTAAAATTACTTAGAAATAAAAGAACTTTTTAAATAATTCAAAAAAAAGAAAATGGTCAGTATGTTAGCTGGATACTTTTCCCAAATGATAAAGAGATCTTTGATGCCTTCTGGATGCCAAATCCCACTGCTAGAAATGTGCATGGTGCTGTTATTGATGTTTTATCCAATGGTAATCCTTGGAGGTAAGCATTCTGAATTTACTCTTGGAGAAAGTCAGGGTCAGATTTTTAGGTGATTTCCTCAGCCACAGATAATGCTAGAATGATAATTTGAACCCAGTCTGACTTTTGAGACAATATTGCCTTGTGGTCAGAATGGCCAAAGAGAAAGAGGTGGAAGCTATAATAGTCTTTCTAGTGGTAGGGGACTGGGGTTCAGCCCAGAAGCAACCTTGGTTAGGAAGACAACATGAGAAGCCACATGTAAACTTCTCCAGGCATAGAGAAGGAAATTAGCTGGTACAAATGAATGGCACACATTGTGCCCTACTAGGTGTGGAGCCGCCGAACAGATCATCAAATGGAGTTCCCTTCCTATGTGGTCTATAAATGTCAGCCACCTGTGTGCTCTGATACTCAGCCAAAGAAAAAGTGATTTGTTCCAACACTGGAGGGAATAAAGAAAAAAAATCTAGTCACTTCCTAGTTATTGGATGAAAGGAAGGAAAGAGAGTTAATGCTTATTCACCAGCTATTATATGCCAGACAGGTAAGTACTAGGTCCTAGCAATTTCCCTGTGATTTCCCTGCGCCATGACTGTAAGCTTTTAAGATAATCATTATCCTACTTTTTTAGGTATAACAACAAAAATTCAGCTGATACTTTGTAGAGTTAAAATTTCTACCCTGGCCCCCTTCCGTTAAAGGGCAGATGTACTTCTGCCTCCTTAAGCACCATCAGGAATCCCGCACTCCAGGAGTCACAGGAGAGCGCCTTGCCAAGTGTTATGCAGTGTTGACTGTTCGTTGCTGGGAATCCTGGCAAGGAGAGTGTAGGGGAGTGGCAAGATTTGTTGTCCATCTTGCAGGCCTCACTGCACTTAAGGTCTAGTAAGATGCAGAACATGGATTGGGGCTCTGGAAAGCCCCAGTAGAGATTTGAATCCTGGTTTGGTTTTTTTTTTTTTTTTAATCACCTTCCTAATTTCTAGGAACTGTGGAGAGTACAACAGAAAGGGTCTGTAAAGGCTCAGAGCAATTATGTGACAGCATAAGCACACCAGTGGGCAGATGAGGGTGGGTGGGAGAAGAGGCAGGTGCTACCCCAGGAGTTCTTAAATTAGTTTGTGAAGCTTGAACTTCTTCCTTCTGACAACACCAAGACAGAGTTGCATACCGATCATTAGTGTATTTCCTCTGACTGCCTTCAGATTAGACTTCTAGAACGTGGTCTGCATCTGCTGTAATGGATGAACTGGCATCTGAATTAACCTGCTCAGCACCACAGTGTCAGATCCTCCTGACCATCTCATTCTTGGCTCTCATCTCCCTCTTCCCCTTTCCTTCTTCCTCACAACTTCTTGGCCTCATGGTCAGTTTTTTTGCACGGGATCCCAGGCCAGTGCTTCTGCCTGCTCTCTTGTTCTCTGAGTTGAAGAACACATCATTTTGGCCCTGAGCTGGCTCCTGGGCTGCCTATGGCTTCTCCTGCCTTGATGTTCGCCCAGCCACTTTCTTGGCAGTGTTGAGTGGGGTGCGCAACCGAGGGTTAGTGCTGTTAGCCAGTTCTTTTGTGATCTTGGATTGGACCCCTAGGGTTCACTTTGCCTCTCTGAGAGAACTGCCTTGAAGTCAGCATGAGGAAATTATGTCCAGGTAAGGACCTGGTACTTCTTCCCTTTCTCCATTGCTATCCCCCTCACCTAATCCCCCCCCCCCCAACACACACACACACACACACACACACACACACACACACACTCTGTAGCTGAGGATTGTTGCTGTGATTTTTTTTTTTTTTGGTTTTTTAGGTCACACCCAGAGATGCTCAGGGGTTACTCCTGGCTCTGCACTCAGCAATTACTCCTGGCGGTGCTCAGGGGACCTTATGGGATGCTGGGAATCGAACCCGGGTCAGCTGCATGCAAGACAAACACCCTACCCACTGTGCTATCGCTCCAGCCCCTGTTGCTTTGATTTTTAAAAAAGGTATTGGATTGCCCGGCTGTGATCTCCTTTAGCTATGGGATGTAGGTCAAGACTTCAATCTTTTTGAGTCCCAACTCTATATCTGCAAGAATGGGAGCAGAACTACCCACTTTATAAGATTCTGTGTATGGTTGTGTTTTATTGACTATGAGATATTACTCAAAGGAATATCAATTATTTATCCAACTTAAGGGGGCATATTAGAGATGGGTGTCATAGAAATTACACGTACCTTATGAAAGGACATTTTATAGCAACAATTCAAGAAGAAAACATGGACTGTGTGTATTGTGTGCTCACTGTTAATTATTCATCCAGCCCGAGCTTCAGTGGCCTTACATTCAGAGTCTCAGCTGTAATTATCTGTGGCATACCCATGCTTTCTTGTTCTGTTCCTGCACCACCATTTCTTTTTAACACTTGATTAATATTCAGTCTGAATGATAACCTTCAACCCTTTCGGATGCCAAGAGCACATGCATTTTCTCTCTTTGTGGTCCATTTAACCTTCTTCCTGGATAACAGGCAGTTAGGGCTACGGGCCCATTCTATAATCAGTTCTCTTCCCACCTGCCATGGTCACAAGTCGGAGCTTGTCCAGCTCCACTAAAGATAAGGCAGGCCGCTGTGAGAGGAAGCCTGGGCCCAACCTCAGGCGCCTGGCAAATTATCAATGGGCACAGGTTGAATGGGCTCAGCATGAATCGGGTACAATGTGCCTCTGCAGTATCCTGCCAGCTGAAACCACCGGGTCTGTTGTTTGGGACCATTGCACTTCCTGGGTTGATCCATCAGCATTTGTGGCAGTGGCTGGTACTGTGTTCTTGCCCTTCCATTCACCTTTCTGACAAAATGAAGCCAGCTTGTTTTTCTGTGCTGGTTTAAGTTGCTGGTGGTTCTTTAAAACATTTTGGAATACATTGTCTTCATAGTCCATCGGCAATAATCCCAATGCATCATATTTCCCTATTAATACAATGGTACTTATTCATCTTTTGGGCACACATGAAACTTTCTAAAACACAAAGGAAAATTGTAGCCTTTCAAGATGAATTCCCCATGTTCTATACCCTCTCTCATAGGAGTGTGCCTGCTCTGGGGACAGTGTCAGGAGTTTGGATTCTTGTTTGAATGTCCTGTCATCTGACTACCAGACTGGCAGGTGATAGGATGTCTCCTTACGTGAAGGTGAACTTTGCCTTCCTGGAATCTATTCCTTGTGGTTTAAATTCTCTCAGCAGAGTATCTTCTCCAATAACACCACTAATACAAATGACTCATAAACCCGGCAGCAGCAGGAGGGCACTTTCCCTCTCGGATAGTGCTCACTACCTCCCTCTGTGTGGAGGAGATGCTGCTTTTAGCCCAGTTTCATCGATGGGCCTTGGAGGAGGTAAGGACCCCCGTTTGCTGACCACACTGAGGCAGAGCCTTGAGTTGCCCCATCGTGCTCGCATAGTCTTCAGGCGACAAACCTTCCTGTGTGCCAACACAATCCTGTCCTATCCATTCACATCTTTTTTCTTTCTTTCTTTTTCTTTTTTTTTTTTTTTTTTTTTTTTGCTTTTTGGGTCACACTCGGCAATGCTCAGGGGTTACTCCTGGCTCTGCACTCAGGAATTACTCTTGGCGGTGCTCAGGGGACCTTATGGGATGCTGGGAATCAAACCCAGGTCGGCTGCATGCAAAGCAAATGCCTTACCCACTGTGCTATGGCTCCTGTCCCTCCATTCACATCTTTTAATATTGTTTCTTTTATTTGGTAAATTGTTGATTCCTTTGACCATTCTATGTCTAGCAATATTTCTAGACGTGACACCAAGATATCATGACTTTACAAGGAGTCCCTTCTAGTTTAATAGAGTCGTCTGAAATTTTTCAGCACCCAGAGGAAGCTATGTTTGGGTAAATTTAAGTTTCATTTTGAATATGGAATGACTACATCCTAACCTATTTTTATTTTATCAGAAGGAAAGTAATTTGCTCCTTGATTCTTGTCAGAGGCTAATGTACAGATAAGATTGTAGGGTTGGAACAAAGTGATTGAGTTAAGAGAATTATTTTTTTTAAAAAAATTTGCTGGCTAACTTTCTATAGAGTCAGATACACGTATCCTGGGATTTGAGGCTCATACACATACACATACATCCACTTAATTCTGTCATGGTGACCAAACCAGGCTTAGATAATGTGGAGACAAATGAGCATGATTGTATGTTAGTAAAATTGTATTTACAAAAACAGGCAACAGCTGGGTATGGATTCAGGATCATAGTTTGGATTTAATAGTTTGTCCTGATGGTGAGAAACTGCTTACAAGTGGGTGTTAAGTAGGCCTGACCTAGTTATTGTGATATAATTGTTAATCACAGCCTCCTTTCAGTTCAAAATGTGTCTTGGTCAATAAATGTTGTCCCCCTAGTAGTCTGGCATATTAAAAGTATTAATTAGATGAAATAGAAAATGGTCTCTGTCCCTATTTGAATCAGTGATTTCAGATGACAGTAATCAGGACCTTTCCTTATCAGGTGTATTGTCTATAGATTGCTGCACAGTGTGAATCCATGAGGACAAGGGGGTGGTACAGGGGAGCTAGAGGAAGCAGGGAAACCCCAGATTGTTCGAAGGAGAGCCCTTTACTCACATTTGTGTAGCTGTGTGTGTTGGGCTCTAAGGTCTAAGGTCTTCTTATGGAATCTCAGACATATACACTACTGAGATTAATATGATTGAGTTAATATGATTAGTATCCACATTTTCCTGATGAGGAAAGGGAAGTACAAAAGAGTAGGAAATGGGCTTTGGGTCCTGGATCTTCAACTGGAGATTGACGTTACAGTCATGGGTGTGAGTCTGCCCCAATGTGAAATAATAAAGGAATCGAATGTAAGCAGAACAAGATGGGGATAAGGTGGACCCAATCTCCATCCCATAGGTGGCACCTTTTAGTGGGAGTAAATGAATTACTAAATTCTTAGGCCCCAGGGAAGTGGAGGGTCTTGAGGTAGGGCATCCTTGTTGAGGGACAGAGGGCCTAGAGAGATGTTTAGTTTTAGAGAGGTGCCTCTCAACTGTCCAGCACTTTCTTTGACTATTTTGAACTGAAGGATAAGGTGGACAGTGACATTTGACTTGGCTTCTCAGGAATACATTCCAGAGTAAAGAAGTAAATATTCTGCACAGCTGTAGCTTGGGAATTAAATGGACATTTTCTCAGGGCACCTGTGACTTCATGTTAGGACGGAGAGTGGCCCAAACTAGTCTCTGTTCTTATAGGCTTGGCAGCAGACTTCTAGATTAGAAAAAAAAAAGAAGAAAGAAAGAAACTGCATGATTTAAAGAGAACACCAAGTTGTATATAATTTTCCAAGGGAGTTGCCTTCTCTAGATAAACCTGTGCCAAAAGGAAATCTTTAAAAATAATTCTCATTAGCTCTTATTATTTCTGGGTGGTATTTTTTTGTACAGTTTCCAAAGCAGTGACCCCACTCACAATGAGAACAGTAGTTTAGAGCTTTTGCAAACGACTCAGAGGAAAGTGCAAAGAAGGGAGCCTATAGGTTTGGTTTGATTACAAAAGTCTTTCCAGAGGTGGGAGGTAAAATAGAGAACCAATGGCTTTATCCCTGCCCCAGCTTTTAAACATGTTTTCTTCTAGGTGTGTTGGAGTTGGTGTATTTTCCCAGACCCTCAGTGTTGCCCCAGGACAATTGTCTAAGTTCATTTTGGCATCAGGACAAATGAGGGGATGTTTCCTGTTTGCCTGACTCTTGCCCCAGCTTCTCTCTCTGTTCCGTTAAGCACTTGGCTAAGTTCTTTCCTCTTGTATTCCTCATTTTAACTGGTGTTTGGGCACCAAGGACAAAAATCTGCAAACAGTTAGCTCTCATGTTTGAGTGTTCTGGTTGGAGCATGCCAGAGTTAAAGTTCTCAGAGCACGGAAAGATTGCCCTCTGTATAATGCATTAAATATTTAATAACTGTACTAATAATCCTGAAAACTTTTAATGGGCCACACGGGAGACTTAATGTGGTAAAAATGTATTTCTTCACTGTCAAGTTAACTTGTGTCAAATTGAGAGAAATTCTTCGAAGCAGTTTTGAGAGGTTGGAAGTTTATAAGCCTAGAAACAAATTGCAGATTCGGAAAATGATTTTTATATAAAAGGAGACCATCAAGATTGAGTATTAACCTTGTACTTTGAGCATTTGCGTTTCATGCTTTTCTTTGAGTGAAGAGAGGAGCCTTCTGCTAAAGCATCTCACTGTGTGTCAGGTTGACTTCTTATGAGTACAGCAAGCAGATTTCTCCATGATCTTACTCTTTGCCTCTGGGACTGTTAAAATTTGGTCCTTGTTGAAAGTACTATTTTAAAATACTATGCTTTAGGAGGGAAAATCAAGGATTGATGTGTATTGTATTAAATAGAATTCACAATTATTTCTAAGTCTAAAGTGTTTTTTTTAATTGTCCTTTGGTGAAACTGTGAAAATTTGAAATTGTGCAGTTGCTTTCAGAAGCTCAGAAAGAATTGGTTAAAATTTGGAAACACTGTCCAGTAATATAATTACAAGCTTTACTTTGTTTTGGCTTATTTCAAGTAACCTTGGTTTCTTACTATAAATGACATCCAATCAAAACATTTAAAATGGTAATGTACATAAATTGAGGATATTGGAAACTGATATTTCTAAAATATTTGGAAGGAAAGGATACCTTCTGAATTAAATTTGTGACATATGCATAGCTCATCATTTTACTGGCCTAGAGAGTACACTTGAAACTTTATATATACATATCTAAATCTTTATTTTCAAGTTGAAAAATGTCAGATAATTGTTTCTAGTGCCCATTTTGATCCATTTGTATGGTTGGTATTAGGGTGTTAATGAGTTCATTCTTTTGAGCCATTATTTTAAGAGCAAGGCAGTCTTTACATAGGGATTTTACTGTGGAGTTGCTTAGGATGTCTCTGTTTTTATCTGCAGCAGATAAAATTTTCTTTATTTTTCCTCGCCTGAAGGTGTGTGCACATGTGCACACATGCATACACGCATACATGCATGCACACATGCACACTCAGTAGAGGCTGTCAGGTTTGTAATCTTTGGCAAGAGGTTTAGTTTTCTAATTAAGAAAAAGTACCAGGCTTTGGATTGTGGCAGGTAGATAGGGTAGTTAAGAAGATACTGAACAAGATGGGTAAACTCTGAGGCTAATTTAAAACAAGTCTGTAGAGTTAGTTCGGTAAAGCAGTTGGCAGTGTTGAGGACTGAACATTATTCCTGTTAAGTGTTGTGTTTGTTTGTATATATCAGTTATGGATGTTTTATAACTTGTCGGATTCTTACCTTAAAGTCTTTTTTCAATACACTGTGTCTGAAAGGAGAAACTCAACCCTAAAGACAGCAAATTTTTGTCAGGTAAATTCTCAGCCTTGTTTTTTCAGATGGAATTTTACTGGCATTCGGGAGGAAAAATTCCCCAAGTGGCTTCAGTCGTCTTCACTGGCTTTTATTCATTTTCCCCTTGAACCAAGTGAAAAATGTTTGGGCAGTTACAGCGTTGTTCTAAAGTGGCCCATAATTTTGTCTATGTTTTACATCCCAGTGATTCCCAAGACCAAATATGGTATTGATTTCTCAGAGTAGTCCTTTTTTCCTTTCTCTCCAACCCATACAGCATTTAATGCATTTATTTCTAGTGCGAGATTATCTTTTAGGTCAACGTGTAAACTAAAACCTGATAAGCTAATGTTTCTGGTAAAATAAAAAATAAAAATGAACGTGGGAGCAACTTCGTACATCCGTTTCAGTCCATCTAAGTTGTCAAGCCCTCCCACTTAAGAAAGCCTCCATGAGAATTGATGAAATTGTTTAAGGCAGTTTTTTCTCTTGACTCCGTGCCATCATCTCTTACTAAGTCTTTGTATTCATATATTCCATGCGTAAAAGACTGTGTTCCCGTAATAGTCAGACTTGTGTGGTCCAGACTGTGATGGTTTTATAGCAGTGTCAGAGGCCATAGGTGCTGCTGTGCTCCCCAGCCTGGCTTGACAAGAGGGAGTTTGAGAGAGAAGAGAGGAGGTATGGAGAAAGAGTGTTCATACAGAAATTGTGTCATGGCTGTCTTCTCATGCATTCAGAATGTAAAATGATAACACTAAAATAAATGAGAGTGAAAAGTATGCACTTTAGGAAAGGCATCATAGTTTACTGTTTAGAGGTTAGGTTCTGGATATAAACATGTTGAGTGGGACTCTTGGCTCAGTTCTTACTGGCTCAGTGACTGTAAGCTGCTTATTGAGGTTTTGATGCCTAATTTCTCATCAGTACATCGAAGCAGGTAATAGTCCATATGGTCAGTGCATGAGAAATAAAGAGCATACTCCAGTGCTTGGTATTTAGGAACCGCTCAATCTGTGCTGGCCTCTCTCTCTGTAGGTGACCTGTCTGGTGCTCACCCGCTAAGGAGTCTGGTCACTGCTTTGCCAGTTTACTGCCAGCATGGTCCTGAGCGACTCTTTGAACATCTTTAGGCATCAGTCACTCTCAAAGTCTGTAAAATACTTCCAGAATGAAAATAGTATGTTTTTAAGATTATACTTTCCCTCATGGCAAACTGAGAATATTTAGAACTTTAATCATTAATGTTCTGTTTATTTTTTATTTTTGGTGTTTGGGTTCAGGGCTTACCTCCTGGCTTTTTGCTCAGGGATTACTCCTGGTGGGCTCAGCGGACACTATGTGGTGGCAAGGGTCAAACATGGGTTGGCCACATACAAGGCAAACATCTTATCACTGCACTATCTCCACAGCTCTAGGCCTGTTTAGGAAAACAGATGTTCTTCCAGGAAGGCATATTAATTAACATTAGGAAGATGGTAATTAATCTGACATTTTTATTGCCCTGCTAGAAATGAAGTCTTGTCACTCTAAAAATTAGCCATTCTCCTGTCAGCATTCCAGACTTTACTAATGAAAGCAGAGGAGGTCTGCTAACATAGGTTATTAATGCTGGTTGTGGAAAGGTATATTAAGCCCGGGATTCAGGTAGTGATGGGTTTGATCTTATTTTCAGCTTAGTGTTCCAAAAATAACACTTATTTATATTCATTGTAATAAAATTAGTGCATCTTAGACGTTTTTTAAGTGTTCTATTGGGGTTTAATTTCCATATAATCAAATGTATCTGTGTACAGAGTTGGATGAGATTTGCAAATGTTTATTTACATCTATGTAATAACTACTGCTTTACTGCTTTACTGAAATATAATTTATATATTATGAAATTTCTCATAAAATTATATAATTTGGGGGTTTTAAGTATATTTATAGAGCAAACATTACCAAAATGTAATTTTTGAGCATTTTCGTCACTCCAGTAAGAAGTTTCATAGTCACTCCCCGTTCTTTCCCTTGCCCTAGCCTCTCTTCCTAGTCAGGTTTCTTTATAAATTTAGGTATTTCAGACATTTAATATAAGTAGAACTGTACAACTGATGGTGTTTTATGATTGATTTCTTCAACATAGCAAATTCTTTCCAATACCGTGGTAGACTTTTCAATACTTTAATCTTTTTTAGGATTGAATAGCTTTTCTTTACATAACACCTTTTGTTTTTCAGCTTATCATTTCATGAAGAGTTCGAGTATTTCTGCCTTTTTGTCTGGCATTGTAACTGCATTAGAAACATTTGTGTAACATTTTTATGTACATTTGGACATGTTCGGTTCTACCTGTGAGTGGAATTGCAGGTTATGTGGTAAATGTTTGTGTAACAGTCCGAGGAATTGCCAAGTTGTTTTAATATTTGTAATACTCTACATCTTTGTGAGCAGTATGGGAGGTCTTCAACTTTCTCCACATACTTGTCAACACTTATTATTGTCTCCATCCTCCTAACTGTAGTTACCATAATTCTGTGAAGTAGTATCGCATTGTGGTTTAAATTAGAATTTTTGTAAAGACTAATGTTACTGAGCACCTTTCCCTGTGCTTATTGGTCTTTTGTTTGTTTTTTTTTTTTTTTGAGAAATGCCTATTGGCTGCTCATTTTCCCAATTGGATCTTTTTTATGATTGTATTGTAATTACATTGAAACTTCTTTTTTAATTTGGGAGGTGGGGGCCTGGGTCACACCTGGCTGAGCCCGTCGGGGCTTACTCCTGACTCTGTGCTCAGGGATCACACCTGATATCATGTGCAGTACCAGGGATCAAATCCAGGTTGAAAGCATACAAGGCAAGTAAGTGCCTCAATTCTGTACTATCTTTCTCGCCCCTGAATTTTAATATTTTGATCAGATGTATAATTTGCAAATATATTTGGCGTTACTTTTTGAAATTCAAAAGTTTTGACATTTTTAAAGGGCCTTATTTATTTATTTTTGTGTCTTTTGCTTATTGTGTCCGTCATTGCCCAACCGAGGATGTGGACGTTTATGTTTGTTTTCTTTTAAGAGTTTCATAGTTTTGACTCATACACTTGGGTCTAGTGTTTTGAATTTGTCTTTGTATGTGGTTTATTTTTTTTTTTTTTTGGTGGGGGTGCACCCAGTGATACTCAGGGGTTACTGAGTATGATTCTGCACTCAGGGGAATGTGTGGGGTGCTGCAGATCAAACCCAACCCAGGTTGACTGCATGCAAGGCCAACATTCCACCCACTGTAGTATTGATCCGGCCTCTATTTTTGTATCTGGTTTAAAGAATACATCCATACACACACAAAACAAAATTCCAAGAAGCTAATCACAAACGACTTTATTTTGTATGAATTTGTTTATCTTCTGATGTAGATAGAAAATTTAAATTGAGATAAAAAGTGACAAATGTTTGCCTGGGTCTGGGGCAGCAGAAAGTATGGGAATTGGGAATGACTGCACATGGACACAGAGTTTCTTTCTTGCGTTTATTATGTGCTGCTCTCTAAAAATGTATTTTCTCATTGCTCAAAAAATAAAGATGGCCCAACTTTATTCCTTACTTTTTGGATATCTAATTGTATCAGTATTACCTGTCTAAACACATTTTTCAAGAAAATTTTATACTATGCCTTGATTTACAGTAATGTTGATATCAGTGTCTTAGAAGTTTAGTGTTGTATCTGGTTTAAAGAATACATCCATACACACACAAAACAAAATTCCAAGAAGCTAATCACAAATGACTTTATTTTGTATGAATTTGTTTATCTTCTGATGTAGATAGAAAATTTAAATTGAGATAAAAAGTGACAAATGTTTGCCTGGGTCTGGGGCCATCAGTACAATGTATCCTTCCACCTCTGACTCTAGGTTCCTTCTTTCCCTGTCATCCCTTCCCCAGGCAGCAGACTCAGCTCTATCAGCAGACTCACTCACTGTCACTGTCACTGTCCTCCCATTGTTCATCGATTTGCTGGGGCGGGCCCAGTAACATTGTGAGACTTGTTACCGTGTTTGGCATATCGAATACGTCACGGGGAGCTTGTCAGGCTTTGCCGTGCGGCGAGATACTCTCGGTAGCTTGCCGGGCAGACTCACTCATAGGGTATAATTCACTATTGTTTATTCCCTTGCTGGGTTGCTTTATATTCCATAAATGAATGAGATTACTCAGTATTTGTTCTTCCCCTGTTGGCTCACTGTGCTCAGTATACCCTCTAGTTCTATCCAAGTTGCAGCAAACTGCAGGATTTACAAAGTTCCAGTGGTTGTAAGAAATTAAGGCTCACACCTCACACAAAAGTCAATTCAAAGTGAATCGAAGACCTTGAGAAACTATAAAGTACACTGAGGAAAATATAGGCAGAACACGTTAAGATTTGGACCTCAAAGTTGCCTTCAGAGGTCTGATACCACTGGCAAAGGCAACAAAATAAAAAATAAATGAACAAATTATATAATATATATATATATATATATGAAGTAATTTCACTATTTCTTGCAGACCTTTGGATGCTGCAAGAAGAGTCTTAAGCAATTGCTCACTCTAGAATATTGTTGTTATTTTGGGGTTTTTTTTGCTTTTTGGGTCACACCCAGCGATGCACAGGGGTTACTCCTGGTTCATGCACTCAGGAATTACTCCTGGCCATACTGGGGGACCATATGGTATGCTGGGAATGGAACCTGAATCAGGCCTCATGCAAGGCAAACGCCCTGCCTGCCCACTGTGCTATCTCTCCAGCTCCTCTTGTTATTTTAATCACTTCCTCAGATCTGAAAGATTAACTTGTAGAGGATTTTTAGTTGGAAGTTCTTTTCCTTTAGTGCGTTGAGGATTATCATTCCATTCTGTTCTTGCTTCTAGGCTTTCACTTGAGAAATTAGATGTAAATCTTATGTTCTTTTCCTTGTCTGTTTCTCTCTTTAGTCCTGCAGTTTTGTTTACTCTGTGTCTTGGTGTGGCTCTGTTAGAGTTTATTTTGTCTGGTACTCTTTGGGCTTCCTGGATCCATGCATTAGTCTCCCTCCTTCGGATGGGGGAAGTTCTCTGCTATTATCTTTTCATTTCTCCTTCCTTCCTTCCTTCCTTCCTTCCTTCCTTCCTTCCTTCCTTCCTTCCTTCCTTCCTTCCTTCCTTCCTTGTCACACCGGCAATACTCAGGGGTTACTCCTGGCCCTGTTCTTAGGAATTACTCCTGATGGTGCACGGGGTATGGGGTGGGGGCAGGGAGGGGACCATATGGGATGCTGGGGATCAAACCTGGGTTGGTAGCATGCAAGGCAAATGCTCTACCCACTGTGCTATCACTCTGGCCCTTGCCATTATATTTTTCTACTAGCCTTTCTTCCCTTCTTTTACCCTCTCTTTTTCTTGAGTTCTTATAATTTGGAGGTTGCTCCTCTTACTATTGTCTATTGGGCAACTTACATTTTACTTAAATCTTTACTATCACCTCTTCTTTATTAATGTTCTATGCCTTATTTTTGAGGTCATTTATTGTATTTTCAGCTGCTTATCTTTGGGGGGGATGTCATAGTCAGTGATGTTCAGGGGTTACTCTTGGCTCTAACCACAAGAATTACTCCTTGCAGTTCTTGGAGGATCATACGGATGCCAGGGATTGAACCCAAGGTGGCTGTGGGCAATGCATACACCCTACGTACTATCTCTCCAGCCCCATGCTTCTTCTATTCTTTTTTTTTTTTTTAGTGAATCACCTTGAGATACAGTTACAGACTTACAAATTTTCGTGATTACATTTCATCTCACACCACAGAGACTGGTCCACATTCAAAAAAAAAAAAGCAACCAGTGTTGGCATGGATGTGGGGAGAAAGGGACTCTCCTTCACTGCTGGTGGGAATGTCGACTGATCTAGCTTTTTTGGAAAACAATATGGACGTTTCTCAAAAAACCAGAAATCGAGCTCCCATTTGACCCAGCAGTATCACTTCTGGGAATATATCCCAGAGATGCAAAAAAGTAGAAATGACATCTGCACTTGTATATTTATTGCAGCACTATTTACAGTAGCCAGAATCTGGAAAAAACCCGAGTGTCCGAGAACAGATGACTGGTTAAAGAAGTTTCTTCTGTTCTGTGACTGAGTCCTGTAATTATATTCTTTAGTTCCTTCAATTTTGTTTAAATGAGTTCTTTTAGATTTTTTATCAAATTTTCTTCCAGTTTATTGACTCTCTCTTCCAGTAATTTCTTCAGTTAATGAATACTGAAAGCATACTTATTTTGAGGTCATTCTCAGGCAGTGTCAAAAATTCCTATATATTGAAGTCTTAACCTGTGCTTGTGGCTCCTATCTATTGAAACAACTGAATACCTTTGCTTTCTCTCATTATTCCTGAAGTTTTCTGGGTGCTATGGGTGGAACTCCAAGTTTCTGGTGGTCTGACCAGTGAATCAATGTTCCTATTCATGTTGTCAGACTAGTGACTCTAATAATTTCTGTCAAGTGTTAGTGCTAAGTATTGAACTGCAACTGGGAGGACTCTGGGACCAGAACTAGCAGAACTGGCAGGGTTGGAATTCAACTTTTAAGATTTTATATGAGCATTTTGTGGAGGTAGGCCAGAATCACCCAGGAGTGGCAAGACCCAGGTTTCTGGGAGACAGGACAAAAGAAGGCCAGGGACAGACTGTAGCAAGGGGTAAGGCCCAAAGCTCATCTGCTGATGCAGGGGTTCCTGGTTGGGCTCTGTTCTAGATTTTAACATTTGTCCCTCTCTTGTTCTGAAAGTCACTCTTCCCAGCTCTGTCTCTTGTTTCATTTATTCCAGGTTGGTTCCTGTCTTCTTTAAGGAGATCACTGCTCCTCTGCCTTGGGTCCTCTACTTCCTGATTCAGCTTTCATACAGTTGAGGAAGTGAATGCACAGATTCATGAAGTTCCTTACTTACCATCTTGAGTTAATTATTACTGGCTTCCTTGCCTACTATGGCTAGTGAAAGTCAATTGAAATCTGTTAAAAATCTTTTCAAAACAGCTTCCTGATTCAGAAAGGCAGTCATTAGAATTCTCTGCCTCCCTGCACCCTACCTTAGTTTATAGTTTAGGTAATATGGTTATAATAGTGTTAACTCTTATTTATTTAATTTTGGTCTAGGAGCCTGGTTTTGTGCTCAGGGATCACTCCAGGTGCTGTTCAGTTTATCTTGTGTGGTGCTAGGGTTGAACCATGGTTGATAATGTATAAGGTAAATGTCTGCTTTACCTTACTGCTTTACCTTACTGTACCTTACTGTACTCTCTCTGGCCCCATTATTCATGGTTTTGATATATAAAGTTATTACACCTCACTACCACCAAAGACCCTGTACCATTGTCCTTCTGTCACTACTAGTCTGCCTCTTTACCTGCTGCTACCCCTTTGTCTCAGAATTCTAACTCAAGGGACCAAGAATTCTAAAAAAACCCGTAAGTTGTATGGGGCTGGAGCAATAGCACAGCGGGTAGGGCATTTGCCTCGCACGCGGCTGACCCGGGTTCGATTCCCAGCATCTCATATGGTCCCTTGAGCCCCGCCAGGGGTAATTCCTGAATGCAGAGCCAGGAGTAACCCCTGTACATCGCTGGGTGTTACCCAAAAAGAAAAAAAAACGTAAGTTGTGCAATAGGCCCCAATTTATCACTTCAGTGCTAACCTGTCTCAGCTGTGGCTCTCTTAAATTTAGGTCTGCTATCATACTTTTTTTTCTTTTTTGCTTTATTGGCCACACCTGGGGGTGCTCAGGAGTCACTCTTAGCTCCTTACTCAGGAATTACTCCTGGCAGTGTACAGGGAACCGTATGGGATTCTGCAGATTGAAGGCAAGAACCTTACCCACCACCCTACTATTGCTCTGGCCCCCGCTGTCATACAGTTTAAAGTTCTTGACTATTTAACTTTCTAGGGCACAACAGATACGAAAACAGAAAATGTAAAACTTTGAGGGAATGCCAGAGATAGATTGTGAACGGTAAGAAGTGCCAGTTAGCTGAGGTAACAGAGTGGGGATGGTTTTTAAATCTCCATATAATTAATAAATACCTGAATTATGCATCACTTCGCATTACTTCAGAAAGCCCCGTATAAGTCAGAATTACATAGTGGAATCACTTCCTCAGAGCTGACCTCCCCCACTTCTTCCTCCTTCCTTCCTGAGATATTTATTAAAAACTACTTTGAAAGTTCTACTGTGCCTAGTGCCTTTTATGAACATAAGATGTTTAAAGGATTAAGTAAGGTTTAATTATCCAGGAAGTAATTTTATGTATAACAATCTATTTGTCACCTTTATAAATAAAAAGAATTAATAACATAATATCTTTATGAGAGTAAAATACTTGCTGGGACCTGGACTTTATCCTCTTTATCAACCTTTAAAAACACATCATTTCCAGGGAACTAGCTCAAGTGGTGTAGTGTATGTCTCGATGGTCAAAGCTCTGTGGTAGATGTCTGGCACCCCATGGCACCCAAATGCTGTTGGGTAAAGCCCTGGTGGCTTCTCAAGCACTGTTGGTGAGTGCTACCTATTAAAGAGAGAGAGAGAGAGAGAGACAAACATACACACACACACACACAGAGAGAGAGAGAGAGAGAGACCACATCAAGATTGTCCTTATAAATGTCACTTCTATCATTAGAACTATTTGTGTCCAATATAGTTGTTTTTATCTATCTATGTATCTATCTATCTAATCTATCTATCTTTAAAAGCTCAGGTTTCCACCTCTTGCCCTGTTCTCTTGCCTTATTCTCTTAGATAATCAGGGAGTCTATTATAGTATGTCAGATTCTAGAAGAATTTTTTTTAATGTATTGAAATAAAAATTGAATGACCGGTATATGCTGGGAAACTGTCAGAAGTCTCACCACGTCTTTATGTAAAACAATTTTTTTTAATTGAATCACTGGGATAGATCTTTACGAAGTTGTTCATGATTAGGTTTCAGTCATAAAGTTTCCAACACCCATCCCTCTACCAGTGATCATTTCCCAGCACTAGTGTCTCCAGCACCCCCAACCTCCCCACCCAGCCTGCTTCCATGACTGACACTTTTCTTCTCTCTCTCTCTCTCTCTCTCTCTCTCTCTCTCTCTCTCCACCCTCCCACCCCTTCCCACCACATCTTAATGCATAGTATCTCTTTTTGTTGTTTTATATTCTTTTGAGGGGGGTCACACGTGCTGGTGCTCAGGACTTACTCCTGGTTCTGTGCTCAGGGACCACTCCTGGTGGGCCAGGGATTGAACCTGGGTTGCAAGGCAGATGCCCTACTCTCTGTACTGTCACACCAGCCTCAAAACAAAACGTCTTGACATAGTTTCACTGTGAATAAGACAGTTCCTTTCAGAGTATTCAGAGAGAGAAATTGAGTTACTTCAGATTATAAACCTTTAAAAATGTCCTAATGTCAATTAGTTTAAAATTGTTATTTGAAATTCATTTTTCTTTAAAAGTATGTGAATGGCGGCTGGAGCAATAGTACAGCGGATAGGGTGTCTTCCTTACCTGCAGTAGACCTAGGTTTGATCCCTGGCATCCCATATTGTCTCCTAAGCACTGCCAAGGAGTAATTCCAGAGCCCTGAGCATTGCCTGGTGTGACCCAAAAACCAAAAAAAAAAAGTATGTGAATGGTTGATAATGTATTTTAATTGTTATTTATTAGGAAGAGGAAGAGAAGGAGGTAGTGATGTTGATGCTTTGTTTTGTTTCCTGACATGGGCCTAAGAGAGCAGAGTCAGTGGATCTGATACAGAGATGCAGCGCTCACTGGGAGTCCACATAATATCAACTCCAAAGACTTGAGGTTGGAGCTCTGGGGAAAACAGGAAGACCCATGGCTAGGAGGACTACCGCATGTCTGTGTGGGCGATAGAGCGGGCGATAGAGTGAACTGACTGTGTCCTTTTTTTTTTTTTTCATTGCATCACCGTGAGATTTAGTTACAAGCTTTCATGTTTGAATTATAATCACACAATGATCAAGCACCTATCCCTCCACCGGTGCATATTCCCCACCACCACCTCCATGGCAGACAGTATTCCCCATATTCTCTCTCTACTTTTGGGCATTATGGTCTACAATACCCTGAGAGGTTATCATGTTTGGTCCTTTATCTACTTTCAGCACACATCTCCCATCCCAACCGATTCCTCCAACCATCATTTTCTTAGTGATCCCTTCTCTGTTCCTGGCTGTGTCCTTTTGGCATGTATTGCTTAACTGCTGGAGTGCTTTCAAGAACTCTGAAGGGGGTTTGCTGGGAGGGGGTGATTCCGAGTTGCCTTTCTCATGTCTGTGCCTCTCTGGGCCTGCTTGATTCTTCTCTGATGCAGCCCCAGCAGTTCCCAGGTTGACCTGGCAGAGGTGTGGCCGTACGAGGGGGAGCCCCTCCTGACCACCCGCCTTGCCCTAGTTCGCCGTTGCTGAGAAACATGAAATGATTATTCCATCAGCTATGGCCAGGACTGGGATGAAGTCAGAAGCACACAGGGCTCCCAGGGGCCCACTCAGTGGTGATGAGAAAACAGTCATAGAGAAGAACATTTAATTGGAAATTCGGTTTAATATACCCATAAAATTCTCTTTGATGTTTAAAATAATTAATATTTTTGAGTTGCTTTCAAGTTTTTATTTGACCTGTGGGGGTGTGGGACGGTAGTGGAACTACCAGAGTCTCAGCCAAGCTCTGGATGTGCAGAAGACAGCAAAACGCTGTCAGGGAGAACTGGGCTCTACCAGTTATTAACCATTTGATCTTATCTGTTCAGGGCCTCGTTTTATAGCTCTCGAAGGGTGGGGATGATGGCTCATGCTTGCCCGTATTTTAAGATTGTGGTGAAGGTTAGGTAACATTTTAATCCAAATCCCTTATCATCTCTCTTTCTGTGCACTATCCCTGAGTGTCTAACTTTCCTACTTTTTTTCATATCCATGAGGACTTCAAATAAGTCTGTCTGTCCCAGCCGGTGAACTATGACCTCCCCACTGACCTCTGAAGACCAGTGTCCAGAAATCTCATCCATTGCCCTGTCACACTTGCTTGTCTTTGGTAGCTCACCTGTCTTCATTTCTCCCCCACTGTTCAGTTTATCTTAGTTCAGACTGTCACCTACAGCCAGGCCTTCTGTTTCTCTCTGCTGTAGCCATCTTTCCTTTTGAAGCTCAGGAGAGCTTTGAGCTTTGTTATACATCCGTGTGTGTGTGTGTGTGTGTGTGTGTGTGTGTGTGTGTGTGCGTGCGCGCTTAAGTTTGTATGTGGGCTCACACTCTATGATAAAGGCTTTTTAGCACATTATTAAGAAGCAAAAGATGAGCAAAATTCAACAACAAATTTTTTTTTGGTCCGATCCAGAATTAGCCATTTTTCTTTTTCTGTTATCTATGGTTTCTTTATACTTGATAATTTTAGAACTTTATACCTGTATAAGGTTTTGAATATCAAATAATAGAGCTGCGTGGGTCTTAATGAAAAGTAGCAGGCCCCACCTCCGTTTCTTTCCATTCTCAATTCCTATACTTTAGAAGAATGTCCCTTTCTAGATGCTTGTCATTTCTTGATTTTCCAGCATTTTGTTTTGTTTAGTTTTTGAGCTACGTCTGGCAATGCTCATGGATAACTCCTGTCTCTGCATTGTAGAATCACTCCTGGTAGTGCTTAGGGGATCATAGGGGATGCTGGGATCAAACGTGCGTCTGCTGCCTGCAAGGCAAGTGCCTATCTGCTGTGCTATATCGATCTCGCCCCCATTTTCCAGATTTTGAATAACTTATTCACTTATGTATGATAATTCATGCCTTTCATACTCATAGCTCCCTCACTTTCACCTACCCCACATAGAGATGTTCTCCTTTGCTAATTACAGTTTCATTAAATTTGTCATCTATTAGGAGCGATAGCACAGCGGGTAGGGCGTCTGCCTTGCACGCGGCCAACATGGCCGACCCAAGTTCGATTCCTCCGCCCCTCTCGGAGAGCCCGGCAAGCTACCGAGAGTATTCGATATGCCAGACACAGTAACAACAAAGTCTCCAATGGAGACGTTACTGGGCCCGCTCAAGCAAATCGACGATCAACGGGAGGGCCTTTACCTTTACCTTTTTATAATAATTATTATTATTGTTATCATCTTCACTGCTATACCAAACCAATTGCATACCATGAATACATTAAAATTTTTGTTATATTTTGTTTCACCTAGAATTTGGACTTGCTTGTCTTTTTACTATTTTAATTTTTTGTTTTGCCACTCTTTTTTTCCAAAATTATCCAAATAAGTGATAATTTATCATTCTTCCAAAGAATATTTTACCATGATCAGTCTATACTGCTTCTTGGGGATATTGTTTTGCTAAGTTCTGTGCTCTTTCCACTGTGTTTGATTTATCTCCAACCCTCTCTGTGTTCAGTCCTCT
The DNA here is from genome assembly GCF_029834395.1 of Sorex fumeus. Taxonomy (NCBI): domain Eukaryota; kingdom Metazoa; phylum Chordata; class Mammalia; order Eulipotyphla; family Soricidae; genus Sorex; species Sorex fumeus. Next base: position 27,979,594 of record NW_026606101.1, read on the forward strand.
CTTTCCATCTTCTCGGTTTATTCTTTTGACTGGCGAGCTCTCTTCTCCAAACTTCCTGGGAGAGGAATATAGATACAGGAAATAAGAATGTAGTTCTTATATTTACTGCTATATTTCTGAAACTGAGCATTACAGGGATTTCATTTCACTCTTCGCTGAAGTGCTCATCCTATTGGCCCCACTGGATTATCTGTTCATTCTTGCCTGTGTGTAGAGCCTCATGTACCCCACTATACTCTCCTACACATTTCAACACTGCCATGTTCTTGTTAGTCTCTGTTTGGTCATGTTTTCCCCTCAGACTAGAGGACTGGTCATCAATTTTCTACTTGGAAAAAAGTCTAAACATTAAGCTAGATGTCTGTTCAGGTGATCAAATACAACAGAAGGAGCATGGAAAAGCATTCTTTAGCTGTGCAGGAAAGTTTTCCAGCTGTGCATGCCGATCACTGGGTTTGGGTTTGTCAGTTGCCATGATTCTTATTGGAGGGTTTGTTAATTGCATTTGTTAACAAATATAATTTATTAAACAAACAAACAAACACTGTCCTCCCATTGTTCATTGATTTGCTCGAGCGGGCCCGGTAACGTCTCCATTTTTTTTTGAGACTTGTTGTTACTGTGTTTGGCATACTGGGTACCTCACGGGTGGCTTGCCAGGCTCTGCCTCGTGGGTAAGATAGTCTTGGTAGCTTGCTGGGCTCTCCGAGAGGGGCGGAGGAATCGAACATGGCTCGGCCAGTCTGGCTACGCACAAGGCAAACGCCCTACTGCTGTGCTATAGTGCTTCTTGAAACAAGTCAGTTTCAGCATAGCAGATAACTACCAAGGGCCATAAATGCTCACTCTCTGAAAATTGTGTTCAAGTTTGTCATTCCATCAAATTATCTTTTTCTCTCTGAGATGTTTTTAGTAGATACCGTATCACCTTATTTCCTAGACTGCTATAACAAATTGCGACAAGCTAGGTGACCTAAAACAATAGAAATTATTTTCTCACTGTTTTTGGAGCTAGAAGTCTGAAATCAAGTCTGAGTTTAGCAGGACAGTGCTGCTTCTGGAGGCTCTGGGGGAGAATCCATTCACTGCTTTGTTGCCTCTCCTAACTTCTGGGTGCTCGCTGACTTTGTTTTTTGTCTTGCAATCACATATTTTCTGCTGTGATTTTTAGATTGTCTCCTATTTTGAGTTCTCTTATGAGACTTTTATAAGGAGATATGATTAGATACAGGACTGTTTGGAGAATCCAGGATGATCTCTTCATCTCAGGATCTTTAATTTAATTACATATACAGATTTCTCTTTTCCAAATAGTGTAATCTCACAGATTCTCACAGTTAGGGCATATACAATGGGGACTGCGGTTCAATCCACACCAGCCTCACAGCACAGTGCCCGTGGAGAACTGTATAATTTCTGCCGACAGCCAAAAGATATACACGTCTCTGGTCATGGTGTTCACTATCAATCAGTATTCTGGTAGATTGTCCTTTCACTTAACAAATAAAACACACCAAGAACCAGATCCAGTTTTAAGTATTGACTTTCTAGAGGCCAACACAGACTGAATAATATCGTGCAAAGAACAATGAAAAGCTAACTCCCATTTGAGGATCCTAATCTACTTCGATGAATTTTTAAAGTAATCATAGAAATGAATGAGTTGGAAATACAAAGAAACTGGCAAGTATATTAAACACATGTGTAATATCACTCATAGAAGGGGACTAAAGGGCCAGCCTTAGGTTTTACCAACAAAAAAGGTTTTGAGCAGAGCTTTCGTGTGCAAAGTAGATGCAACCCTATGGTAAAGATAGGTCTTTGAACTCTACAAAATTCTCAATTTATTCAACATGAGAACTTTATTTCTTACCCTAAAAATATATTCTGTCCCCAAGGAAGATGCTTTTATAAGATGTAAGGCAAATGGAAGGTACTTTAAAGCCTTTAGAAATGCTTTATTGCCTTCTGTTCCTTGAGATTCTTAAGATTGCACTCCAAACTGCTTTAGTTCCTTCTGATAAGACTCTCAGGCTCAGGTAGTTAGAATGACTTACAAATTCAAAATTACCACCTCTTAGAGGTTCTGATTCCAGATTTGTATTCATTGAAGTGTTTTTTAGATTGTTATAACCAAGAGGAAGTACCTAAGTTTTTCAGCAATTTCTCTACTGTGTGATTGACACTGGTTGAGTTCATCCACTAACAGTTATTCCTTTCCCTGTTTCATTTGCATTCCATCTTATTTCTTTCATTTGGGGAAGAAAAGGCTGGAGGTTCAGCTGGTCCCTCTGTGCTACACATAGCCTCCAGCCTATCTTCCCTGTGCTCTTGTGAGAGTAGATGTCAAGGGTCTTCGACGCTTATGCATGTTTCGGTTCTATTAAAAAAAAAATTGACAGGGCTGGAGCAATAGCACAGCGGGTAGGGCATTTGCCTTGCATGCGGCCAACCAGGGTTTGATTCCCAACATCCCATATGGTTCCCTGAGCACCGCCAGGAGTGATTCCTGAGTGCAGAGCCAGGAGTAACCCCTGAGCATTGCTGGGTGTGACCCAAAAAGCAAAAAAAAAAAAAAAAATTGACAGATATGGCAGCTCTATCTTCCCTACATAACTGATTGTTAATCAGGTAAGAGCTGAGTTCCATTTCTTTAAACTTATGTTTGGTTTTGGGAATCACTCAATGACATGGGAGCTATTCCCAGCTCTGTGTTTAGGTGTTGCTCCTTATGTTTTGGGGGACTACTGGGGCTGGGAATTGAACTGGGCCTCCCACTCACAAAGCATACTACCAATTCATTGATCTCTCTTTGGTCCAATTTTTATTTTCAACTTTTGGAGTTAATTTAAAAATTCTTCATTTCTTTGAACATAAATCAAAATGTGTGAAGTTTTTCAACTTAGTGCTCTTCTGACAACATTTTGAAGTAATTTTTAAATGCTTTGTGTTTTTTGTAAGATCCTGCATGGTAGCAGGACATCAGTTTGATAGAGATCATAATTTTTTTCATTAATTTTTTAAAATGAATTTTTGGTTTTGCGGCCACACCCAGTGGTGGTAAGGGTTTACTTCTGGCTCTGTGCTTAGAGATCGCTTCTGGCAGGGCTCAGGAGTCCATATCTGGTGCTGGGACTCAAACCTAGCAAGCATCATACCCATTGTACTACTACACCGGCACTAAAAGACATCATAATTTTTTAAATGTAATTAATTTGCATGGTGATAATCATTTGGATGGAATATATACCCTCTTCTGTAGTCACTTCTCTTGTGCCTCTGCTTTCCTCTTTCTCATAATTTTTCTTAAGTTATCTGAGAGAGTTAAGGTCATGTAAGTTTAAGTGTTGTTGTACTCCCTGTATATGATTTTTTTTCTTTGTCTTTTTTTTTTCCAACTCCTGGTACCATGTACAGTTTTACCAGATTAGGTCTCTAGAGAGAACTCAAGTACTCTCTCCATATGTATTATCACAAGAAAGAAGGGCCTAGGCTCTGAAACTCCATTGTTAAAACCCAAAAGCAGAAACCTTTAAATCCATATGACCAATGTCCTGCCTACTTGTGATGCCCAGGGATGGGTATGTTTGACTGGTAACATTACATGCTTTTGTAGTTAGGAATTTTTTTTCCAAATAGATGTGCCAGCTCTTCACATACCCTTAAACTATGTGATCCAGTGCAACCTAATTGGAAGTTGAGGTTACACGAGACCCTCTGGAAGTTTCTTTAATGAGTATGATGTACAGACACAATGACCTGTATTATTTTATTTTAATTTGTATGAGGAAAATACATGATGATGCTTCAGTATTGTTCAGATGTTCTAGCATTTTTGCCTTCCATATTATTTTTGTGATAATAAATTTAGGATGACATTGAAAAGTAGATTCAGCTTTTGTTTACTGCTTAATTTATATGGTCCAGTTTTAAGGATAGTACTTGGATATCATTTTCTTACTATATAAAAGATACTTAACTTTAATAATTTGGTCTTGTTTTTTATTTTTTAACATTCTGGTGAGTGAAGATAAACCACTTATTGAAAAGTGATCCTGAACACTAATATTTTAAATCTTAATTTTGTTTAAATTTCTTATAACTCAGAAAGGTAGACCCTCAAAATCATTGAAAAATCAACAACCATTTGCTATACATGCTTTCCTATAAAATCATCTTTTATTCTTTATTTTTTTGTGGAGGGACAGGCACACCCAGCATTGCTCAGGGGTTACTCCTGGCTCTGCATTCAAGGAATTACTTCTGGGGGTTTTCAGGGAACTACATGAGGTGCTAAGGATCAAACCTAGGTCAGCTGCATGCAAAGCAAATGCCCTGCCTGCTGTACTAGCACTCAGACCTCTAAAATGATCTTTTCAATTCTAGTTCACCTGGATATAAGATATCATAAGCCCAAATTTGTAGTTTTCTCAATGTTTGGGGAATTGGTAGGTTTTGAGTCCATGCCCTCAGAAGAGACTTAATTTGGCAATTGTTTTATTTCTCTAGTAAAGCAGAAGTCTAAGACCATAATCAGTCCATTGGAATCCACCAGCAGGACTGGATTTGTGAGGATCAATCTTTATTTATTTATTTATTTGTGGGCTGGCGCGATAGCACAGTGTAGGGCGTTTGCCTTGCACACAGCCAACATGGCTGACCCGAGTTTGATTCCTCTGCCCCTCTCGGAGAGCCTGGCAAGCTACCGAGAGTATCTCGGAGAGCCCAGCAAACTACTGAGAGTATCTCGCCTGCGCAGCAGAGCCTGGTAAGCTACCCGTGATGTATTCGATATGCCAAACACAGTAACAACAAAGTCTCCAATGGAGATGTTACTGGGCCCGCTCGAACAAATCGATGAACAACGGGAGGACAGTGACAGTGACAGTGATTTATTTGTGAAACACCATGAGGTACAGTTATAGACTTAAAAATTTTTGTGCTTGGGTTTCAGTTATACAGTGATCAAGTACCCATCCCCCTACCAGTGCCCATGTGAGGATCAATCTTATTAGCCATTTGGGAATCCATATTGGGGAACCAGTTGTGGCTGATACTTCTCTCATTACTATTTAATTTAAAACGAGCCACTTTGTAAATATTTAGAAAACCTTACAAAGCACTGTGGGGCATGTGTGTGTGTGATAGAGAGTGTATGTGTGTGTGTGTGTGTGTGTGTGTGTGTGTGTGTATGTGTGTGTTGGGTGTGGTGGGGGTGGTGAATGAGAACTGTTTCTGCAATCATAAATAGCATCAGAAGATGCTATATATTACCTACCCTGGAGTAATACAGAGAGTCTCAGAGGTAGAACTTTGGAAATGTGAAGGACTGTTTTACAACGGTTGGTACTCTCACTTATTGATTAGTTGTTATGTTTCTGGAATGAGTTTGCATGTTTAGATGATTCAGAAAAACCCTGGAGCTTTTGTGTGTGTGTGTGTGTGTGTGTGTGTGTGTGTGTGTGTGTGTGGTCTGTTTACACATTAAATATCTGAGAATATAGTACCATTGGTGTTTTGTGGCTTTTAACTTCTGATTTCCCTCTAAAGCTGCCATCATAATGTTAACCTTTGATGAAGTTAAGAGCATCAGAGGGTAGAAGAAAATTATTATCAGTGGTTAATAATGTCCCAGAATGTTAGGAGTTTGGGAAGAATGCCCATTTCCATGAAGAGTCTGAATGTTCACGTGATGAGAAGTTCCCTGACCACATGTAAATTGAGAAATAGATTCCAGAATCAGTTTTGATTAAGATGAGAATTTAAGTCTGCTGCTGAGAAGCAACTATCTTGTTCTAAATTATGTCTGGCACACACATAGGATTTGTTATCAAGACCATAGCCATTTCCCATCATCTTGCTTAAAACACTGGTTTGGTTAGCAAGAAAAAAATCATTATAGTATTGAAATTTTTTATTTACTTTTAAGTATTTTAATTTAAGCCCCCTGATTTACAGTTGATCATAATAGAATTTTAGGCATACAATATTTCCTCATCAGTCCCACCCCCAGTGCCAGTTTCTTCTGCCAGTGTCCCCAGATTCTTCCCACCCATCCGCCCCTATCCTGCTTCTTCTTAGAGACAGTTTTATATTTAGTTCTAATTGCTTGGTTCTCCTACTTGAAGTATTGTTGGTTGGCTCTGTGCTTTATTTCCACGCCTCTACAGTAATGTACCCAACGTTCATGTTCCCTGCCCCCTCACCTCCAATCTGCCTCTTCTCTCCTTGATTTCTTTCTCTTCCTATCCTTTTAATTTCTATGATCTAGCATCCAGGATAATCTGTACATCACCCTGCCCCCAAGAACCTGGATTCCCTTGTTTCTTTTATTCATATACCTCAGGTAAGTGAGATCATCCAGTATTTGTCCTTCTTTGACTTAGTTCCACTCAAGTTGCAGCAAACTGTATGAGTTCGTCCTTCCTTACAGCTGCATGGTATTCCATTGCGTGTATATAGTACACACCTTCATTATCCACTCACTTGTTATTAGATGCCTACGTTTATTCCATATCCTAGCTGCTGTGCTAAGTGCTGAAATGATTAATAGTGTGCATATGTCTTTCTGTATGGATGTTTTTGTGTCTTGAGTGTAGAATCAAAGAAGAGGAAGAGCTGTGTCATATGGCGACTCTATTCTTTTTTGAGAAATCTCCATACTATTTTCCAAAGGGGTTGAACCTATAACATTCCTACCAACAGTGGATTAGAGTTCCCTTTTTACCACATCCCCACCAATACAGATTCTGAAAGTTTTTTAAAGGAGGATCGTAGGTCCTAGGGTGACTCTGAAATAGAAAATAAATACCAATCACCAATACTTTTCAAAAGATCAGAAGTCACATCGGGATTCCTTATAAAATTATAATGGAGTGAATCTTTGTGCAGAATTGAGTCTCATTGGAGGAGCTATGGCAGTGATGAACAGGGTGAGGGACCACCAGGTTTGAGCCCTGAGGTGGGGGGAGGTCGGTTAATGCCAGACCTGAGAACACAAGAGCATTTATGACTCTTGGCCAGTGGTCTTCAGCCACTGGTCCAGGGATGATGCCAGACCACAATGTAGAAAAGTTAGTAACCACTGGTCTACCACATTGCTTCTAACTGCTGGTCCTGGACCGGTATTCAGGACACTTGCCAGGCCTGTCAGCTGTGAAAAGATTGAAACACGCTGCTCTAGGCATCATCAGAATGTCACTTTCTTGACAAGAAAGGAGAGCAGGCACAGAGTTTAGGAGTGGGTATACATTCCCTCATTGAACACTTCCTACTGATCAAGAGCTGCTGAGCATTAGGACTTTAATAGCTAGCAAAAAATAGACGGCCAGCCCATCATCTCTTGGAAGAAACTAGTTGTCAAGTCAGTCACACGCAAGTAGGGGAAATTGCAGCCTGAACCATTATTTCAGAGAGAGACACATAATGCTTTTGGCATGGCAAAGCACTTGATCTAGAGCTTCCGAGGGTTTCCAGAAGGAGGAGGCATTGAGTTAAGGCTGGGAAGCCCTGCTGTGTGAGCTAAGTAAGGGGAGGTGGGTGCCCAAAGAGCCAAGAGCCTGTCTTTTTTGTTGTTATTTAGCTCCTAGTGTAGAGGCGAGTATCAAGTGTATGCATGCTCAGTAAATTAAAATCCAGAGAGTAAATGAAGGCCAGCAGGCCCAGAGCAGAGAGAGCTGGGCCAGTGAATTGACACTGGATAAGGAAATTGGCAGTAGCAAACAGACCTCCCAGAGGCTTCTAACTAAAGAAACCATGTGGGTTATTGTGAGAATCGGCACAGGTTTTAAAGCAGCATGCAGGACTCTGAATCATTATGCTTGGACAGCAGGGCATAAAATGAGCGCGAAGGAGGCAAACTGGGATGTGTGTTCAGCGCCTCCCAGACCATCATGAGGAATTCAAGTGGGTTTTGTTCTATTTTTTCCCTAAGAGCAGGGTAAACCCCTTCAATGGAGGGGAGGCCAGATGGGACAACAGTGAGCTGAAGGCGAGATGATGGAGGAGACCCTGAAGCCTCCCACTGTGAGCCAGTAGGAGATGCTGGTGACTTGGGCTAGTGGTGAGTGGCATATTGATTAGGGCTTCTGAGAATCAGGTGTGCCCATCTCAGAACTAGACAGATATCAATGTTCATTAATGTCTGAGCAGGAACAGACGTAGGAGCAGGTCTGGGGCGAATGTGTAGTTTTGAACAACATGGGAAGTATGAACTTAAATGGTGGCGACTAATTTAGGATTTCCCAAACTAGGGGAGGATAAAGTCACTTTCACCGGCATGGCATAAACCTGTGCTTCAACTGTTCAAACTACCTGCCTCCAGCCCCCTCCCACCCATTACTTATGCCTAAAATGTTATTAAATTTGATGCGAATCCTTTTCTTCATTGGTGAGAAAAGTATTTAGAAGCTAGAACCTAATATGCTGCACAGCACAGCAAATGGCTTGTCAAGAAGAGGAGGTTGGAAAACACTTCATTTCGAAAAGCTTGAAAAGCCAGAGTGGGAAAGGAGTGTTTGGGGAGAAGAACTTGGATTCCCTCCGAAGGCAGAAAAGGAAGCAGAGCCGAGACTCCACCCAGGGGAGCTGAGATGCTGGTGTACTTCCTGTGAACTTGAATATGCATTTAGAAGAACTTTTCTGGTATCTGTTATTTACAGATTTCTTATCAGCTAGTTGCATGATTTTTTATTCCGAGAATCATGGATGTTAAAAGCACTGTTTTGTTTTGAGACTATGATGATTCTGTAACTAGTAGGACCAAGCAGGGATGGTAACTTCTGAGTTTCAGAGAACAGTACTTGGACATCATCAATGGGAAATATTGGAATGGTTCTGTCTTGCAGCTGCCCACTAATTCACCCAAGGGAAGGGAAAGGCAAAATGCCTTGAGCCTTTGTATAATTGATGCTTAGAAGTACCCTATACTGTTTCCTGAGATCTGGTTCTTTTGGCAGGTATTCTCTTGACGGCAGGTAACTGCCACAGCTTTGAGTGGTGCCAGCTAGGCCACCGTTGCCCTCTTCTGGTAAGGGCTAACACTACAAATGTCGCAAAGAGTATATAAGGAAGGAAACCTCAAACTCATTTTTTCACTTTTGTTCAACTAACTATGCTTTGCCAGCTGGCATAAACCCTTATAGTGAAAGTAAAGGTTTGCCTTGAAATGCTGTAATATATACTCAAACCATGGACCATGTGGGGATCTAACCTTATTTACAGTTAAGGCTTGTGGAGGCTACCTTATATATCCAAATCATTTTCCACAGTTGGGCCGCTTTCTCTTTGGCAAACAAGATTTCTTTCAGCCTTTTCTCGGCCTATGAAACCCTGTCCGACTACTTCGTTAGCTAACACATGTGTGACTTTGCATCGCTGATAATGCCAACGAAGGCAAGAAATATGGCTTTAATAAAATTTTGGTATCTAATATCTCTGAAGCATTAGGACACAGAACATTATAGGTCTGGAATAAACAATTCATATTCAATAGGGGCATTTTAGCATTTCTCGGTGACATATTTACACAATTTATAATTGAGAAATGAGTTTATGTTACATGGTAAGACAAAGTTTTATTAAAATAGAAAAATCTACTGGAAAGAGGCAGTGAGAATATGGGTGGTTTTTTTTTTTTTTTTGCCTTTTATAATTAAAGGACAGTTTCTTTTGTTCCACTGTTGCTTATAAATACAAGGATTTTCTGAGCAGGCTTTGATCCGCAACTTCTTTCTCTCTAAATCGGAGGACAGGAGTGCACAGGTGAACTCAGAGGCTTTTGCTGTTTAAAGGAACCCTATTTAAAGTGAATGTGAGAATGAGAATACTATTTTGTGAGACATTTATGCATTTTCGTAATACTTTGATTTTTAACTAACTCTGCATAACAATTTCTAAAGCAGGATTTTTCTACTTGGGCACTAGTGACAGTATAGAGCAGATGATTATTTACCGTGAGTCGCTCCTGGATTCTGCTGCACCAGTTACCACTTGTGACAGATCTAAATGTTTTCAGATGTTGCTCATTGCAGTGGGGAGGATGGAGCAAGTCACCCGCGGTTAAGAATCTCAGCTTTAGATTGTCTTAGTCTTTTTAACTTGGAGGTGCATTGTCACATGTGATTCGGAGCTGCTGATAATTGGCACAAGGTTTATTTTAGCCTGAAGATTCTTTAATTTGAAGAATCCCGGGTAGGGAACAGGTTTCCTGTGGAGGGCTAATGCCCAAGGCAGAATTAATCAGGAGGTACATACCAAAAATAATTTAATTTTAGCTTCTTTTTTCCTCACCAAGAAAAATATTTAGTTCCCTTGTTTGTTAAATTGAGACCAGGCATCATAAAACTTTATTTCATAGGAATAATGAACTGCAAACGTAATACTCGTCATATTAAGGCAAAGACACCAGGGCGGGGGTCGGGGTCGGGGGAAGAAGGAGAAACTTGGGCGAATGATAGAGGTGAGGAAAAGTGGAGTCTGATTTGGAACGGAAAGATCTTTCAGGAGAAAAGAAGAGACTGAGGAAAGATTTTAGATTCAGAATGCTTTGAAAATAGTTATCTGCTTTTCATCTAGTTGTAGAGTTCTTGTTTCAAAATTTATCACTTGTTACCTACCATGTTTTCAAGGGATTAAGCAGATTTATTAGTGTTCATAGATCTTCGTTGCTCTAATTAGTAAATCTTCAGAGAATTCTTGGAGAGCGTGTGTGTTTGCTGGTACACAAAGAGGATCATTATTATTTTGGTTTGCAAAAAAGGATTTTTTTTTGACTCGTGAAATATGCCCATGAAGGCACGAGCCATCAAGCAAATGCCATGATATATCTTCCCGATTCTAATTTGTAAGAATATAGTTTCCACTTCTAAATTGTTTGAAGGTGAGCTTTTCTGCACTGTGTGTGTGTGTGTGTGTGTGTGTGTGTGTGTGTGTTTAAACCCAGTCACTATATTACAGTGAGGTAGGGAGGTTTTTAAAAAATATTCTGTTATCTGGGTACCAATCCAAGAGTCTGACTTAATTGATCTGGAGTAGACTCTCGACACAGTCATTCAAAGTTGCCCAGATATTTAATTTCAGGAGTGCTGCTGAAGCTGCAAACCTCTCTTTCTAGGCCAGTGATTCTCAGAGTGTGGCCTCAACTAGCAATATCAGTACCACATTAGGACTCTAAGAAATGCTTGTTTGCAGTCCCCCGTCCGCCCTCCAGAACTAGGCGGTGAGCCTTAGCCATCTGGGTACCAAGTCCGCTTCTCAGTGAATCTCAGGCACCCTCACGTTGGAGAAGCAGTGTTTCAGGTAGTGAGTGGGTCGTCTAGGTACTTGGAAGACATCAAATCCTGAGAATCAAGGTTAGTGGATGTTGGTGCTGAAGCCAATGGTACAGTCTTCAGAGTTCACTTGCCTCAGGAGACTCTTCACTTATCCAAGGAGGAATGCCTGGGAGCTGTAACTTTCCACTAAGAGCCTTCATAAGGCTTAATTGCTAACGTGTAGGTAGCAGCTGATACCAAGTTGGCCCTCCCACTCGTTTCGGCTAAGCTTTCAACCTCGCTCTCAATATTCTTAATTAATGATCTTCAGCTTCTGAAGCCATTTCATCAGTGGCCTCCTGTCCCAGCACGTTTCCCCTTTGAGCAGTCCTTGAAGAGGGTGTTATTCCCAGCAGTCAATTAGAAAAGGAAAGTAGAGGTAGCTCTAAACAAGTCCTGTGACCAATTAACTATCTCCCTTTATTCCTCTTTGTAGTTCTCAAAAAATGGGTCAGGGGAAGAAAATCTCTCGGACTCTCACCAGCCGACCTCGCCTGTGTTTGTCTAACATTCTTCTGTCCCATTTGGTATTTCAATTTCCTGCCTTGGGCATGAATTGGTTGAAAATTCCCTTTGAACTCTTGTTCATTTTGTAGAAACTTGATGAAGCAGTGATGAAAGTCGTTATAGGATTGTTTCCTGAGCTCTGAGAAGCAGACAAGGAAGGGAAATTCAGCACCAAACTTTCAGGTTTCTTCTCTGCAAAAAGCCAAGGGATTAGGAGGGATTGCAAGTTGTTGTAATAATAATTTTTAAGAAATCTCCTGGAATTTTGCTTTCTGACTTAATAAATCAGGGCCACAGTGAAAAGTAAAGGGAAACAAACTTCTTAACCCTCTAATTGGCAGTAACAGTTTTTATTGCTTCATTTTCTGTTTACGAGGAAAACACCTTTAAACAAAACAGATCTGTTGGATCAGCAATGGCCAAGGTAAATTTCATAGAAATTTCCCAGGTTAGCCCCTCTCATTCCCTCACATGCAGCTGAGGAACCTCTGGAGTTCCCTGCAGGGTGGGAATCCCCTCGGATCACTGGACACTTCCTATTATGGGGTTTCCAATGGTATCTGTGCCTTTGCTTTTAATCCCTTGACCAAATAATTGAACTAGGATTTCTGAATTAGAAAATCACTTAAGGGAATTCTCGATCCTGTTTAGTAGCCACTAGCTGCATGAGGCTCTCTGAATTAATTAAGAAATGGTCACTAATCAACCCGTTTAAATGATTTAAAGTGAACTGAAAGTCAAAATTCACACTGGCTTCATTTCAGGTGCTTAATTTCCACCCATTGTTTATAGCTAAGGGATTGGCGGGTGCAGACAGGACATTCCTATCTGAATGTGCTCTGATTCCCACAGAAGCGTTCTGGGCCAGTGCTCTGCTGTTCATGTTTGTCACCTGGTGTTAGTTGGGAAACAGTTGAGAGTCTTTGTCAACATCTCTCCGTCCACCAGTTAGCTACTATCAGTTAGCTAGTATCATTAGTTAACTATCCGTAGTTCACTGCTCTCTTTGGGTTCTGATTTTATCCCAACAGCAGCTCTGTGAAACTGAGTAAATATTTTACAGATATTCTCTGCTTTCAGAGAAGCAGAGAAATTTGCCACAGGCCAAACAGTTACTAGAAGATGCAGCTAGTATATGGACCCATGGCTATGTAGTTCCCTTGCTTAATATGTTTCAGGTATCTCTTGGGTGACAAGTTCTCTGATTCTTGACATTAGCGGACTGACATCCAAAGGTGTACGCTAGAAAAGAATATAACTAGCAACCCGTGTCAACGGCTTAAGTACTAATCGGTTGTCCATTTCCATGGATGTTATATCTGTACAGTTGGGTTTTTTTGTTTGTTTGTTTTTAACTGGGATGGGTGGTGGTATACAGCGTCTCAATTGGCACATGCTGTGACTGATTGAATAAGTCAAAAAGTTTCTGTGATGCCAACACCTGTTGCCTGTGGTTAAACTTGTTCTCTATCCTTTAAGGCCCTAAAAACAGTAAAACAAATCATTCTTTATACCATTAAATATTCTGTAATGCTGCTTTATCCTGACTATTTTCTTCCTCTTTTTCTGGCAGAGAAGCACTTCCTGTTTTCAAAAGCTAAATTACTCTTTTTTTCAGCTAATTCTTAGAATGTGATTTCAAGTGGTTGTTTCTATTCTTTATTTGAATAATTGGCAATTTGCTTCAATTTTATGAATTGGGACTAATTCTTCACTAACTGCAGAAAGCATGATCATCAGAAAGGTTAATCTTGTTACTGTTAAGTCTAAAATAAAATTGTCATCATCATAGGCCACCACGTTATATTTCCCACTTACAGAGCTTACTCTTGCTTAAGAGGCATATTAGATTTTAGAGCTAACTTCCAGTCCTTACATATATTGTTGAAATCTTTACAAGTTAGGTTAAGCTAATCTTTCTGTGTCATAGAAATTCAAGCTTTTTGTGTTTTGTTTTTAGTAAAAATAGAATTGCTTTTAGAGTTTCCAATTGTTTTAATCCCTTTTTTTACTTTTAAGTTTTTAAAAATTATTGTTGTTGTTATTATTAAGGCACTGTGATTTTCAAAGTTACGCATAGAATTTCAGGCATACAGTTTTCTAGCACCAATCCCTCCATCAGTGTCACCTTCCCTTCAGCAATGTCCCAAGGTTCCCTCCCTTGTTTTCGATTTTTTCCAGACCCCCTTTTGACTTCCTATGTCTCTACCACCATCCTGTTTTGTCATCCACCATTTTGGGGCCAAGCACTCAGGGATCACCCCTCATGGGCTCAGGGGGGCCCATAGAATAAAGGAATCGATCCCGGGTCTGCTGCGTGTGCAAGACAAACTCTCTACCTGCTGTTTTATCATGCTCATACACCATTTTTTAAGCGTGCCCTCTATGTTATAATCTGTGTTGGTATGCTGAAATGCAGACCAAGTTCCGGATGAAGCTCTGCACCATGTACTTCCATTGTGTTGTTTGACCATTAATAACTTATGTGGTTCTGGGTAGTGAATTAGTTCTGAATCCATCTCATCATTTAATCCACCCAGACTCGTTTTTTTAAATCACAGATTCAATCCATTAATGTCTATTGAGCTCTTACTGTGTGCCAGGACTTTTTGGAGGTAGACCTTTTAGGGCTGCTATATATCATCTGTAGAATATGTGTGGAAACACTAAGATGTTGACTCCAAAGTATTTGACCAAACACCAAATACACACACACACACACACACACACACACACACACACACACACGGTGTTCCCTTTTATCAAGTCAATCTATTGCTAAACCTACTGGCAACAGTTTAAGAGTAAAACATTAGTAGTTTGGGGCCAGTGGTATAGTACAGTCAGTAAGGGGCTTTCCTTGCACATGCCCAACCCAGGTTTAATCCCTGACACCCCATATGATCCTTTGAGCCTGTCAGGATTGATCTCTGAGTATAGAGCCTGGAGAAAACCCTAGCACCTCTGGGTAAGTACCCAACCAAAATAACAAAAACATTAATAATTCTTTTTTGAACTGGTTGTGTTGTTAATGCTGTTCAACATGCAAGTGGAGATGTAAGAGTCGGCAATAGTATATGGCATCAGGATTTGACAGGCAGGGGAGATTCAGGCTAGAGCAAATATTGATGTGTAAAATGCCCAGATTCCGAAACCTTGAGGCTTGTGAGACTGATAAAAATGGAGGTGAGATAGGAGACATCTAAGGATTGAGCCATAGGAGTTACTTTTAGGGTACAAGCCAGCAACAGAAATTGGGAAAGAGGGCAGGTGAGGAGAAAGGAGAAACAGGAAAGCATGGGGACCAGAAACGGAGATTTTGAGAGAGAATGCATAAACCACTTTGATAGGTGGAGCTGAGAGGTCTGATAACATGAGGACCAAGTGCTGAATTGGGCTTGTCTTCAAGTTCATTGGTCACCTTAAACACCCATGCCCCCCCTTTAAAAAAAAAGTTTTGATGGTTTTCCGAAAAGGATGTAAAATTCCCTTGATTCCTGGCTAAAATTCTCTTTCATTTTTGTCACCCATATTTCAGTATCATCAATTATCACACTGTAAGAAACGTGTCAAAGAAGAAAGTGAAGTTTGTGTATTAGTTTTGATTTTTTAAAAATTTTTCTTTGTCTTTGGGTCACACCTGATGGTGCTCAGGGCTTTCTCCAGGCTCTGCACTCACTCAGGGATCACTCTTGACGGGGCTTGGGAAGACCAATTGAGATACTGGTGATCAAATCCAGGTACTAGGAAAGCACCTTACCTATACTGTACTAGCTCTTCAGCCCCAAAGTTAGCGTTTCATAATTTGGGCTTTCTTCTGGTTCCCCTATCATTTCTAGGGATTAAGGTTATAGTTATAAAACCTGTCTTCCTGTTCTTTTCTGCCAAGTGCTGTATTATTTGTCCCTCTCCTTGTGCTCAGAGAAACCTCTTTGCTACTTTACATCCCACTGACCGGGCCATGTGCATTATCCATCCTCTTTAATGTTTTGGAATGGGTTCCCTGAGCCTAGTGGTCTGAACTCATGGGTAATACTTAGAAGACTTAAGTGCAGTTGTATAAACTCCCCTATCTGGTTGGACATATTATCCTTTTCCTTTCTAGCCATTTACCTTGACTCAGTGGGTATATCCCCCCCCCCCCGCAAAAAAAAAAAGAACTCTGCATTTTTGTCACCATCTTTATTCTTCTAATTCAGTGAGGATTTTTGAGTTACTCAGCAAGGCATTGCTGTAGCTGTGTTTTTCAACTGTAGGCTGTATACCACATTCACCTCTGGAGGACTTTTGTAAGAGGAAAAAAAATCATAATTTGAGTTTCTTACAATTCTAAGGGAATTTTTTATCAGCTTGATAAAATTATGATAGTCTTTGTTTGTGAGTTTGAGAATTGTAATGCATTCTAGTGAACTCTCACCTTTCATTGTGCTACATGGTACAACTAATCAGGTTATTTTCTTCCTTTCTATTGTAAACTCCAAAAAAAGTTACTGCATTGTACCAGGAATACATGAGTAGTCTCCCAGGAGAAATGGTTGCCTACCACAGCCTTCAGAAGTAGCCTGTAATAGCCTTCCAGAGCCTCTGTTAAATTTGGACACAATCTAGAATCTGCAGGAAGACTTGTTAAAACATAAGCTTACCGGCCCTCTTCCATGAAATTTGATTGGGTCGGTCTGAATTTACATACCAAACAAGCCCCTCATGCTCCTGCTACTTTGAGAGCCCAGCTGCTCCTTCCCTCAGAGAGACAGTGCAGCAGAAAAGGCGCCTGCCTGGCAAGTGACTGAGGGGTTCAATTCCCAGCACTCCATATGGTATCACTGTCAGCAGTGATCCCTTAGCACTGAGCCAGGAGTAAGCCCTGAGTACCACCGAGTGTGGCCTAAAAGCAGGGTGGGAGGACCGGGGTGGGGGAGAGGGAGGGGAAGAGGAAGGAGAGAGGGAGAGAGGGAGGAAGGATGGGAAAAGGGAGAGAGAGGAGGAAGGTGAGGAGAGAGAGAGCCAAAGAAAGGGGGAGAGAAGGTGTAGATGGAAGGAGACAAAGTGAGGAGGGGGGTGTGGGGAGCGGAGAAGTTTTAAATCACTGCTTTTGTATGTAAATATCCTTAAGATGATGCTTACACAGAGCTTTTCTGAGCTGACTGAACCGAGTGATAAATACAGCCCTGAGTAGAGAAGGGCTGGTATTTGGCTAGGTTGGGCCTCTTGGCCGCTGGTTACCCTCAGTTTTAGAGATTTTGGTTTGGTTCGAAACCATAAACTTGGAGGATTCTTTTGGCCTTCCTGTGAAGGTTACATGTAGCCTTAATTTTGGCCTATCAAAATGGGCTACGAAGCATGACCTTACTCAGCTTAGAAGAGCAAATGTGACCTTCTTCAACAACAATACATACACTACCTTAATACAAAACTGAAGGACCACTAGATTTGCTTGTCAGAGCTTTATCTGGCAAGTTCTCTGTTATATTTAACAGTACTGGTGAGAATTCCAGAGGAAAAATAATGATGTTGTCACTGTCACTGTCACTGTCCTCCTGTTGTTCATCGATTTGCTCAGGCGGGCCCAGCAATGTCACCATTGTGAGACTTGTTGTCACTGTGTTTGGCATATCGAATATGTACGCCACAGGGAGCTTGCCAGGCTTTGTCGTGCGGGTGAGATACTCTCGGTAGCTTGCTGGGCTGGAGATTATCTGCACCTCATCTTGTTGAAATTATGTGCATGAGAAACCATTATTAATAGTATTATAAACCACAGAAGCTATATAAAAGTAAGTATTAAACAACAAAATAAGAAGCAGTCAATCTACCTTTGTTCCATTATGGGTTCTACTGTATCATTTTTTGATTCATCAATTTATTTACTTTCATCTGCCTCAGATTTACAGTTTGTAAAGTTGTTTTATTGTCTTGAACGTTTTTGTGAAAGAAAAAAAAGCAGAGAAGATTAATTAAATCTTTTAGTCCAACTGAAGAAATCAAGCTTCATAGTTATGAGACTTGTCACTGTTGAAGAGCAACTGTATATGCTGGAGAGATAACACAGGGACCGAAACAAATTTTTTTTTGCACGCAAAAGGCCACGGTTTAACTTCCAGTACCACAAAGTCCTTATCATCTAATGTGACTCCAAGGAAACAAAAGAATAGTCAAAAAATGATGATGTAAATTCCTTAAATTATATTTAACTAAATAAACAGAATCTATCACAAATCACAAATCATCCTGTTATTCGTCGATTGCCTCGAGCAGACCCCAGTAACGTCTCCTTCATCCTAGCCCTGAGATTATATTCAAGGCTTTTTAGGAGAATGAGACCCATCATTGTTACTGGTATTTGGCATATTGGGTATGCCACGGGGAGTTTGCCAGACTCTGCCGTGTGGGCAGGCTACATTCGGTAGCCTGCCAGTTTGTCCAAAGCAGGATCTATTAAACAGAATCTAAGTTTTAATATTTATCAAACACTCATTGTTCCTCCTGCCCTTCTTCTGTCTTTGAAGGTAGGAAACTTGTGCCACCTATTTTTAAACTCTTTTCCCTAAAAATCTGCCAGTTCTGACCACCTTTTAAATAATCCATGACTCCCAGCGTTGATCATCAAGGGCATGAATATGGTCTTTTCTCCTGTATGTCCACTTCAAATTCACTTATATTTGTTATATTTCTTTAACTCAGTCTTATTGCTTTTCTTTTGTTCTTTGAAGGCTTATCTGGAATATGATTTTTTTTTTCCTTTTTGGGTCACACCTGGCAATGCACAGGGGTTACTCCTGGCTCTGCACTCAGGAATTACTCCTGGCGGTGCTCAGGGGACCATATGGGATGCTGGGAATTAAACCCGGGTTGGCTGCGTGCAAGGTAAATGCCCTACCTGCTGTGCTATCATTCCAGCCCCTGGAATATGATTTTTTTAAGGGCCCTGGAGATGGCTCTGAGGATTGTGGTGTTCACTTTACCTGTGGGAATCTGGTTTGGATTCCGGGTACCACAATGGTCCCTGAGCACATATGGGGGCTACCTCTGAGCACCAAGCTTGGTGTGTATTCCCTCCGCCCAGCACTGCTGGCTTTGGACCCAAATTAACCCAAAAAAGCAATTTTTTAAAAACATGTTCATTTTTAGAGAGCTTAAATTTCACATTGTAAATGTTCTCAACAACACATGTTGGAGAACTTATAAAAAGAACTTGTGGCGACCAGCACCCCTGTTGTTTACCAAATTTCATTTTCAGATAACTAACTCACTGACAATAATTGGTCCTGGACATGCTTCTGAACAGCCTAAATATTGCTAATTATGAATGTGACTTGTTTTTCTAGCTACTCATGAATCTCTAAAGACAGCTTCCCACAGACAAGTGGTTGATCATTTCCATTGGGTTATCTTTTCATTTCATGTTATGTATTACTGAAATATGTGAGAGGAGAGTTCATATTTTTACCTTATATTGTGGTGTGCTTATAAGCCATCTGTTGTTCTTCTAAGAAGCAGTGTGTGGCCAAGTACAACTGTGCAAAAGAAATATGAGGCATTTATTAGCTCAGTAAAAATTGGTGGAAACCTATGCCCTGATCTATTTGTAAATCTTATGTAAGTCAGAATTCATTAAAAATGCTTTGGAATTTGGGGAAAATTCCATATATATGTATGTATATATGTATATATATATATCTTCTTTTTTTCCTCCTTTGAAGGTAGAATTTGCTCCAAATTCCAAAGCATTTTTAAAGGTTGGAAGGAAAAAAATATATGTGTATATATATATGTATATATATGTGGCATATATATGTGTATATATGGCATATATATGTATACACACACACACACACACACATTTTTTCCTTCCAACCTTTGTACTGCTGGCTCTGTATTTAAGCCTCCTGCCTGCATTCTCTCATTTAATCTTCAGAACAACTCCATTAGGTGTTTTTGCTTATTTGTTTTATTGTCCACAATTTATACTGTGGAAATTTACCTAGACTCTGGCAACTTTAAGCAGGTGTGAAGCAGGAGTTTGAAACTATGTCTGTCCCACCCCAAAACCTTGCCTGTGTTCACGCCACAGGGTAGTCTCCTGAGGAACAGCAGCTGCAGGAGTACAAGGAATGAAAAAGTGTCTGAGGAAATGGAGTCAAGCACTGGAGAGATCATAGAGGGGCTAAGGCTCTTAACCATGCCTACACCAACCCCAGTTAGAGGACTGGCACCAGATGGTCTCCCTGAGCACTACCAGGAGTGACCTCTGTGTACAGGGAGAGAGGAAACGGAAGGAGGAAAGGAGGGAGGAAAGTAGCGTTCTGGAGAAGGAGGGAGGGAGGGAGGGAGGGAGAGGAGGGAGGAAGGAGGAAGGAGGAGGAAGGAGGGGGGGAGGAAGGAGGGAGAAGGAGAAGGGAGGGAGAGAAAGGAGGGAAGGAGAGAGGGAGGGAAAGAAGAAGGGAGGGAGGGAGGGAGGGAGGGAGGGAGGGAGGGAGGCAGGCAGGCAGGCAGGCAGGCAGGCTTGGCCCATACCTGGCAATGGCTTTGCACTCAGGAATGACTCCTGGTAGTGCTCAGGGAACATTATGGGATGCTGGAGATCAAACCTGGATTCGCTGCATGCATGGCAGGTGCCCTAGCCACTGTACTACTGCTCTGGCCCTAGGAAGGAAATCGTTATCTTACACAGTAAATGGCTGAGGGCCTGACCTCTTCCTAACTACATTCTATGCAGTGAAGGGCTTGCAAAATTTCTTTAATTTCTTCATAAAACCCTCTTGGTTTCCATGTGCTGTATTCCAACTTCCTAAATCTTCTCCAGGAGGACTGTGATCCACTACGTGAACACACTAGCCAAGTAACTAGACCCCTGTGAAAGTCGATCAGAGTTTACGGAAGGCCATCAGCCTTTTAACTCGGTTTCTTCTTCCTTAAAGGATTTGTTGCCAAACACATTGACTCTGCTTTCCCCCATCTCTCTCATTCCTTTGTGATTTGCTCCTGATCCATGTAGACTCTTTTCCCATCCATAGCAATGAATCTGTTAAGGAAAACAAACAAGCAGCAGTGAAAGCCATGCATCCCAGCCGGAAGTCCCACAGCAGATACTGAATAAGAGAGAGAAGCTTCCTTCCTTTCTGATTCCTTTGCATGCAATACAAGTAACATTTTCCATTGCATTTCTCTCAACTAGAGAAATTTGATCTTAACCCACTAGTCATGGAAAGGTAGCTTAGAGCCAAGGCACTTGCCTTGCATGTGGCTGACCTGGATTTGATCCCCAGCACCATATATGGCTCCCACCAAGCCTTACCAGGTGTAAACTCTGAGCCTAGCTGGATGTACACCTCTTCCCTCAGAAAAAACCCAAACAAAATTATAGCCTTTGATAGCTATCAGGGAGCCCCATTTTACTCCCTCTAGTGTGTTTGTTATCACATCAGGAATCCGGGTTTTGCAGCTTGTTTCGTGTGTGACTGGAATGTGGGGAGGAAAACATGTTCAAAGGTGAAGGTGTTCTTGGTATGTGTAATGCAATTTTAACTGTAAACCATGAACCTGATTCTGTGATGTTCCTGGGAATGAGGACCGTGTACAGTCCAGTGTGTGGGAATTTCTCGTAGAGAATGAAGATGACTGACTTTTGAGTGGATTTGCTTCATCAGTGAAACAAATAGTCTTCAATGCCATCTGGGTGCCAGGCCCAGGACTAGGCATTGGCAACACAGCTTTAAGAGCAGGCAGCGGCTCCCGGCAGGCAGCCCATGGGAGCCAGATGTGCACGAGCATGTGTTTATAGCCTGTGATGGGTTCCACAACAGAGAATGAATAAAAGCTTTAGAGGAAGCTTAATCCTGAAGATTTGGAGGAAGTCTGGGGAAAAGCTTATTGATAGCTAAGAGTTTTGCTTCAACCAGCTCCACTGAACATCTCCCTTCCGTATGGTTTCTAACATGATTACTCAGCTATGTGACTGGCATTTTCTGTGATTGGTTGCCAAAGACTAAATCATGTCCATATAGGTCAGCACAGCAGGAAATGTACTCTCCTGTTCTCTCTCCAAAGTAACGATGGATTTTACTGCTGTGCTTGGGTGGCCCATCGTGAACTGATGGAAGGCGGTACAAGTTGCCAGACTCAATGTGGGTCTTTAGTAACCTTTACAGAACAAACATTACATGCACAAATAGGATCCAAGCAAACGGGTGCAAACCAAGACAGAAGCAGATCTTAAAAGGAAAGCTATTTTGAAGGAGATCTAATTGTGTCCACTCATTTTATGTGTCGGGAAATACCCAGAGAAGGGAAGGAGTACATCCCTTCTAACCTGAGACAACTTTAGAAGACATTTTTCACCTTGTACTTCCTGTGCTTCTCCCTTTTGTGATGAAAGAACTTCCTCTGGGCCTCCTCTGTGTGCTGTGATCTCAGATTCAAGCTAATTTTGTTACGAAGATTGTAGAGTGTTCCTTGCACCTGGCCTGATGAGCATTGTCAGGTTGGCAAGGCACCACAACCAAACAAAAGCCAGCCATGATCACTAGGGATCCTCTGAAGGGAAAAAAGAGAGCTCTTCAGTTCCTCAGTGTTTCCAAGAACACTTAGAGGAAATACTTTGTGAGTCTCTGGGTTGTCATGAGTTTGTAGATGCAGTCATGAATGAAAAGGCCTTGATACATGGTGTTTGACACACAATAAAAGCTCATGTTTATTGAATCTTAATTATTGTTATTGCCAGCTTGTTCACAATGAGTATGCTTTTGCAATTGATCAAGGACTGTGTGTGAGTCTGTAGACTTATACAGATGTGTATTTGTTGTATATATTGTAATTCTTCCATTCTTGTGCTGGTGTATTGTGAATGTCATGTCAAACTATGATGGTTTCTTTTTTAATTAAAATATATATATATATTTAATGTAGAAAAAAGCAGCAAATGTTGGTACAATTTTAAGATTAAAATTGATTAGGTAACACAGTTGCAATATTAAAATCAGTAGATCTAGAAAATAAATTTATGTGAACATTGTTATATCTGATTGCATGCTTGGCAAGTTTTTGTATGAGAATTTATTGAGGTTTTTGTTGCTTAGTCCAGACACTTCCAGAACTATGGTCTGGGCTGAAGATCTATGATCTGGGTCTGTGATCTAGATCTGGGTCTGTAGACCTATGATCTATGGTCTGGGCTGACTTGGATGATAAGTGGGCTGCTGGGGCTTCCGGAAATATGGGGAGAAGCTACCCACCCTTACTCTGAAAAATAAAATCCCAGAGTTCTCAGCCCCCTGTTGCCAGTACCTGAAATTATATGGAGATTGATGTCTCTGCAGAGAATATCGGTGAGGCGGTGTTAAGCCCTTGTGTAGCTGCAGAAGTGGAGGTGGGTGCTGCTGCCCAGTGTTGGTTGGCAGGTGTACGGCTCACCTGCCTCCCGTGGGTGCCCAGGGTTCTCAGCTGCGGGGGCGGCAGTTTCATAAGGTTTAGCTGCTTGGTGTACATCTCTTGGGAGATTTAGTCTGGATTTGGTGGAGCAGGGCCTGCGAGTGAGTGCGTCAGCGTAACGGTAGACATGGGTGGTGGTGGGGCTCCTGCCCCTTTGGGAATATAGCGGATGCAGGGAGGCTACTACTACGGTGGTTTCTGTTGTTGAATATCAATTCCAGGTTTAGATTTCTTGGGTGAGTGTTTTCATGAGGAAAAGACCAAGGAGGGTAAATCATCCAAATATTTGCATTGACTTTTGTCCAGCTTTACCTTTGGATGGGATTGTTCATTTCAAGAAACTGCCTCTTCTTACCCCAGCACTCCATCCCCCTTCTGTGTGAGTTTTTGCTATCATCCTCTGCTCTGCTTTCTCCTACTGTTTACTTCTCTCATACGGCACCTTCCTCCTTCTCCATTCTCTCTGTAACTGCTCTTTTGTCTCATCATTATACTCTTGTTCCAACAGGTTCCTCCACTACAGCAGCCTCAGTATTATGAGCTCCCTGTCTCCCTTCAAACATGGAGTAAAAATTGCCCAAACCAAGTGATTGTGTTCAGAATTCTTGGTTTAGTGAAAGGCCCCACTGGGACCAGCATGGTTATCATCATTACCCCTAAAGGGACTAGGGGACCAACTCTCAAGAATAAGAGTAGGTAGCCTTCAAAGGGCCTCCATGGAGTCTGAAAGTGAATCCTGAGTAAGCACAGTAGAGATATTTCTTATAGTAATGCATAACAATAATCTGTAGAGTCCTGACAGACTTAGATATGATCCCTGGTCATGCCACTTACTGCCTGTGTAATATTGGTATAGTTATTACCCCATTCTTTGTCAGCTATCTTGGCTAAAAATATGTAATAGTTATACTCCTTTACAGTTTGGTGGTGAGAATTAAATTAAATATTATGTGTGAATAACTGTTCTATACGAGATAGTAAATAAACAGTAAATATTTTCAACTGTTCTTTAAAAAAACATGCCTTTTAAATTTAATCGTATAACTTAATATGCTTTATTTCAATAATATTTAATTTTTTTCCTAAAGTTTTTATTACTTGATAAAGAATAGAGGAAGATAATCATTACATTTTTTTTTGCATGAAGATCTTGTGGAAAAATGTCTAGGTATATGAATGTCAGAAATTATAGACGTATCTTCAGCTCTAACTTTTTTTCTTATATTTCAGTTGACCTTTTTTTTTGACATGGGTGTCTTGCAAACTCAGAGTAGAATGTTTCAGAGCTTCAGAATTTCTGTGGGGATATTTTTATAGAATTTTGCACAGACATCAGTGGGAATTCTCTATGGAATGTTGTATAGACATCTTAAACTTTTCCATTGACAACCCCTTCTGCCTGAGAATTTTTTTAGGCAACCTTGGGTATATAGGTTAAAAAAAAGATAGGTATAAAAGCAAACATCACGGAGAGTGAAATAATTAAACTAATAGTAAAACATAGAAATTTGTTTTTAAAAAAAGATTTTTTTTTATAACCACTACATTCAGTTACTTAATATGGGGTTATGATTAAATTGTGGTCAGTTTAAGAAGTTAGGGTACAGAATAATCCTTGGTTCATTATATATTAATTCTATAATTTAGGGCTGGAGCAATAGCACAGCGTTAGGGCGTTTGCCTTGCACCCAGCCAACATGGCCGACCCGAGTTCGATTCCTCTGCCCCTCTCGGAGAGCCCGGCAAGCTACCGAAAGTATCTTGCCCGCACGGCAGAGCCTGGCAAGCTCCCCATGACGCATTTGATATGCCAAACACAGTAACAACAAAATCTCCAATGGAGACGTTACTGGGCCCGCTCGAGCAAATCGATGATCAACGGGAGGGCCTTTACTTACTATAATTTTAAAAAAATACATTTCCCTTATTTTCCATTATTTCCTTATGAACCTGTACTGTCTTAAATCCTTAATGCCAGGCGGCGTTAAAATGCCAGTGAAAATGACACTGTAGCAGTGTCCTCCCATTGTTCATCAAGTTGCTCGAGTGGGCCCAGTAATGTCTCCATTGTGATACTTGTTGTTACTGTGTTTGGCATATCAGATATGTCATGGGTAGCTTGCCAGGCTTTGCTGTGCAGGCAAGATACTCTTGGTAGCTTGCTGGGCTCTCTGAGAGGGGCGGAGGAATTGAACCTGGGCTGACCGAGTTGGCTGTGTGCAAGGCAAATGCCCTATCTGCTGTACTATTTGGGCATCATTGAAATTACTCACGTGCTTGAACATATCCTGGCCCTTCCCCATTTCACATCCAACCATATCTTTTTTTTTATGTATAATATAGGAGTACTGCTATTTATTCAGCCATTGATTAAGCAGATTGAATTGGGAATGAACTCCATGTTACTTTTTTTTTATTCAGAATGTTAATTTTGTTTTATTATTTTGTTATTACCGGGCTGCAGTGATAGTGCAGCAGGTAGGGCGTTCACCTTGCATGCGACTGACCCGGGTTCAATTCCTTCGCTCCTCTCTGAGAGCTCAGCAAGCTACCAAGAATATCCCGCCCCTACGGCAAAGCCTGGCAAGCTACTCATGACATATTTAATATGCCAAACACAGTAACAAGAAGTCTCACAATGTAGACGTTACCAGGCCTGCTTGAGCAAATGAATGAACAATGGGAGGACAGTGCTACAGTGCTATTTATTATTATTATCCCCCCCCCTTTTATTGATTCACAGTGAGATACAGTTACAAAGCTGTCATATTTGAGCTTCAGTCATGCAATCATCAAACACCCATCCCTTCACCAGTGCACATTTTTCACCACCAAACTCCCCAGTATCCCCCATCACCCCCATTCCAACCCTTCCCCTGCCTGTGTAGCAGACAATTTCCCACATACTCTCTCTCTATTTTGGTTACATTCAGTATTTCAGCACCAGTCCCACCACCACTCAAACCTGCTGAAAAAAGGCAATTTTAGATGATTTGTTTTATATAGCTTGTTATGGATAGAATATAATGTCCATGACATTCTGCAGCACTCTCTCCCAGGAGATTTCGTTTATAGTCTCTGGGTCTTGGCCATTGATGAGATTACATGGTGCCAGGGGCAGTTTGTGGGTGTGACTGCCAAGCTACTGGAAAACTGGGGACCTGTGGGGGAAGAGGCCCAGTCAGGATCCAAACAGGCTTGGAGATCTCATTCATGGGTTCCCGTGTATCTGGGTTTTCCTGCCGGTCCGCTCTCAGGTGAGATTCATCTCGTTTTCCAACCACATCCTCTTGACTCTGTCTTCTGCATACTTCTCAAGTGTGTTCCCCTTTTCACCCCCCTGTTGTCTCTTATTTGAGTTCTATTGAGTTTGTTGCTATAGTTGTTGCTCTAGTCCCCAGGTGACTGCTGGTGGTACTAAAGATTGTGGGGAGGCATGTGGTGCCTGAGATTGAGCCTAGGGCTATGCTGATCTGCCTAGCTGCTTCCTGCTGCCATCTCATGCGCACACTCCCACCTAACAGAAGGCTCCCGCCTGCAGGGGCCTCCATACTCCTGCCTCCTTCTGCCCTGTTCTCTTCAGCTGCTGATGGGGCCATTTCCAGGCTGTCAGATTCTGTCCCCAGAGCACACCAAGCTCATCAGGCCTCTTTCATTGTGTAGATGATGCTCCTCTTTCTTTCTTCCCTGCTTGTCTTCTTCTCCAGCACAGAACTGAGATATCACACCTTCTCTGGCCTCCTCCAGGCAGAGTTGTCACTTGGCCAACTGGTCCTTGGGTGTGTGCTCTGGCCACACTCAGGCACTGTTCTGTTGCTGCGTGCTCTCTCTCTCTCTCAGGGTCTGGCTCGGTGCCCCTGTGAAACTCCGTGGGTGTTGAATGAATGAGAGAATGTGGGATGCCTTCCACATATCACAGAGTTCTGAGTCTGCGCTTGCAAAGTCCACATGTATGGCATACATGAATATTTTTCACCATTATTTTACACTTAATATATAATTAGGAGACATGATCCCCCACCTTTGAAGACTGGGAAATCGCTTAGGGTAATTCTCAGCTTTGAAATTCTTAGGACAGAGGGAGGGGGAAAAATCAACAACATACTTGGTTGGCGGTGAGGTTAGGGTGAGGTAATCTTAGGATCCCTCTATTCCATTTTTTTTCCCCAAAAAATATGGAAAATGGCTGTGGTTGATGACATAGTTGGCACCATCCTTAAATAAGGACAGAGGAAGTAGTTTTCGGATACATCAGTGTCCTGGGATGATGTAGAGTGGCTTGTCCCAGCACAGGCTGACAGCCCATAGTTGGCCTAGAAAGCTGGAGTTTGCCCAGAATCTCAGCTCATTTGTCCTGTCATTTGTTCGCTCTCTTTCGCTTTCATGAATATTAAATCCTGTATGTGAGCTGGTACTGTGCTATTCCGCAGGGGGCAGAATCCACCGAGTTCTGGACCCAGTTTCCATCAAGGGGCTAACAATCCAGCAGGGGAGGCCCCTCTGTGAACTAGTCGCTCCAGTCCAGAAAGGGGGGTAGGGGGTGAGAGGAGGTGGGGCTGTGACTGATTGTGCAGGAAAACTTCACAGAGCTGTCCCTCGCCCTTCTTGGGGTCCCAGCTGCATGGGAGTTCACTAAACCTTGGGGACACTGTAGAAACAAAGGCAGAGGCATGCCCAGGAGCCACGGGAGAGCCAGCAGGGCTTCATCAGTAGTTTTTCCTCCAGCCAACCACTGTGCTCCCATTTGTATGTTAGAGGTTGCCTTGGTAATGGCATCGCGAGGGCATCCAGAAACACTGAGGAAAAATGGCCCTACCATTCCAAGGGGAGGATGATTGAGCTGTGGGACGAGATGGGAAGTGTATTTTCACTCAGTCATCACCGAGATGCAGCTGGGCCACTGATTGTGGGGACGGGGAAAGGAGGCTGTTGAGTCTAGGTAGAAACCTCGGGGTGGAAGAGGGTACGAGCCGGACTGGCCACAGCCTGGAGACACACAGCTGGCGCCAGGATCTGAGGCTCTTTCTGGTGACCGTTGGACTAGTAAAGAGGTAACTTGGCCTGTGTCAAAGAAGCAACTTTGGCTTGAGGAAGAAGAGAGGGTTACTGCCTGGCTCCCCTGGAAGAGAGCTGGAGAATTTCTTCTCCACTGAGAATAGAAATAGCTCCTAATTAAGGAGGAGGAGAAATGGGGCCCGGGCTGCCAGCAGCAGGGAGAGGCTTTTTTTTTTTTCACTTCTGTTTACTCCTGGGAGTAAACTTGAGAATAGAGAACTTTAGGAAGGCAGAATACTTCCCAGCATGTGGGAGTTCTAGGGAGCTCTTGCTAGAGAGATCTCCAGGCTACAGAAGGAGAAAGGAACCCCTGTGGGGGAGACTATCAAAAATCTTGGGAAATTCTGTCAGTAGCATAAGATTTCAAGATTAAAAAGAAGAAGAAGAAGAAGAAGAAGAAAGAAAGAAGAAGAAAAAGACATTCTAATAAGTCTGTTTACATCCAACTTATGTGTGGCTATTTCTGATCAGGGTTCCAAGCTATAAGATGATGAGAAAATACCCAGTTCTTATTTTTAAAAATTTTTGTATTTAATTTTATTTTCATAAGGTTATTCACAGCAATTTATTACATTCAGTATCCCCAACACCAATTCTACCACCATTACATCTTACCCACCACCTTTATTTAGAATTTTCACAGCTACCATCCAAGTCCGCCCCAATAGCAGGTCCAAAATAATTTATTTTGTATTACTTGTTATGACTTGTTGACTTGTTATTACTTGTTTTGACTTGTTATTACTTGTATTACTTGTAATTCTTTAAAAATGATCAAGAAATGTTTCCTTAGAAGAAAGCGTGTGAAGATTGTTATATGTCACCCTGGAGCCATTGAGCCCTTGTGTAAGAGATTACTAATATGTGCCCAGTTGGATCTTGCTGTTTTAATTCTTTAGAAAGTTACTGTTCCATAGTTTTCAGTTTAAGGTATTCATGCATCCCTAATTTTTTCTAAATAAATATATTTTCTAATATTTGCTAATAAAGGAGGAATCATGGACAATTTGGCTTGACTAAGTGTCAGGATAGAGCACCTATGGAACAAGCCAATAATTTTTTTTTAATAAATCATCTTAGGAAACAAATGCCAGCTTAGGCCAGAGAGATAGTAAGATAGTACCAGGGTAAGGTGCTTGCCTTGCATGTGCCTACCCTAATTATATTACCCACAGATGGTTCCCTGAACATCTCCAGAGCACAGAGCCAATAATAGCCTTTTGAGCAGTACTGAGTGTACCCCTCCAAAAGTGATCTTTATTTAGACTGAGTTGTAATAAATGAATGGTTTCCAGATAAATCCTACTGTCAGTATTTTCCACTGTTGGAGATCGGTCATAGTTCTTTTTATCTTATAGTTTCAGAAGATATCTGAAAATAATACTGCTGCTTGTTTCTGCTTCAAATGTATAGGAGTCATTGGACACACCTTTCTGTGACAGTGTCCATGACTTAATCATCAAGTTCTTACAGTAAAAAAGAATCAGAGTCATGCTGAGTGAAGTGAGTCATAGGGAGAGGGACAGACATAGAATTATTGGACTCATTTGTGGGATATAAAAAACATAGTATGAGACTAATACCCAAGGACAGTGGAAACAAGAGCCAGGTCCGTAGTTGGAAGCTTGCCACAGTGGTGGTTGGGGGAGGGCAGTTAGGACAGAGAAGAGACCAAAGACAGCTGGAAATGATCACTAGACAAGAACTGAATGCTGAAAGGAGGTAAATGGACAAACATGATAACCTTTTCAGTACCGATATTGCAAACCCAATAACCTGATACTGTGTGTGTGTGTGTGTGTGTGTGTGTGTGTGTGTGTGTGTGTGTGTGAGAGAGAGAGAGAGAGAGAGAGAGAGAGAGAGAGAGAGAGAGAGAGAGAGAAGGGAGGGTAGACGGGGGGAAACTGGGAACATTGATAGTGGGAAATGTATACTGGTGAAAGTGCAGGAGGTGACGGAACATTGTATGACTGAAACCCAATCAATCATGAACAACTTTGTAACTATCTCATGGTGATTTGAATATAAGATATATATGTGTATGTATATGTATGTGTGTGTATATATATATATATATATATATACACACATATGTATTAACAACAATCTTGGTTTTTAAAAGCTATCCTTCAGTACACTTAGCTTTATGCGTTGTGTTTTGTACATTTTCTGAGTGTTCCTGCTGGCCAAGGCTCATGACAGGTTAATAACCGTTAGTAAATACCATTCTTTGTGGCATTCGACCTCCACCTGGTGGCAGCATACTCCTTAAAGGTTAAACCTATAATCAACAGTATGAATAAATCTTTAAAATAATAGTAAATATGGATATGGTTTTCAGGTGTTTTTTTTTTTACCACAACCCACAGTAAGAAATAGGCTTTTAATCTCATAAATTTGTGTACTGATGTGTAAGTTTCACAAACCAATTTTGACCTTTTTATGTGATACACTGATGTGATACACTGATGTTTTTTCAGTTCCATTCCAATGTTCTCTATGGTGGCCAGAGAGATAGTATGGAAGATAAGACTCTTGCCTTGTGTGTGGCAGACTCTTGTTGAAACGCCAGCATCAGTTATGGTCCTCTCTGCACAGCCTGGGGTCACGCCTGCATACAGAGCCACAGATAGCCTCTGAGCACTGCCAGATGTGACCCCAAAACCAAAACAACAACAACAAAACACAATCTGTGATTCTCTTTCAGTAAAATAACATGCTGGTTCCATCATACTGAACTGCACTTAGTGAGCCCCAGTGACTGTGACAACAGCGGAGACCCAGTCCCTCCCTCATCATACTTCATGGCCTGTTACCCACTGAACTTAATGCTGATGTCCCCACATTTTCAGAGACATGATATTTACATTTTAAATAACTGTCAACAGATATAAGTATTTTTTAAGAATCTTGATATGTAACTTGTATACAGTGAATGCTCTTAGATATATTCCCCATCAGGATATGTACCTCACCGTGAGAAATTCTTTCGTGATCGTTCTCAGTCACTTCCTTCCTAGGCAATCCTTATTCTGATCGCTTTCATCAAAAATTTAGTTTTAGCTTAGTTTGAGACTAATACCAAGGACAGGTATTAGAAACAAGGGCCAGTGGTCTGGTCCACTCTTAAAAGCTTGCCAAAAGGGAGGTGGAGTGGGGAGGGCTGTTGGGATACACAAAGGACCACAATGACAATAATAGTTGGAAATCATCACTCTGGACAAGAACTGAGTGCTGAAAAAAGGAAAGGGATGTATATGATAACCTTCCAGTACCTGTATTACAAACCATAACACCCAAAAGGAATGAGAGAGAGAGAGAGAGAGAGAGAGAGAGGGAGGGAGGGAGGGAGGGAGGGGGAGAAGGAAAGGTATAAAGAGAGAGAGGGAGAGGGGGAGGGAGGGAGAAAGAGAGGGAGAGAGTGGAGTGTCTGCCTGCCACAGAGGCAGTGGCAGACCATGGGGGAGGTGACAGGAGGGACGTTCCACCAACTGGGGACGTTGGTGGAAGTGTGCACTGGTAAAGGGATAGGTGTTGGAACATTGTATGACTGAAACCCAATATTGAACAACTTTGTAACTATGTATCTTATGATGATTCAATTTTTAAAAAATGAAATAAATTATATCACAAAACAAAATTTAGGTTTGATGTTATAGAGTTTTTGTGAATGAAATCATACACAACATTTATTAGCAAGAATGATTTTGTTCAAGAAAATGTTTCTGAGATTAATTCATGTTGAATATATTAATTTAGTAAATAGATTTCCACTGCCTGAATATACTACTTTTGTTTGTTTACATGTTCAATTTTTCCTTAGTTTTCAATTGGCTATTATGAATAAAGCTTCTGTGAACTTTTTGCACACAGATCTTTGTATGTACATATATTTAAATGGTTTGCTAAAATGATGGAGCCTTATTATACCTTACCAACATTTAAGTTTAATTTTTTCTAGGCACGAAACTATATTAGTTGGTGGTTCTAATCTGCATTGACCTTATGGCTGATGATATTTTTCCATGTGCTTATTAGCCATTTGTTTATTCTACTTGTAAAGTGTTCAAGTTTGGACTGTTTATTTTTAATAATGATTTAAAAGTATTTTTATACTTCAGATGCCAGTTGTTAACATAAAGTATATGTATTATGAATATGTTCTCCAGTTTTGCATAACAGGATGTTCATTTTATTAATGGTATCTTGTTGAGGAAAGGATTTCAATTTTGACCATCTATTTAATGTTTTTTCTTCTATGGTGTTTTCTGGGTATCATCAAAGAATACTTTTCTTTATTTTTTGTTTGTTTTTGGACCACACCCAGCAGTGCTCATCGACTTACTCCTGGCTCTGTGCTCAGTGGTTACTCCTAGTGGTGCCCAGGGCACCTTATGTGGCTAGGGGAATCCAACTCAGCTCCACGGCATGCAGGGCGAGCGCCTTATCAAGTGTACTGTCTCTTTAGCACCTAAGAATACTTTTCTGCCCAAAGATTGGTAAGAAATGTTGACTTTTATTTACAGGTATATGATTCATTCTCAGATTAATTTTTGTATATGCTTTAAGGTAGACACCAAGTTTTATTTTCTTCCTGTATTTGCATCTAGTATTCCTATCATTGAAAGGCTTTTCTATACTATGGAATTGTAGCACAGAATTTAAAAAGAAAAAGTTGTAGGTGCAAAGATGACTTTTTCCCATGAATCAGAACTGACCCTCTGAACTTCTTAGACCATTCCCAACCTACACTGTTGGTCTTTTATTCTTTTCTTTTGCAATCAAACCTAGGACCTCACACATGCAAGGCAAGTGTTCTAACCTTAGTGCTGTTAAAAGAGAGTGAGAGAGAGAGAGAGAGAGAGAAAGAAAGAAAGAAAGAAAGAAAGAAAGAAAGAAAGACAGAAAGAAAGACAGAAAGAAAGACAGACAGACAAAGAACAAGAGTGTAGGTTGGGAATGGTCTAAAAAGTCATGAATCTGTGGCATATTAAATAACATGTTGAGGGAATGGACAATATAAAAAATGAGCCAAAAAAATTGGCTCTAGTTTACAGAAACAAAAATACCAAGGAAGGGCTGGGGAAGGAGGGGAGGGGGGAGCAGGAAGCGGAAGTCTGGAAGTGTCATAGGGGCCTCAGGCTCATCTGAGGTATTGGGTGAGGTTTCTGTATATATCTTAACCACTAGACACAACACTGCTGAAAGCATGGAACCCAAGCAGCGTAGTTGAATTTTAAAAATGTATCTGTCAAGGCGTTATTGGGGGATGGGATAGAAGCTGGGTTTTGGGGTAGAGTGATGGGATCACAAGGCATTTGGATTAGAAAGTGGAAGCATTGTGTGCCTGAAATCTTATAAACAACTCTGTAAATTATAGTTTGACTTTTTTATTTTTGTTTTTAGGTCACACCCAGCAAGGCTTAGGGTTTACTCCTGGAATTAGGGTTTACTCAGGAATTACTCCTAGCAGTGCCACGGCCCAGGTGGGACACTGAGGAGTAAACCTGGGTCAGCCACGTGCAAAGAAAACACTATAGCTGCTGTACTATCATTCCAGCCCTCAGATGATATTTTCTCTTTATTTTTGGTTTTTTGCTTAGTTTGGGGGCCAT
The DNA here is from genome assembly GCF_029834395.1 of Sorex fumeus. Lineage (NCBI taxonomy): Eukaryota > Metazoa > Chordata > Mammalia > Eulipotyphla > Soricidae > Sorex > Sorex fumeus. Next base: position 28,013,510 of record NW_026606101.1, read on the forward strand.
ACCCGGCTCTGCTCAGGGGTTACTCCTGGCTCTGCACTCAAGAATATACTCCTGGTGATGTTCAGGGGACCATATGGGGCGCCAGGGATAGAACAAGGGCTGCTAAATGCAAAATAAGTACTCTACCTGCTGTTCTATTGCTCCAGCCCTGCCTGTATATCATAGTTTCAGTACAAATTTTAAATAAGTAAACCAATTTTTTAAAAAAATTTTATTAGTGACAAACCAAGAGGTACAGTTGTAGACTTACAAATTTTTGTGCTTGGGTTTCAGTTATACAATGATTAAGTACCCATCCCTCCACCAGTGCCCATTTTCCACCACCACAGATCCCAGTATCCCTCCCAACCCTCGTACCCCCATCCCACCCTGCCTCCGTGACAGGGCATTCCCCCTCTGTTCTCTCTCTCCTTTTGGGTGCTGTGGTCTGTAAAAGAGGCATTGAGTGGCAATCATGTTCGGTCTATAGTCTACTTTCAGCATGCTTCTCCCATCCTGGGAGGATCCTCCCAACACCCTTTATTTGGTGCTCCCTTCTCTATCTGAGCTGCCTATTCCCCTAGCATGTGTGGCTGGCCTCCAAGCCGTGGAGTAAACCTCTTGAATAAGTAAACCAAATTTAAGGGACCTGAAGACTAGCTCAAGGGAACGAATATGAATGCAACACCCAGGTTTGATCTGCAGCACTGCATGTCCCTCTGGGTGAGCCCTCTGGGATCTCCAACTATTGTCTGCCTGGGCAGGCCACACTCTAAGTGCCCTGTCCCCAGTACCTGATGTGACCGCTATAAAAAATAAGTATGGGGACCAGGGAGCTAGCTCAAAGGAGCAGAGCCCTGGGTTTACGCACCCTCCCACCGCCCCCCCCCCCCCCGCCTGATTTCCAGAACAGCCCTAGGAGTGACTGCTGAGCAGAGTCGCTGCCCCCAGCACTGGTGAAGTGATCTCAAGACTCCACATAAAGACATCAAGTGGAGGACTCAGCTTCTTAGTTACAGAAGCCACATTTCAAGTCCTTGGTAGGGACACTGAGTTGTTTTGGACCCTGTTGAATAGTGCGGATAGAGAATATTTTCTTTTTTAAAAAGGTGCTGAATAGCCCTTGCCTATAAAATAACAAAGGAGACTAGTTTTATAGCATACTTTTAATAGAATGTTATTTGAGTGATTCTTAGTTTTCGTAACTAATTCATCTTCTTTGGACTGGGTCTTTCTCATTCTTTAGTGTTCCTCTTTTCATTCTAGGGTTTTCTATCAAGAAAAAAACATCTTTTTTGTCCATCTTAAAGTACAGTAATTGGGACCAGAGAGATGTATAGTGTTAGGCACTTGCCTTGCCTGTAGCAGACTCCAGTTCAATCCCAGACACCCCTATTGTCCCTTGAGCACCAGCAGGAGTGATTCCTAACCATACAACCAGTAGCAGGCCCTGAGCACTACCAGGCTTGTCCCCCAAAGCAAAATAGAACAAACAAAAAGTGGTTAAAAATATGGAATTCTGTTTTGCTTTTTATCCAGATTAAAACTGTATTTGTCTTTAGCATTTCTACCATAAATAAAACTCTCAGGAAGCCGTAAGTTATGCTGTGGAGCTGTGACCCGTATTAACATTGCTGAACAGCAGTGAACTCTATTATAATTTTATCATGAGCAACCACATAGGAATTTGTAAGATTTTCTCTCATTGTTTGTGGGGCGTGTACCAACTTTGCCATTAATGTCTTTCAGTGTGGGAATTTTGCTGTCCTGGTGGATCTTCATATATTGCCGCAAGGTTCAAGCAAAGACACCAGCTGGTTTTCTGAACAGAAGAAAGAGGTATCATAAAACTTTTTTTTTTTCCCCCAGGAGTGTGGGAGAGTCATATGCAGCTCTGCTCGGGGCTTACTCCTGGCTCTTTGCTCAAGGGACCATTTGTTGTGCTGGGGTTCAAATCAGGTTAGGCTGCATGCAAGACAAACCCCTAAACCTTCTGCTCTCTCTCTCTCTCTGACCACAGACCTTTTGAATGAGTTAAATACAAGTGAGTATTGCTAGAAGAAATACTAGCTCTTTTCAGCTTTCATTTTCCTTAATGGATAAAAACAAAACAAAACAAAAAACTATTGAGTGATATTTAGCTCTTGAAAAACAGTCGTTTTGTGCCAATGACAGACGTACACCTGCTTTTTCTCCCGCTTCGGAGCTCTAGACATCCATATATTTCATATACTTCTCTATGACTTAAACCTCAAATTTCCTAGCTCTTTGTTTGGGGATAAGGAATTCTCTGTCTTAAAAGAAGTTAAAGTGACTATTCCGAGTGAGCAGGGCTTTTAATACAACTGGGTCGAAAGAAGGGACTGCGCACCTGGAACAGGTGTGAGGGTTCACACAGGCTGATCTTTCACACCTGTCTGCAACCCTCATCTCTTGTACTTTTATCTTCCAGCATCCTTTTATTAGGATGAGCCTTTTACAGCAAGTCCAGAGCTGTTGGACCGTGTTCCTTCACTTACTGCAGGCAGTTCGGAGAGCACCGAGCCGCTTGCCTGGGTGCACAGTGGTTGACTTTGCAGGGCCTCAGCCCTTTCTGTGAGTGTAGAAGTTCCTGCAGAGACTGTGGGAGTTCTCTTTGCCTCCACAATCCCATGGAGCTGCCTGTGTGGCTATGTTGAAGATGCATCTCATTCTTCTTTGTTGTTGTTGGTGTGATTGTTGTTGTTGTTTTGGGGCTGTGCTCAGGACTTACTCCTATCTCTGTGATCAGGGATCACTTCTGGCAGGACTCAAGGGACTATATGAAGTACCAGGAATTGAACCCAGGTCGGCTGCTTGCCCCTATTCACTGTACTATCACACTAGCCCCACACATCTTGTTCTTATCCCATGCTTTGCTTCCTTCTCCAGATGCCTGCTTGCTAGTGAGCAGGGAAAACATGGCAATGGCTTTTCCCTAACTTTCAGAATGTTAGAGCGCTTCCTGTTCCCATGCAATCCATTCATCACAAGAGCTGGGGAGAGCTGGAAATAAAAATAAGTTTTATGAAAGTAGTGATTGTGGCAAAACTTTGATTGGACCACTGTTTTAAAGTCAGCTTTCTGTAAATCACTAGGCGGAAAATAAAGTCACCCCCCCAAAGGAAACATAAAGTCCATTCATTTTGAGTCAAAAAATAATTGCTGTTATCAGACTTTGCTTCATAAATTTGCAAATAGGGGCTGGGTACAGCCAACAGGGCTCGTGAACCTTACAGGTGGCTGGGCCCAGGTTTGATCCCCAACAACCCATATAGTCCTCCGAGCCCCACCAGGAGTGAACCCTGAGTACGGAGCCAGGAGTAAACCCTGAATATTGCCAGATATGTTCTCCAAACCAAAAAAGGTAATAATAATAATAATAATAATAATAATAATAATAATAATTGCTGGTGTGAAGCTGGAATAAGAAAATATTCCATATGATGGGCTTTATGTTCAGGTAACTTTTCCCGACTTAATATTTAGTAGATTGTTTATACAGCTCACCTTCATCTAGTTCCAGGCTTTGGGTTACCTCCACATCTCCATGATTCAACACTTTCCTCATTTTCTTAAAATGATAACTGTTCCCTCAACGGTTCCCCACCCCAGAGACTTCTGATTTGACTTAAGTTGCCAGCATTCTAGCGTCAACTTTTCAGGCCCCGGCTTTCCTCCATTGCCTTCCCTTGCTTTGCCACCTCAGCTTTCAACCTTCCTTTGTTGTTTGGTAGCTAGCTTTGCCAAGAGCCAGTTGGCTTGGAAACTTTTAAAATAAAGCTCCAAGCGTGAGTCACTTCTAGCCAAAGCATGAGACTAGATTTTTCCAGGGTGCCACACACAGCTGCGTTGCTCCACCTTGTACCTGTGTCTGGGCAGCAGGGCATGACTTAGCAAGGATGCTTCCTGCACGATGAGACCTGCCAGGCTCTGCCACAGTGACAGCCCGACTTGCAAGCTGAGCTTGCCCCGCCAGCAGGCCAGCAGCGTTGATGGCGTTCTGCGTTCACGTTAAGGTCTTCCTTTAAAACATATTAATTTGCATTGAAAATATCTGGGAGGGGCTGGAGAGAGGGCTGTGTAAGTGCTTTGCATGCAGGAGACCTGGGTTTGATCCCTGGCTCCTTAGGGTTCCCCCAGCTCAGAGATGGGCGTAACGCCCAGCATTGTAGGGTGTGTTCCAAAACAAAGAAAAACAAAATCCAATAACAAAACTGCCCCAGAAGTTGTAGGTTTACTATTTTTTTTAGTGTGTGTGTGTGTGTGTGTGTGTGTGTGTGTAAAAGGGAAGAAAAGCTAGTTGAGAGAAGAATACCATTGTAACTTATCCTTGTTTCTGTGCCTTGAATTTTGTCATTAGATCATGCCATGATTTCATGAGCCATCAGTTTGATAACATTTTATTATTTTTTTAATTGAATCATTGTGAGATACACAGTTACAAAGTTGTGCATGATTGGGTTTCAGTCATATAATGTTCCAATACCTGTCCCTTCACCAGTGTATATTTCCCACCACCAGTGTCCCCAATTTCCCTCCTGCTACCCCAACTCAGCCTGTCTCAATGGAAGGCACTTTAATTCTCTCTCTCCTCTCTCTCTCCTCACTCTTCTCTCTCTCTCTCTCTCTCTCTCTCTCTCTCTCTCTCTCTTCTCTCTCTCTCTCTTTCTTTCTTTCCTCCCTACCCCTTTAGGCATTATGGTTTGCAGCGCAGGTTCTGAAAGATTATCAAGAGTTCAGCACAAATAGATTTCATATTCAAACAGCTAAACTGCTTTCACATATGAACTTGAGTAAACAAGTCTGAGCCCCCGTTAGAAATTCTAGAGAATTTCAGATTTCTCTATCTCTTACTCATCAGTAAGTTTTAACTTGATCTTCTCATCTTCCCTCCAGTTCAACTGGAAGAGCATGCCTTAATTGGGGTGGTCAATTTTTGAGGTGCCTTGTTTGCATTTATGTGATCTACCTTCCATTTGTCAAACCTCATTCATAGGAGGGAAAGCATAGTAACTAGAGACAAAAAGTTTGTGTGTATGGGCTTTAGTGTTATTTTTGTCCAGCTATTTTTACTTCTAACCTTGTAGGGCATTTATGACCAAATTTTGACAATCTTTGTTTCCATGAATGTCTTTTGCATATTTTCTAGCTCAGTCATGGTTGAACCCTGCATGTAAAGTAAAATTCTTTAATTGTTAAAACAACAGTATGAGGCAAGGCTGCCTTTCTGTTGTGTGAACAATGCCAGAACTCTCAACTGTAAATGGATATCTCTATTCCATAAGGCACTACATCTTTTGGCTGAAAAATGAGAGCAAAAGAGACTCGAGTTTGCATTTTATTTAGAAATTTATATTTGTGAACTAAATCAAGAGTCTTCTTATACCATTTGAAATATACACGCATTTGCAATAAAAGTAAATTTGGCTTATCTTTGTCCTTTGAAATAACTTAAAACTTTTTTTTTCATTTTAACTCATGAAGATTCTAATAGATCAACTTGAGGTGGCATTTCAAGGAACCTGTGAAACAGGTTTTAGGTGACCTCAGCAACTCTAGAGCCTTTACAGAGTCTTTGGAATTGAACAAGAATTATTGGGTTTTTTCACATCTCAGTTCTTAATCTAAGTAAGGAAATTTAGATTTCAGTGCATTTTTTTTCCCCTTTCCTATATCAGCTTACTTTTTTTCCCCTGTTGGCATAGTTAAAATGATGTCTTCCCATTATATAGTTATACATTGGGGGGGGGTATTTGTTTTGTTGTTTTGTTTTTAATAAATAACACTCAGTCAGTAAAACAATAGGCAGCTCCAGAACTTCTCTAGAGGTATGGCATGCTTACACAGAATTAGAACCATGTGTTTCTGTTACCTAATAAATACTAATCTACTTCAGACAAATTCAAATGATTAAATTATTTTCTTCATTATGAGGTGCATATAGTGCAGTTTTCCCAAAAGCAAATGGGGCATATACAGTATCATCAATAAGAATGTGAAAGAAAATTAGATTACTGATTTCCAGCTCTCCATTCAACTAACTATCCAATGTATTTATTTATTTATTTATTTTTCATTAGATTTGTAAGCCTAAAGCCAGAAACTACTGAATGGTGATGTTTAGATTTTAAGAAATTCTAAGATTTCTTAAAGAAATTTAAGAAATTGTAAACCAAATTTGAAAAATATGTCATTGTTTCTGGGCTGGAGCGATAGCACAGCGTTTGCCTTGCATACAGCCGACCTGGGTTCAATTTCTCTGTCCCTCTCAGAGAGCCCGGCAAGCTACTGAGAGAGTATCCTGTGCACACGGCAGAGCCTGGTAAGCTCCCTGTGTCATATTCGATATGCCAAAAACTCTAACAAGTCTTACAATGGAGACTTTGCTGGTGCCCGCTCAAGCAAATTGATGAACAATGGGAGGACGGTGCTACAGTGTTACAGTCATTGTTTCTAATTCTTCTTGAACAAACCAGAACCATAATTCTTCTTGAACAAACCAGAACCAGGGGCACTGTGGCTTTTATATTCAAATGACATCATTTCACTGAAATGAATGGCTGCCCATTTTAACTTTGGGGGGTCCTCTTTAATCCACAGTTTCTGTCCACACATAGGACTCCACTGTGGGCCCTTGCTGCCAGTAGTATTGACTGAAATTCTCTCAATTTGTTACAATAGAACAGATTGAAATTTATATGATAACACTCTTTACCGTACTGACACCCTAATTTTTACATAAGGTATGTGGTTGTTTGTTCTTTTTTTGAGGGGGGAATGTTCAGGGCTTACTCCAGGCTCTGTGCTCAGGGATCACTCCTGGCAGTGCTCTGGGTACCATTTGTGGTGCCAGGAATGAAACCAAGGTTGACTGCGTGCAAGGCAAGCTCTCAAGTGTGTGTTTTCTTTTTTGATGCAAAACTGAGGCAGAGGGAAATAAATTAGTTTGTCAGATCACAGAATGAGCAGACACAGATTTAAGAAAACCTTGGTGAGGAATTTAAATTAGTGGTGTTAGCTATGAGCACATAGAACATTCCTTTCAGTGTTCATGGCTAAATAAAAAAGCAAACAAAATGAAACATCCAGGGTTGACTTTTTAATATGCATGATGTTGACTGTGGGGCATTGCATTAAATTAAAAAGTTGCATCTAATTTTCAAATTTTATTTTAGGAGGTCTGTTTACTGTTAAAAGAAACCATTGATTCAAGAGTTAAAGAGTACTTAGAAGTTCGTAAACAGCACAAGCCGTCAAATACAGAATTCACAAGATCCAGCCCTTTGTCCTTAAAAGGTAGGCTCAGCATCCTTTGATATTTGGGTAAAATGTCTGCTTTGTAGAAATGGCAGTTGGGTCCTACTGTGACTGTCATATTAGTACGGTGATACATTTTAGAAATATGTTCTAATGAAGATGCTCTGCTAGGGTAAAGAAAATTAACCAAAAAACTTTGAAGCATTTTTTCATGGTAGACAACATACTTTAAATAGAAAATAAAGCATTCCTCAGGAAACTAAATTGTTTGACAGATTTTTTTATTTGATAACCAGTCCTTCAAATATTAGTATTGACTTGATTGTGTGCTCTCTGCTTTTTAAAAACATTCATGTATGTCAGGCTATTTCAGAGATTTTCAAAGGCTATTGATAATGTCCCTGTAGAAATTTTGTAATGCCTGCAAACAATTTGAGTTGTCATAATGAGGGATGGCGCCATGGAAGAAAGTTCTGTCATCTAGTGGGTAGAAGCCAGGAATGCCACTAAATATCCTGTGATGCACAGGATAGTTCCTCCCAGTAAGACATTGCCTGTCCCCAGCTGTCAAGGACACTGAGGTTGAAGGTTCTGTCCTATTCCCTAATAGCACATGGAGAATGGTATAGGTAAAGTAACTAAAGAGCTGCCAGACTGAGGAATTTAAGGAAAAAAAAATAATAAAGTAGACCATTTTCTTGAGTTCTTGAGGACTGAGATTATCTTGTTTATTTGGCCCTCACTGTTTTTTTTTTTTCTTTTTGAGTCACACCTGGCTATGCACAGTGGTACAGTGGTTACTCCTAGCTCTGCACTCAGGAATCACTCCTGGCGGTGCTTGGGGGACCATATGGGATGCTGGGAATCGAACCCGGGTCGACTGTGTGCAAGGCAAATGCCCTTCCCGCTGTGCTATTACTCCAGCCCCTGGCCCTCACTGTGGAGCTCAGGGCCTGAAGTCTCAATTCAGTGATAGGTTGACTGAAGCACATTTGGGTGCTAAGCCCTGCACCATCTCCTTGGCCCTCCTGTAATTTTATTGAAATGGCCTTTTCCAAAAGTAATTTGAAAGCCACTAATCATATGGTCTTACCAATTTCCTCTCTAGTATTCAGTTCTGTGTCTAGTGTTGCCACGAAAGAGAAAGCTGTTTCTGTATCGATGGTGGGAATGAATGTAGGTGCTTTTTCTCTCATGTAAATTGTTTATCTTCTTTCAGTTGCATTGTGTATTTTATCTTTTCCCATTCCCGTTTCTGTGTAATGGTAATATGCTTTATCATATGTTGCTAATGCAATCGTGCTGGGAGAGGTGATCTCCAGACTGATAACTTAGATGATTATTCATAAAATTAATACTTTTATGCTCTGTGTTTTCTTTATGAAAACAGTACAGATGATTCTGAGACCATTTCCCAATCATGTTATACAAAGGAATAGCAAAAAGTTATTAGCACACAGCATAGTATAGGCATTTGTCAAGTGTTATCTTTTAAAGGCATCTCAAATGTTATTCCAATAAATTTGATAAAAATAGTTTTATAAGAAAGGTTTTTCCTTAAAAGATTGCTCTGTCAGTTCATGTCAATTGTACCTCATTAGTATTTTTTCCCTTATCTTGCCAATATTGGGTGTTACCAGTGTTTTTAATTTTTGCCAGTGCAGCAGGCCAAAATTTTGATGTTTGTCTAGTGTCATAAGGAGCCTAAAATAGGTCCATGGCACTTTGAACTTTCAGGCTGGATCATTGGTATCCTCTCTGTTCTTGTCTTCCTTTAATTAAGTACTGAAGAAGCCAAGTCATGGGGATGGAAAGCAAAGTGCTGAGCGGGTCATTTCCCACTTCCACTTCCCGGTTCAAGAACCATTGCTCTGGCCAAAGGAACAGACTGTTCTGTTGTTCTGAGCATCAAATACGTCTTTGAGGACTTTGCCAGTCTCATGGGTCATTCCTTACAGTTTGTATAATGACTGAATTCTTAGTAGGCCTTTCCATCAATGTGTAAGTCCAGCTGCACTCAAGTCCCACATGAGTTCTTGGTAGACTCTCTGAATTTTATGAAGCCACTACCTTAGTTTGTAAAATGAATGTCTTGATCAGAAGCATTGTGGTGGTGAGAGTGAGTCTTTCATTAAGTCCATGGGTGGCGTAACCGGCAGAACATAGCAGAACCCACATTCTGAATAAGGGTTGATTCCAGATATGAAATGCCTCTTCTGTGATGAGATAGGTCTAACATAATCCACCTATCATCAACTATCCCATTTCTCTGTGATATAAGAAGTTGTTGGAAAGGCTCAGGTTAAGCTCTGTTGGTGGATCTGGAGCAGTTGTTCAGGAGTAGGGCGTTAACCTTGCTGACCCAGGTTTGATCCCTAGTATCCCATATGGTCCCCTGAGCACCACTAGGAGTAATTCCCGAGTACAGAGCCAGGAGTAACCCCGGAGCATTGCAGGGTGTGACCCAAAAAAGCACTCCCCCCACAAAAAAAAAGTTGGTGGTAAATTAGGCTCTTGGCAGTGTGAGGTTAACCCTTAGTGAGGTTAAGTTTATGTTATTGAGCTCAAGTGTAATGTCTCATTCTTACACCATATGGCCCATGAGCCTTTTGAGCAGATGATTTGGTGGCTAAAGACAGAGGTTGACTAGCATCCCTGTTATAGGCCATCCAGATCACTCTTAAGAACTTCTTAATGATTTCTGTTGGAGTTTCTTTTGGAGAACCAGTTCTTCTGGGTTCTTTTATATAAATCAATAGATAAATACATAGACATATAGACAGATATTTGTAGCTTAGATTTTCTCTTATAAAAACTCGATGGACCCAAAGTGTTATACTACCTCGGCCCAAAATATGGCTTTCAATGTTCTGGCTGCTGGACGTTGTTTTCTTTACTGCCTTAGTGAGATAATACTAATGCATTTATTCATTCACTCTACCTATCAGGTAGAGCCATTGATTAACCAGGTGCAAATTTTGATTTGCTAATCAGCTGGTCATTAAAGCTGTCACCCTTTTAGATTATTTGTATCAGTCAGAGAAACATGCATATACACCAGTGTTTGTGCTTATATTTTAATAGTAGTGGATTCAAGTTTCAAAAATTTGAATTTTTTTTTAAATTGAATTTTTTTTTTTGATGGGCACATTTTATGTCCTGGATTGCTCAGAAACTATATATATATATATATATATATATATATATATATATATTGCTTTTTTGGGTCATACCTGGCGATGCACAGGGATAACTCCTGGCTCTGCACTCAGGAATTACCCCTGGCGGTGCTCAGGGGACCATATGGGATGCTGGGAATTGAACCCGAGTTGGCTGTGTGCAAGGCAAATGCCTTACTCGCTGTGCTATTGCTCCAGTCCCCTCAGAAACTATATTTTTATAAATTTTACCTGTCTCTACTTGGTATATCTGTGTCCTAGTCTGGAATCTAGAATATCCCCTCTTTTGTTCTCTGAATCTTACTGTAGTTTCTTCATTTTAACAGACCAGAGTACCTCTTACAAGGTAGTGAGATAATCAAGGTTTCTGTGAACTAACAATGTCCTTGTATTCTTGTTAACAGAGTATTCGACAAAATAGTGAAGCCTTGTGACTTTCCTTGCTGTAACTAGATGCTTGCTTCTGCATACAGATTGCCAATCGCAATATAAGGGTGTTCCATGTCACATACCAGGGAAATGCAAATCAAAATAGTAATGAGATATCAGCTCACCCCATTGAGAATTACTTCTGTACTTTAAAAGTCTGTGACCAACTGGTGGTGGTTGGATATCATGAAAACGGAACCAATATCCACTGTGGGTGGTAATGGAAAACAGTAGGAAAACTTCTCAAAAAGTTAAGACTAGAACTCCCGTATGACCCCTATTCCACTTCCTGGCATCTGTCCCAAGATCTCAAAAACATCAATTTGAAAAGACACTTTCATGACTGTTTTCCTTGTAGGTCTATTCACAATAGCCAAGATCTGGAAACAACCCAAGTAACTAATAACAGATGAACGAATAAAAAAAATTGTGGAATATAGACATAATGGAATTCTACTTATCTATAAAGTGAAATCCTACAGTTCACTGCTGCCTGGGTAGCGTTGGAAGGTATTCTATGCAAAGTGAGCCTAAGGGAAAAGGCCAAATACTGAATCACCTTACTCATGTATGTAGTTTAAAGAAACCTAGTGAGGGAATAAACAAAAAGGCCAATGATAATAGACCCTGAGAATCTTCCTAAGAGTAATGACTTTGCTAAGTGAGGGGGAGGTAGATGAGAAAGACCCAAGAGACAATGGTCGAGAAATGCTGATTTTCTGGTGGCAGATGTTGTATAGCAACATTGTCTTCCTGTATAGATCAGTGTCTGAAGAAAACTCTGTGTGTATGTGTGTGTGTGTGGCGGGGTTGGGGGGAGATTGAAAAAAGCGCGACCATCTTAGAAAAAGTCTTGTTTAATTAAACCTATTTTAACCTACCATTATTCTCAAAGACTCATTTGTCTTCTACTTAGGTCAAAGAGGCAAGCTAAATAGGAAAATTGCATTGAGAAATTATCTTGGCTAGTTCACGTTCTTGATGGGGATATAGCCTCATAATTGCCTAGGGATAAATGTTGCTTTTGACACTTTTTATTGGGAGGGGTCCAGTCTAACGACTTCTTCCTGATCCTTATTGGGTAATATCACTCACTCTGTTGAGACATGGACTCCCAAGTGTAGATATTACCAGTTACAAGATAAATCTATTGCACATATATTTTCAGAAAGTGGGAAAAAAAGCTACAGATTTTCATAGATTTGTTGGACCCTTTGTGAATGCATTTCTATTTATCACTTTTCGAAGTGTTACAGTTAAAATCCAGAATTCCAAGAATTAACCTTATCTATGGGAGCCTATGGCTAAACATACTCAAACTTTTATTATTTCCCTTCTCTCATTGTAAAAAGCTATAAGGTGTTAAGTAGATTTATGGAATATACTTGCTGAGTTACTGCAGGATCTTTGTTCAGGAAAGAACATTCTGAGAACTTGCATAACCTAAAGAACAGATGAGAGGTTGTAATTCTCCTTCAAACATATCAAGTCAAGTACTGTTTTCCAGATGTAGAATTTTGCTTATCTTATAGAGTATAATTTGTTTAGTATTTACTGATATTCCAATATTAGTTATTCTACAACTATCATAATAAATTATCACAGACTGGTAAATTAACTTTCTCACAGATCTAGAACCTGGAAGTTCAAAATCAGGGTGCTTACAGAATTGGTTTCTTGAGAGGTCTCTTTTTGGGCCAGAGAGATAGTACAGATAGCATGCAACTGACCCCATTTCAGTCCTCAGGATGCATATGGTCCCCTGAACCCTGCCAAGTGTTATCCCTGAGCACGGAGCCAAGAGTAAGCCTAGGGTATGCTAGTACTCCTGGGTATAGCCAAGAATCAAGAAACAAACAAAGACCAAATTCAAATTCAAAACAAAGACCTCTTTCCTTGTTTGGGCATGGCTTGCTTCTCCCTGTATCTTCACATGATTTGCTCTCTGTACATATCTTGTCCTACTTTCCTCTTGTGTGGCACCAACAATATTGGATTAGAATCTACCCTAATAATCTCATTTTATCTGAATTACCTCTTTAATTGTCCACTACTCAATGGCACCACATTCCGTGGTATGCTAGGAATTGGGACTTCAGCATGAAATTTGGAGAGGTACAGTTCAGAGCCCGGCAGGTGAGTTGTTTAAGTAGTATCTGAGTATACTCTCTATCTTATTTGGTGTTATGGATCGTCTCAATTAATCAATAAGCTCTAGAGATCTCTATTAAGCCTCTACCTGGACTCCTACTAAGGTTACCCTTGGACCATATTTCTATAGTGAATCATGTTTCTAGCCAGTGGTCGGCTTCAGTTGACTACAAATATTAGCCCATTCCTGGGTTTTGGTGTGTGTCTGAGCCCTCCCCGCACCTCACTCTGAGAGGTATCCCTCCCCATGAGTGTTCTGCATCCCAGGACCAGTTCTGGAGGCATCATTTCCCCACTTCTCTGCCCCCACTTTGGTTGTGCAGAGCATTTCTGGGACCTCAGGGAAGTCACTGGGCACAGGCTGGCCCCTCTCAAAGAGAAGCATACACATACCCCCCACTCTCTTGGATCCCAGGTGAGCTTGGTGGGTGAGACTTACATGTGTGTTTGTAATTGCTTCCACCAGAGCCATTCGGGTCCTCACTCTCATCTCTCTTATGGGTCAGCCTAAGAATGACCTTGTAGGAATGACTTGACAAACGTCCTTGGTCCCAGGTTCAGGTACTGCTCACTGGCTCTTCTGGAGGATGCTGGGAGATCCTGCTGCCCAAAGCCTGGAGACTTTGACAGTCCTCTCTAGCCTCGCCTGTGGGGATGGAACTTAGTTTGCCCACCTCAAGCTCAAGTTACCAGTTTTAGGTGGCTTCAACCAGACAAACCCTTTGACTGTCTCTGAACTGAGAAGCCCCAGACCACCATGAGCTTTTACTTCTGGTCCTTTGCACATGTTCTCTCCCTAAAATTCTTTTCTCCATGCACTTTGCTGGCCCAGCTCCTCATCACATACCTCGTCATGCTGCAGACCTGTTTCTCAGGTGCTTCTTTATTAAAGAAGCATCGTCTGATTGCTTCCATCTTCTCCCAGAGTTGTCTCTCCCTATTCCACATAACTGGTTCACTCTGAGCAGTAGCAGCACTAAACCACTCATCTTTCCCTCCCTGTTCGTGGATCTTGTCCCAATCCCCACCCAGTGTAGAGCTTATTAGTCAAGAGGAGTAGAGGATATTGAAAGAAAAGGAGCCAAGGGTAGTTTCTACTCACAGGTCCCATGTTGCCTTGCCCAGAGATTGTGACATATTTTTGTTTTACCATTTCTCACCCCTTCAACAAAATGCAGCCGTGAAAGTCGTCAGTGAGTTACACATCACTGCATTTTTTTTTGTTTGCTTTTCAGAAAGGTAAAGCTACATTCTATGCAGTGAAAGATTAGGCTACATTATCTTCTGATTCTTTGACAGTTAGGGACTGAGTCTCCTGCTTCACCCCGCCTAGAAGGATTTTAACATTATAACCCCTAGTTGTGATTCGGCTTCATCCTGGTAGTTGTCAGCAGTGCACCTCATTCCCATGGCAGATCCCTAGGGCAACATTATTTGCTAGCAGATTAAACCCGAAGATAAGAACTAAACCAAGAGTCCCAGGGACTTAGAAGTTCCTAGAGCTAGTATGACACCAGGAAGCCAGACAATGCATCCATTTGCTATTTGGCTCGTTTTGTCTGCTTTGGTATCCCAAAGCACAATGAAGGATAATGGTGTGCAGTGGTGTGCTCTTGATTGTTTTCTCTTTTAATAAAGTTTTCTTCTAATCATGAAAAAAAAAAAGCTGTCTTTCCATTAACCATGTGGAAGCCAGGAACAGTGTTCTACTTGAACTCCCAGGTGGGAATCTTTGCTTGAAATCTTCGATTCTGTATTCTCTGATGGGAAGGGAGAAACGAGATCTGAAACAGAGCTAGTCTTCTAGCTCCAAGCGCTTACCTCAATGTATTGTCTACATATTAAAAGTTCGCTACATTTTCATGTTGGTAGAGCAGTGATTTTTTTTTTTACTGCCTATTATTCCATTCTGCATAATTTTTTTTTTTAGTTAACATCTAAGAAAACCAGTCTTTTGGAAAATGCCATAAAATAAATTGAATTTTCTTGGGTACTGCGGTTTCTCTCTGCAGTGGCTTTCTTTTTTGGCTTTTCTTCTAAGCTGAGCACGCCTCTAAAAATCTTAGCTTAAATCTCTGGCCAAAGTGTGTAACTGTCTGCTCGTTCTTTTGTGGCATCCGAGGTATCTTCCGTGCGTGTTCAGGGCTGAATTAGCAGGCTTCCTCTCTCTTCACTGACACCCACGCAGTGTTCTGCCGAGGGGCACGTTGCCACCATGTTAGGAAATCAGTGGGTGTTCGCCCAACAAGAGAAGAAAGAGAAAAAGACAGAATTGCCAGAACAAGCAAGTTCTTCCTATTCTTCCCCCGTCTGAGAAATGTGCCTCTCCTTTCCCCAAAGCCCCACGCGTGCTACCTGCCAAAGAAAGCTTCCTCTCTGCTCCTCAGACACCGGCTGGATTAGCCTCCTGGCCATCTTCTCACCAGTGCCAGTTTGTGTGTATACATGCTTCCCCCCCCCCCTTTTTTGTTTGCTGTTTATTTTTGCAGCATATTGGAAACAGGACCTTTTCCTATTTCAAATAAAGTTTGGAAGTCATAAACTTTTCCCTTTGAACCCAGGCCTTTGTGCATGTTTTCAGAGAAGATAGTGCAAATTTGCATGAAAAACACCACCCTGACATGTGAATGTCTTTTTTTTCTTAATTTAATAGTTTTTCCGGGGGACTGGAACAATAGCACAGCGGGTAGGGGGTAGGGCATTTGCCTTGCACGTGGCCAACCCGGGTTTGATTCCCAGCATCCCAGCATCCCATATGGTCCTACCCCTACCCCGCCCCCCCCCCCCCCCGCCCCCCAGCACCACCAGGAGTAATTCCTGAGTGCATGAGCCAGGAGTAACCCCTGTGCAATCCCGGGTGTGACCCAAAACCAAAAACAAAAAGGTTCCCCCCCCCTTTTTTTTTGCAGTGCATGGGGCTTACCGCTGTCTCTGTGCTCAGGGATCACTCCTGGCAGGGAACAGCACACCATATATGGTGTGGAAGGCCTCATCCAAGGCAAGCTTCCTACCTGCTGTACTACTGCTCTGGCCCCAGTGAAGATCTTTTTATTACACATGAGCATCATTTCCTTACTTGCGAAGGACAATGACAATTGAAACCGTGTTCATCCCACAAGTGTTAGCGCTGAGAAGATACAGCGCCTGACAAACACTAATAATTTCAGCAACTACTTCTGATGAGCATCTGCAGTGCCCGTGATGTATTTGCTCCCGTCCTGCTCGCCACACCAGGAACGCAACAGGCCTCGAAGTCGCAGACAACCGAGGAGGGAGTTCCGTGGCTCGCCTGTCAGACAGGGCATTCGTGTGGTTTTATAAACAGTAAAACAGCACAACACATTTTCAATTATCTGCTGTTCTGGTAAATATGCTTAATATTTTAGACATTGTTTTTTCTTATTCACAACGCTTTACGGATAGGAATGGATTTCCCGAGATCTGTCCTAGGGCGCAGTGGAAACATGTGTTTTCTTTTTACACATGTGTTTAAATAGCCTCGGTTATTATTTACATTTCTTCCCATAATGTACTCAATCAAAACATTTTCTAGGCTTTCATCCACACATGAGAAGCTTAAAAGGACAATAATGAAAGCAAGTGCCTCTAAAGCCCTCTGTTGAACCGGCCACGGTCTCAGCAAAGAGTATTTTCCCAGTAATGGGCTATTTTTCAAACTTAAATTTTGCACTTTGTACCAAAAGTGTGCTAGAGCAGCAGTGACACCTCATGATGTTTTGTGATCTCAAAAATTGTGGAAGGGGGGATTCATGAGCCATTTTTTGTAGAAAGTGGAAAGAAAACAAAATTGTTAACCTTTTAAGGTTAACAGTTTTCACTGGGAACAGTCACCTGTTCAGAACCTGATCAGAATTGCAATGACTGGTCTTTTGTTCAATTGTTAACATTTTTCAGAAATTAACCCTTCCCCATCACCACCAAAAAAACAGCCCTGAAACACAGAACTTCAAAAAGTGATTAATATTCTCTTCAGCCTACTAAGAATTGGTCAAGCGTCAATTTGAACCTCCAAGAAGACATTTCAGTGTTAGTATAAACTTCATTGGATTGATTTGCTGGCTTGTGAATAAACTACTGTTTTCTCTCCCACCATGCCATTATCCCTTTACCTTCTCCCTCAAACATCAGAAAGACAATGATTTTTCCATCTTACAACAAAGGCCATATTGCCATTGCTTTGTTTCAAATGACAATGCCATTTCTGTTGGAGGTCTTATGATGAGACAAGTTCAGTGTTCCTTTGGAGTCTGAACATTCACATTTACATATGGAGTTTTTGCTACTATTTCTGCATATTTCCAAACTGAAAAGTTCAAACAACTTTACCGAATCCTTTGGGGGTTCTTAGATTCTAGAAAGATCTTTGTCTTCAACTGGAATGTGAGATTTCTCCTCTCTCTTCCCCTTGCCTCTTCTCCTCCCCTCCCCCTCTCTCCCCTCCTCTCCCCTTCCCTCCCCTCCCCTCCTTGCCCCTTTGCCTTGCTTCCTTCCTTCCCCTCCTCTCTCCTCTCTCTTTCTCTCATGGTACTGGAGATTGAACCCATGTAACAATAAAAATTATAAATCCTATTGAAAATCAATGCTCATGTCTTTTTTTTTTTATTGAATCACCGTGAGATAGAGTATTACAAAGGTGTTCATGGTTGAGTTTCAGTTGTACAATGTTCCAATACACATCCCTCCACCGGTGTAATGTCTCAGCACCAATGTCTCCAGTTTTCCTCCTAACCAATCTCCCCCAAATACCCCCACCCCAGCCTGCCTCTATGGTGGGTGCACTTCCCCTCCCTCTTGTTTTGGGACCATACCCATTTGGGACCACACCCATTGATGCTCACTTCTGGGTTCACTCCTTGAGGGGCTTAGGGATCATATGCAGTACCAGGGATGGAATCTTAGTCAACCGTATGTAAGGCAAGAGCCATGCCCTCGGTATACTCTGCCTCTGTCTCCATTTCTCTCTGTCTCTGTCTCTGTCTCTCTCTGTCTCTGTCTCTCTATGTTTCTGTCTCTCTCTGTCACTGTCTCTTTCTATCTCTGTTTCTCTCTCTCTCTCTCTCTCTCTCTATCTCATTGTCCTTCTCTCCTCATTCTCTTCCTCATTCTCCTTTGCTCTCTATCTCCTTTTTTCTCTTTTATTTTGTCTTCTTTTGTTTCCTTATCTTTTCCCTCCTTTGTTCAAATGAAGAGTTCTGCTTTTTCACCAGCTTTATGGAGGGATAGCACAGCAGTAAGGGCATTTGCCTTGCACGCAGCCAACATGGCCGACCCGAGTTCGATTCCTCCGCCCCTCTCGGAGAGCCCGGCAAGCTACCGAGAGTATTCGATATGCCAAACACAGTAACAACAAAGTCTCCAATGGAGACGTTACTGGGCCCGCTCGAGCAAATCGACAATCAACGGGAGGGCCTTTATGAGAACTGATGATGTAATACTAGTATTCCAAAGACAAATCCTCTTTGGTGGTCAAGTAAAACTGTGTCATTCCTGTCCTACTGGGAGCTGTAGGAGAGGAAATGGCAAGTCACCTGCCTTTACATTGATGATAAGGTTGAAATTAAAAAAACTTCTCTTTCCTTGCTAAGTTTGTGATAACATTTGTAATGGTGGTAACTGAATGAAAGGCAGAGGAAAGCCGTATAGCACAGCGGGTAGGGCGTTCGCCTTACAAGCGGCCAACATGGCCGACCCGAGTTCGATTCCTCCGCCCCTCTCGGAGAGCCCGGCAAGCTACCGAGAGTATTCGATATGCCAGACACACAGTATTTATTTAAACCAGCGTAAATTCCCAGCAAGTTGGGAATATGTACTCTGTGGTGTTTGCTGTTTGGCTGCCTGGTGTGTGTGTGTGTGTGTGTGTGTGTGTGTGTGTGTGTGTGTAAGTGTGGAGAAGAGGACATAAGGAGATAGTGAGAGCCCTATAAGGATGTATTTTCCTTTAGCATATCCCATATGTAGTCTTTAAAAGTGCCAAACTGCAGTGTTTGACATATACTAATGACAAAAGCTCTTCCCTCAATCCTACTCATACTTTTCTCCGAGGGCTTACATGTAATTTTTAATGTGTAGAATGACAAGTCATAATAGAAATTATTTACCTTGGCATGTGCTGTTTCTTTCTTGGGAATTTCATGTCCATTACACTATGGCAATGGCCTTATGATGTTTGGGAATTGCCTACAGCATTTACCAGCCTGTTTGTTTCCTTTTATTGTTTCCTTTAAATTCTTTTCATTTGGACAGACCAAAAAAACCACAATATCAACATTTCAAATTCATAGTCTTTGAGTTTCACATAACTAATATTAATAGCCATCAAGGAACTTGACAGAGCAAATAGATACTAGTTAGTCTAACTGATTAAATATCTCTAAGAAAGAATCCTTTGATTTTGAGGAGGAATGAAAAAGGACTCATAAAGGATAACAATTTGGGTTAGTGCTTTGAGACTTAGAGTTGCTAACTAAATGTCTTGGGAATTTGAGGTACTACCACCCAAAAGATGATTAAAAACCGTAAAAGTAGAGAAGCTAAAATTACATTTTTTGTACATACTACTTTTCGTTTACCATTTCATCAATTAAACAGTTCACAGTAATACCTTCTATAAGCTTAGCAGGAAGTTTCTGTTCCCTTTGACATGTTAGTCATTTTCATTATCTTTAATTGAATTTGCCATAGATTTCTGAGTGAGGTATCACAAATCCTTGTGCTATTCCCCGAGAGTTGAGTAGAGTCATATTTAATAACCTCTCAGGTACTCTTAATTATGGAACTTGTTTATATTGGTTGTTCTACCAAATTGCTTTTATTACTTAGAACCTAACCTCCATTCAGATTCAAATTTAACTATTTTGTCATTAACCATAAAACCTTATGGGAAATTTGAATTAGCCTGTTTTGTGAAATATCTTGAAAAAACCTATTCATGTCTGTGTTAAAACAAAAACAAAAACAAAACTGACTCCACATAATTTCAGGCATTAAAAAAAAAGAATGCCTACAAGAGATGCTAGTTTTAATTTTGAGGCCAGGGTCAAAGGGCTTTGGGGTCATAGGTTGGTATGCATACATCCACACAAATGCATATATTTATGTGCTTTGATATGTATTTAATGAATACTATAGATGAGTTTATACCCACACATATAAGTTGCTGCAAAAAAAAAAATCCGACTTCTGAAAGGTCTGAAAGGAGACACCAAAAATATGATTTCCTTACAGATATTTGCTGGAATTTTACTTAATTGCAACCAGAAGTCTGACCTGGAAGTGTAGTGTTTTGACCTCTTAGCTGTCTGGTTTCCTATTTGCGGTGTTTTGCTCTCTCCCAACTGTGAGAAAATCTATTTTACACTGTTTTAACCCTGTATATTCTTAGAATCACTGAAGTAGAAATTATTCCCCTGGGTAAAAAGAAATTCTCATTATTTATAAAAAGGACTTGTAAAGGTTTCTCTTAAATAGAAAGCATTTTTGAAACACTTAGCAAATCTTTCTTTATAAGAAATATTTGAAATAAAATAGCTTCTGAGTTTCCCTTCAAAGTAATGGGAACTTTTGGAAATTATTACAAGGTTTTACATTGCTTAAGTTTAACCTTATTTAAAAAAAACACTTAAAAATCTGATTTTCTTTTCTTCCTATCTATATATCTTTCTCTCTATATATATGTCTCTCTCTTTATTTGGGGGCATCCCAGATGGTGCTCAGAAGGCCTGATGGCCTCTCCAAGTAATTCTCAGTCAACCAAGTCAGCAGTTAAATGCTAGATCCTGAGGATGCCATGGTGCTTGGGCCTTGTGGTGCCACAGATTACCTAGGGGACCATGTGGTGATCAAATGAGGATTGAGCACATACAAGGTGAGCACCCCTGTGCTATCCTACCCCATTAAAGTACTTTTAAATAATAAAATAATCTAGAGATTATATAAGTAGTTCTGTTATGAGAAGGCTTTGTCATACTTTCCTCCTATTTCTGCCTCTTTTTCACCCCACTCTGCTCCTTTACAAGACTAAGACTTAGATTGAATGGACTTCGAGGACTGCAGTGGTGTATGGTGTTCTAATGGGCTCACACCCACTAAAGATACTGACTCAGGATTACTCTAGGGCTAAGAGGCATGCTGCTGGAAAATTAAAGAATTTACACAACACATGACCAGAGATGCATTTGCTAAATTTAATAGAATAAAGAGTATATTTAATAGAATAAAAGAATAAAATTGTTTATCTCTAGGCTCCTATACTTTGTCAGTATGATCAACCTATCACATATCCCATATCAAGATTCTCAAATATTTTCAATTAAGGAAAGCATCTTTCCTTTACTATTTAACTCAGATATCAAGATGAGTAATTCTGATAATTCCCATCCATTTACCTGAAGGACATCGCAGCCCTTTCTTTAAATGTAATTCATTTATTATACAAGTCACTATTTTAAATATATAATTCAGTGGTTTTGACATATTCAGAAAGTTGAACAACTATGACCAGAAACAAATTCAGAACATTTTGTCACTCTGTAAAGAAACATAGTATCCATAAGCAGTTACTTCTCATTTTTTCTCAACACCTTTCCCAATTACAGCCTTTAGCAACCACCATTTTAATATTCTATCTCTGTGGGTTTTGTTTTGTGTGTTTTATACAGAGTCACATGTGGATTCTCTGTAAATGGCTTCTTTCACTTAGCATGTTTCCGAAGTTCATGTGTATTTATAACATCAGTTGTATTAAATTTATTTTTATTGCCATATAATATTTTCATATGGATAAATCGCATTTTATTTATCCATTCATCAGTTCATGGGTCACGGTCCTCCCGTTGTTCGTTGATTTGCTCAAGCGGGCCCAGTAACGTCTCCATCATGAGACTTCTTGTTACTGTGTTTGGCATATCGAATATGTCACGGGGAGCTTGCCAGGCTTTGCCATGCGGGCAAGATACTCTCAGTAGCTTGCTGGGCTCTTCGAGAGGGGCGGAGGAATCGAACTCGGGTCGGCCATGTTGGCTGCGTGCAAGGCAAATGCCCTACCGCTGTGCTATCGCTCCAGCCCCAGTTCATGGGTATCTAGGTTATTTTTGTTAATTAGCTTTTATGTATAGTGATACTGTGGACATCTATACAGGGTGTTAAGTAGTTGTCTTTATTTTACTACCTATCTACTATTTACTTAAGAATGGAATTTGAGGACTAGAAAAATTGTACAGAGTGTTGGCATTGCACGTGGCCAATCCTGAGTCAACCTTCACTTCCACTAAACATTGCCAAAAGTGACCCCTCAGCACAGAGTCAGGAGTCAGCCCAGAGCACTACTGGGGATTTCTCAAAATTCTCAAAGAACAAAAAAAATAAATGAATAAATAGAAGAATGGGATTTGTAGGTAATCTTAATACCCCTGTGTTTAACTCACTGAGGAACTTCCATATTGTTTCTAAAATGGCTGCACTCTCATATATTCTGATCAATGTTTTGCACATCCTCTCTAGTATTAGTTTCATCTGTCTTTTTTTCTTTTTAGTTTTTGGATCACATCCAGCTGTCCTCATGACTTCCTGGCTCGGTGCTTGGGGACCATATGTGTTGCCAGGGATGAAAGCAGGGTCAGCTGCATGCAAGACAAGAAGCTTCCCTGTTGTACAATCTTTTCAGCCCCTTTCTATCATTTAAAAAGACTATAGCCATTCTAGTGGAATGAAGTGATAGCTGATGGTTTTGATGTTCAAGCTTCCAAGATAGTGATATTTGCCATGTATTCAGATACTTGCTATTCATTTATATGTTATCCTTTTAACACTTTTTTTAAAATTAGGGACCACAACTGGCAGTGCGTAGGGTTTATTCATGTCTTTATGCTCAGGGACCATTTCTGGCCATCCTTGGGGGGCCCATTGACAGTACTAGAGATGGAATCACGGCCAACCACTCGAATGACAAGTGCCTTCACTCCTGTACGATCTTTTCAATCCCCTTGCATATCTTTTTTGAGAAGTATACTCAATACTTTTGTCATGCTTTTCATTGGGTTTTTCATTATTGAGTTATAGGAATTCTTTGTAAAACTTACTGATGTTTCTTATTCTCTTGTCATACTTATTATTTCCTTTTGTCTTTTTTTTTTTTTCAAATTTTTGAGGCCGTACCTGTTGGTGCTCAGGATGTACTCCTGGCTCTGAGTTCAGGGATCACTCCTGGAGGACTCAGAGAACCATATGGGGTGCCAGGGATTAAACCTAGTCCACCACATGCAGAGCAAATACCCTACTCATTGTACTATCTCTGACCCCATAAACCTTTTGTCTTCTTTCATAATTATCTTTTCATTTTTCTTGATATCCTTTAAGACATAAAAGTTTTTTCCTCCTATCATTACTCTTTATTCTTTCATTTCCTTTTTTAAAAAAACTATTTATTCATTGAATCACATGGGAACAGTTACAAAGCTTTCAGGTTTAAGTCTCGGTCATACAATGACCCATCCCTTCACCAGTGCACATTTTCCACCACCGAGAACCCCAATATAACCCCCATCACACTCCTCCCCCTGCCTGTGAGACAGATGATTTCCACTTACATCTCTCTCTACTTTGATTATATTCATTATTTTGACAAAAGATGCACCATTATTATTTTGAATTTTCCCCCAACAATCAGACCTGCTGGAAAGGCATCATTAAATAATTTGTTTTCTATTGCTGGTTATGAAGAGCATATGACATATCGCGCAGCCATGATTGAGGCCCCTCAACTTTGGATTTCTGAAATTTTACTAATTAAGTAAGGAGGGATTTCTGTAAAAAGCTGCTGGGTTCTGAATTGGGTCCATGCACCTCTGGGGCCATGGCTGTGCCAGAGAGCCGCTTGGGGGGAGGGGGCAACTCGTGGTCTCGGCGGGGCAGGAAAGACGGGCCAGTTCCACTCCCCATCCCATGAGACCACAGTTGCCCCAGCACCGCCAGCTCATACCTGGCTGTCCAATAGGCTCTGAGGCGGTGGCCACCATGCCCAGGGTGGGGGTTGGGGGGAAGGCGGAAGGGACAAACACCCTTTCCTACCTGGTGGGGCACAGCACTGTAGCTTAATGCATAGTTCAGAAGACATAAAAGTTTTTAATTTTGATATCCTTTAAGACATAAAAGTTTTTAAAGTAGTTTATTTTTGTTGTTGTTGCTTTTAGAATTGGAGTAAGAAACTGTTGCCTAATTGAACAGCATAAAAGAAAAAAACACTTTTTTTTTTTGCCCAAGACAAGGTTTTATATCTTACAATTATACTTTAATTCATTTAGAGTTAATATATGTGCTATGAGTGGTCCACTTATGTCCATTTGCTAGTAGCTCACAGTGATAGCACAGCGGTAGGGCGTTTGCCTTGCATGCAGCTGACCTGGCCAAGCTGGGTTCAGTTCCCTCTCGGAGAGCCCAGCAAGGTACCGAGAGTATATCGCCTGCACAGCAAAGCCTTAAAAGCTCCCCGTGACATATTCAATATGCCAAACTGTCTCAAAATGGAGATGTTACTGGGCCTGCTTGAGCAAATCTATGAACAATGGAAAGACAGTGCTATATATTTATGTTCATTGATTGAGGAGCAGTGCTCAGGAGCTACTCCTGGCTTGATGCCCATCACTGCTGCCTGGAGTTATGGGATCGTGTGGTCCTGAGGACTAGATCTGGGCCTCCTGCATGCAAAGTATATGCTCAGCCTATTGACCTTTCTCTCTGACTTTCTTTTAATTTCTTTCTGAACCCTTCCTCTCAGTCTACACTGCTCAGCTTCCCAGGAGTTAGTAAACAGTGCTGTAGTTGACACAGGCTTCTGTGTGGATTCTCAGTTCTTCCTCAGTGCTTCCAGACTCTGCTTCTACTCTTCCTTGGGGATCTCTTTCCTGCCAGTTGAGTTTCTTACTCAACCTTGTTTACTCAGACATCCTCTCTGTTGGCACAGGCAGTTCCCCCTGCATTTCCTTGTCTGGCACTTAGACTGTAACCATTGTCGCAGTTAACTCCTGTTGACTTGACTCTTCCCTTTCTCCCTCCGACCTCACCCACAGGTCCCTGAAGAGTGAGGCGCATCCAGAGCTTTAACATTCACACGCTGCTTGTATATATAGTATGAACACACAGAGTGTGAGTCAGATAACTATTTTCTGGTTATTTTATATTTATTTATGGGTTTTTTGTGTGTGTGTGTGTGTGTGTGTGTGTGTGTGTATTTGTTTGAGGGCCACACCCAGCTGTGCTCACACCTTACTTCTGGCTTTGCACTCAGGGATCACCCCTGATGCTAGTCTAGGGGCCATATGTGTGTTTCCAGAGATCAAATCTGGTCACCTAAGTGCAAGATGAGGGCCTTACCCACTGTCTTATTGCTCTGGTTTGGCCTTCTGCTTTGGTTCTTAATGTTTAAGAAAAACACCACATTTAACACTGACAGAAAAACAATTGTTTCCTGTTCACACTGTAATGGCTCTTTCTTGTTCCTACTGTTCCTATAATTTCTCTGCTGAGATCATATTTTTGTTTGTTTGGTTTGGGTTTTGATGATAGTCCTTTCAAACAGTGCTCAGGGTGTCCGTGAGCCTTTTCTAGTGTTTTTTTGGCCAATCAGGTCAGACAGTTGAATGCTAGGATCCAAGTATGTGGTGTTGCTTGAGTGGTCACTACTGGGAACCCCCATGGCCTCCCCAGTGGGCTCAGTGGGATCAAATTGGACTTGGGTGCAAGCAAAGAATGTGCCCTAGCCCCTGTAGACTGACTCCTCAGCCTCCTGCCATTATTTCCAAGGTCAGAAACAGTAAAATCCCTACTTAGTAGAATGCTTCACATATACTTTTGGTTTTTGATATGGTAATAACTTTTTTTTTTATTGAGTCAATGTGAGATACAGTTACAAAGCTTTCATGTTTGAGTTTCAGCCATGCAATTATCAAACACCCATCCCTCCACTAATGCACATTTTCCTCCACCAGTGTGCCCAGTAACCCTCCCCCCATCCCAACCCTCCCCCTGCATCTATGGAAGACAATTTCCCTCATACTCTCTCTACTTTTGGGCATTATGGCTTGCAACATAGATACTGAAGATGCTATCACGTTTGGTCTTTTAGCACACAACTCCCGTCCCAATGAACCCTCCAACCATCATTGACTTAGTGATCCCTTCTCTATTCCAGCTGCCTTCTCCTGTAATTCATGAGGCAGGCTTTCAACTATGAAGCAGTATTCCTGGCCCTTGTGTCTACTGTTCTTGGTGTCAGTCTCATATTGTTATTTTTTATATTCCACAAACAAGTGCAGTCATTCTGTGTCTGTCTCTCTCATTCTGACTCATTTCACTTAGCATGAGGCTCTCCATGACCATCCACTTATAAAGCAAATTTCATGACTTCATCTTTCCTAACAGCTGCATAGTATTCCATTGTGTTGATGTATCAAAGTTTCTTTTTTTTTTTCTTTGTTTTTGACTTTTTGGGTCACACCTGATGATGCTCAGGGGTTACTCCTGGCTCTGCACTCAGGAATCTCTCCTGGCGGTGCTTGGGGACCATTTGGGATGCTGGGAATTGAATTTGGGTTGGCTGTTTGCAAGGCAAACGCCCAACCTACTGTGCCATTGCTCCAGCCTCTCAACCAGTCATCTGTTCTCGGGCACTTGGGTTGTTTCCAGATCCTGGCTATTGTGAACAGTGTTGCAAGCTTCATATATACTTTTAAAATAAAACAAAAAAGAAAAAGACCCTCTACTTTACTTCCAACACTCAGTAACAGCTCATCATCCGTATGATTACATGAAACCAATTAGTGTATAAACCCCTAGTAAGTGCAGCTCAAAGTTGGCAAACAGGAATGCTTACTGCGTTTCTAAAGAATCTAATTTTTCCTGAACCCAGAAATATTTTTCTAGAAGGGCTTTGTTTTAAAAAGAAATCTTAGGGGCTGGAGCGATAATATAGCAGGTAGGGCATTTGCTTTGCACGTGGTCGACCTGGGTTCAATCCCCGGCATCCCATATTGTCCCCCAAGCACCTCCAGGAGTAATTCCTGAGTGCATAGCCTGAAGTAACCCCTGAGCATCACTGGGTCTGACTCCAAAAAGAAATATATATGTATATATATTTATATGTATGTGTGTATATATATATTTATATATGAGACAGAGATTTGTAGCAGTGCACAGGAATGAACTTTTAAGAATGGAACTCCAAATGCCAGAGAGAACAGCGGGTTGAGCACTTGGCTTTAAATGTGGCTAACCTGGGTTCAACCGTTGGTACTGTATGTGGTTACCCAAGCACCCCCCAGGAGGGATCCCTAAACACAGGACCAGGTGTAAATCCCCCAAGACAACAACCAAAAACAGGGAGATCAGACTAGAAGAGCATCAAGGTTGCAGCAGGTGAAGAGGTGAAAGCAGCTCCACCATGGTGGAGCTTAGTCAAGCCTTAGTCGTTCTTGAGCCAGACAGGAGAAAGGAGGTGATGGGACGGGCTGTGGGCAGGGTCGTGTGGAGCAATACCCTGAGGAAAATATTTCCACTGAGAAAATATGAAGACATAGGAGAGCAGCAAAGTTCAGGGGAGTTGGGTAGGACCGGGGTGGAGCCAGTAGTGCAAGAAGCTGAAGGAAATGCAACTCAATTTCACCCTTGCCTAGGTGGGCATTGCTTTGAAACTCACAAGCTACTCCAAGACTAGGCCCAGAATCTCTAGGTCCCCTTCGAAGACCCCCACAATACTACAGAGGATCCAGTGACTTCGTATGCCGAGAGGAAGGTGCCTTGTGATGGGATCTTCTAATAAAAACAGGAAGAGAGAGAGCTGCCGTGAAAGTAAGGGCAGCTGTGGCCTGAACCATCAGCTGAAGTCAATGAGTGAGAGCTGAGACACCCAAAATAATTTGCATTTGGAAGGTGGTAATGGAGGGGAAAAAGTGGTGTAAAATGGCCTTGTGGCTGGATATCCAGGAAGCTGGGAGATTTAGGATAATGAAACAGTACAAGTGATTTCCTGGAGCCTCAGGGCATGCTGGGTTCTCAAAGGTCAACAAAGGAAAAAGATGTAGGTGGTAGGGAAGTGGAGTTTTCATGGAATGAAGAATAGTTTTCTCAGAGGTAGGCGAGGCCTGGGATGCCAAGCAGGTGCTATATGGTCTACCTGTGTATTCTCATCTGATAGAAGATACTGAGTGCATTGGTTTCTTTCATTTCTTCAATTTCAGGGCCACACCCAGGGGTGCTCAGGGCTTACTCCTGGCTCTGCACTCAGGAATCACTCCTGGCTGTGCTCAGGGGGGCATATGGGGTGCTGGGGTCGAACCTGGTTGACCCCATGCTGTATTATGGCTCCAGCCCTGCCATTTTTTATTTTTTAAATTTATTTGTTTGTTTGTCTTGGGGTCACACCCAACAATGTTCAGGGTCTACTCCTGGATCTGCACTTAGGAATTACTCCTTGCATGGCTCAGGGGACCATACAAGATTGAACCCAGGTCGGCCACATACAAGGCAGACGCCCTCCTGAACTATACTATTCCTCCAGCCCAACCATTGGTTTCTTATGTTGTATAGCATCTTCATTCCTAGAATTTCCTTGATATTTTCATCGGTGGGAGAAAGGCTAAGGTACATATTTGAATATGTTTTTAAAATCTGAATACATCGTGTTGAGCACCTTGGTCTTCTTTACCTGCTTGACTGCCCATTTCAGCCTTTGAATATAAATGTACACTTATTGCAGGGCTGTTTTTAAAAGATGGCTTAGCTTTCACTCTATGCTGGACAGACTGGAACATGGCTCAAGCCTGCAGATGCATGTGGCTATATCTCTACCCCTGTTTCAGTTGTATTTCAACTATCAGGCCCGTGATAAAAGTATCTCAAGTCTTAAAGTTACTCTTCTGATTGTTAAGTGCAGTCATGTGTTTACATGAGATTTAAGGTAGATGAGAACTTTACAGTTATCTATATGATTTTTTTTTAGGTTTCCTCTTGTTATCAGCTTTAGAAAATGTATTCTAAAACTTATGGTTATGAGTCATAACATAATAAAGAACACTTTGATTGTGATTCACAATCACGATCATGATCATCCAGTTGTTCGTCTATTGCCTTGAGCAGGCCCCAGTAACATCTCCTTTGTCCTAGCCCTGAGACTTTAAAAAGTGGCATATTTAAGGCTCTTTCAGGGCTAGGAGAATGAGACTCATTATTGTTACTGGTATTTGGCATATTGGGTACGCCACGGGGAGTTTGCCAGACTCTGCCATGTGGGCAGGTTACATTCAGTAGCCTGCCAGGTTGTCCAAGAATGAGATAATAAGATGTCCATGTCGCGCGGGCGCATTCTCTTCTGGGAGCTGGGTTTTATAGTCTCTGGGTCTTGGCTGTTGATGGGATTACACAGCGTCAGGGGGCCAGTTAGTGGGTGTGACCCCTGCCTACTGGAAGATGGAGGATCTGGGTGGAGGATGCTCAGCCCCGATTCAAGCAGGCTTGGAGATCTCAGCCCCGGGACCCGCATGCCTTTGTTCTTCTGCCAGTACCTTCATGCATGTGGAGAGTGGTCACAGCTCCCAGAAGAGAACAGCACAGAGTCTCCTGCCCCTGCACCTGGCTATCCTCGCCGGGGCCCCTTAGAGGGGGTTGGGTTGAGTTTCCCTCCCCGCCCCGAGCAGAGCTCCAGCAGCTGAAGACCTCCAGAACCAGCCACAACCACGGTGAGACCACTCTCCACACGCATGAAGGTACCAGCAGAGGAACAAAGGCATGCAGGTCCCGGGTCTGAGATCTCCAAGTCTCCTCAGATCGGGGCTGAGCATCCTCCACCCAGATCCTCCATCTTCCAGTAGACAAGGGTCACACCCACCAACTGGCCCCCTGGCGCTGTGTAATCCCATCAACGGCCAAGACCCAGAGACTATGATTCACAATATAGTAGATAATACATATTCCTTATAAAATGTTGTTTTGCGGGGGTGGGAGAGATTCTACAGTACGTTTGGCACTTGCCTTGCATGCGGACGATCCGAGTTCAATCCCCAGCACCACACATGGCCCCTAAGCCCAACAAGGAGAGATGTGTGAGCGTGGAGCCTGGAGCACTGCTTGGGTGTCACCTCCTCTCCCCCCCCCCCCACAAAATGTTATTTTCAAAGTTAGCAAATCACCAAGAAAAAGCTTTCTTTTGTGATTCATGTTCTGATTCTTCAGGAGGAGGCTATTATTAACACAAGTAGTTTTTTTAAAAAAATAAATCACCTTTAAATTTCTTGAAAATTTTCATAGAATATCTGTATTTATTTTAAAAACATGTTCTTCAAGGGACCGGGGATATTGTACAGTGGGCAGGATGGCTGCTTGCATATGGCCAACCTTGGTTCTATCCCCAGCACCACATGTGGTCCCCCAGATACTGTCAGAGCCTGAAGTATGCAATGATCACAGTTGGGTGCCTATCCCTTAGCCCCCCAAAAAAATTCTTGAAAAGAATCTTTATTTTTAAATTTAAAACTTTCTAGAAAATTTAAATGATAAACCCCCCCCCCCCCAAAATATAGCCCCTAATACATACCATTACCTGCCTTTCCAACTTTTTAAAATTTTCACATCTAAGTGGTGCTTCAGAGGCCAGGGCCCCTTCCCACGGATGAATTCTAGGTCAGCCAGGCCAGCAGTTCAGTGCAAGGGCCCAAGAGTGCAGTGCTGCTCAGGATCTGCAGTGCCCCAGAGGTTCCCAGGGGCCCTCTAAGTCACACATGGCTGCTCTCAAGGGCTTCCAGGGCTGCTACCAGGGGACCTAGTGGTGCTGGGGCTCAAATTGGGGTTAGCTGGTTGCAGCCCTGCCCTACCTCTCAGACCCTGGGTGTCACATCTTAAATACATTGTCAGTGTTGTTTTATGTATATCCTCATCCGTTTTTTCTTATCCTCTCCCCAGATTATTTTAAAGTAAACCCAAAGTTCTCTTATAGAAATTTGTACATATTCTCCACAAATGATTCAGAATACACAACTCTAAAAGATAATTAAGATCGCTTTCTTTAAAAAATGAGAGAAAGAGGGGCTGGAGAAATAGCACAACAGGTAGGACATTTGCCTTGCACATGGCTGACCTGGATTCAATTCCCAGCATCTTATATGGTCCCCCGAGCACTGCCAGGAGTAATTCTTGAGTGAATGAGCCAGGAGTAACCCCTGTGCATCGCCAGATGTGACCCAAAGAAAGGAAAAAAATATGTGTGTGTGTGTGTGTGAGAGAGAGAGAGAGAGAGAGAGAGAGAGAGAGAGAGAGAGAAGCACCAGAGGCAGGCTGGGAGGTGAGGGGGTTGATGGGAGGGAAACTGGGGAGACTGGTGCTGGGAAATATACACTGGTGTAGGGATGGGTGTTGGAACACTGTAATGAATAAAACCTAATCATGAATAGCATAGCTTGGTAAGGGTCTATCTCACACTGATTCAATTAAAAAAAAATAAAAGATTTAGTGCAGTGGTTAGGGCACCTTCCTTGCATGCCACTGACCCAGGTTCAGTCCCAGCTCCCCTTAGACAGCCAGAAGTGATTCCTGAGCTCAGAATCAGAGCTAGGAATCAGCCCTTGTGCACTGCCAGATGTGACTTCCCCACCCCTCACCCCCCAAACAAAAGATTGAAATGCCATTAGGGAAAAAATATTAGTTTCTTATATAAACAAACTATTCTTTCCACCCTTTACCCAAACCCTCCATTTCTTATTGTTGTTACATTGTCTGGGGATGACATTTATGCCCATTTTTGTTCGGGGTGGGAGGCATACTGAGCAGTACTCAGGGCTTATTCCTTGCTCTGCACTCAGGAATCACTCCTAGCAGGCTCAGGGGACCATACAGGGTGCCAGGGATCAACCGGGTTTGCAAGGCAGTGTCCTCCCTGCTGTGCTATCACACTTTCCTGTGCCCCCTTTTGTGAGGGGAGAATCTCAGTTCCTGGGGTCATACTTAGTGATATGTGGTGGGGTAGGGATAAAACTAGCAGCATCCCACATATAAGGCAAGCAGGCTACGGTGAGTAACATCACTGGGCCTTCTTCAGTAGTTTTGTAGTTGGGCTGGTCAAATCAGGATGTAAATAAGTGTGCCCACATAGTCATTGCATTTGATTAATTCTCTTTGCCATAGATGAGTATCTTTAAGAACCTATAGGTATCTCCTCTCCCTACCAACTTTTTTCTTGCTGTCATTCCAGAAAACTGGGCCAAGTAGTCCCTGAAATTTCCCATATTTGCAGTTTGGCTGACTGTATCTATTTGATTTTATAACATAATCTTCCAGTTTCTTTCTTCACTGTCAGCTGTGAGATAGATTTGCAGACTTGGTGAGATTGCATTCCCTTTTTTTTCTTGTGCAAGAATATTTTGTGGGTAGATCAGTGTACTTCAGCACAGTTGCTTCTACTGTACCTTTTAATTTTAGATTAAAAATCTGTATAAATGGAGCTTCTGCTTTATGGTTATAACACAGTACTTTAGATGTGATCATTTGGCATTTGCATCATCAGTGAATATTATATAAGAAGACCAAAATTAGAAAGACGCCTTTGCATATTCAGCTTTGCTTTAAATGGACAGTTAAGATAAGAGTATCAAGGTAGCTGTCCGGAAATAGTAAAACCTGAGTCATAGCATACATAAAGAGTTCTTTTTGAAATCTGAGTTTATGTGGGATCTGATTTACCATCTTTATTAAGAGTATATCATTGAAGAACTATCAGTTTAATTTTTACATATCTGTAGCACTGTACTGTCCTCCCATTGTTCATCGATTTGCTCAAGCAGGCCCAGTAACATCTCCATTGTAAGACTTGTTGTTACTGTGTTTGGCATATTGAATACGTCAAGGGTAGCTTGCCAGGCGTTGCCGTGAGGGTAAGATGCTCTCAGTAGCTTGCCAGGCTCTCCCAGAGGGGCCGAGGAATCGAACCCTGCTCAGTTGGGCTGGCTCTGCTGGGCTGGTTCTGCTCAAGGCAAATGCTCTACCCCTGTGCTATTGCTTTTATACATCAATATGACTTATTTATGTGAACTCTAAGAACTTGGGGAAGATAAAAAATAAAAGTAGATGATAATTTTTTTTCTCTTTCTGTGAAAAGATACATAGCAGGCAGTTAAGAGAGGGAGACAGAGGGAAAAGAAAACAAAGGCATGGGGCCTTTCTTTGAAATCCTCCAGAGGTGTGATAATAATTGAGCTAATATGCATTGGCTTCTCATAAATTGCTTTGGTAGTTTGGGCCTTGAGTACCTTAGAAATTAGCTTTCTCCCCATGCCTCTTCACTGTTGCTATAGTACTCCTGTTAAAGACCTATTTGTTTGTGTTTAAGGAACTAGAATAACTTTTCCTACATTCATTTACAGAGCTTGCATTTTGTTTTTGTCTTCCAAGAACTCTGCAAAATACCACTATTCCACTGGCAAAACTTGCTATGTATTTCTTAGTAAATCAACAGAAAAAGATTGTGACTTCTAAACATGAACTTTACATCAGAATCCTCTGTAGATGTTCAAAAGAAATTCAGTTCTCTGGCACCCACCCCTGGGTACTTCAGGTTCTTAGTTTCCTGGATGTAGGCATCTGCATGATGGGAAAAGACCCCCGCCTTAGAGATTCAGACTCCCTAAATGATTTAGATATGAGCAGTGAACTCATGCTTGAAAACGGAAAACACTCTAGACAAATAATTGCTTACTTGTATTCATCGTAGTTTATTTAATAGGTGAAAGATAGTAGGATTAATGATAAACTTTAGCAATGTTTAGCATTTGAATGCATCAAAAATGGGAAGAAAACGTAACATCTTATAAAAATGACATGCAAATCCCATATGACTTCGACATTTCTAAGAGGAACATTTGCCACAGATGCTGAATAGAAAACTGGTCAGAAAATAGACTGTTAAAACACCAGAGGAGAAAGCAGTGATGCGTGTCAATTTCAGATGCCTGGCTCATCTCTGTATGACATTGCCTGTTAAGCAAACCAGCAGGAGATTGGGGAAAGAAAACAGGAGCGCGATGTGGACAAAACAATGATCTTCCTTTAATTTTGTAGCTTGCCCTGAAGCTCCCAGGCTGTCTCTTGTTTCTGATCTTCCCATGTTCCTAGAAGAAAATGATTGCATTTTCACATCGCTTTATTGCTTTTATTCATTTTCCTCCATAAAACTACCTCAGAAATGCTGTCAGCCTTCCTCATACTTCCCAACACTTAGTAATTTGTCTTGTTTTGTGAATACTAATGTTTTCAACCCCCTTTTTCCAAGACTTGAGTCTTTAAGAAGAATCCCTCTTGCTGCCTGTGGTTTTTTTTTTCTTTCGTGTGTGTGTGTGTGTGTGTGTGAGAGAGAGAGAGAGAGAGAGAGAGAGAGAGAGAGAGAGAGAGAGAGAGAGAGAGAGGAGGGTGGCGGAGCAGCACAAAGACTATACCTGCCATCCTTTTCAGGGTTACTCCCTGCCACTTTAGGGGACCATGTGGCACCAGGGATCACTGACTGCAGCTTGGAAAGCCTGTGATCCAGCCCGTGAACCATCTCCCCAACTCCAGTTGGTCGTCAGTTCTTTGTGGGATTCACCTTCTTGGCTGATCCCTGGGTATCGGTTCTCTCTTTCGTCTCTTTATTTGTCACTTGGTATGCTCTGGCTGGGACCTGTTTTGCTCTTTGGCTAGAGTTGCTTCAGTCTACATCTTCAAACTGCACTTCTTGGAAATTCCTCCTTGATTTCTGCTTGATACTTGGATAACTTCTCCCAGGCCTCGAACTGGCTCTTCATCTAAAGTTGGTTCACTATCTTGCCAACACTCCACACCTTCTCTGATTCTAGGCATTTCACCATTTACATAGTTAATTAACACAGCTGGAAAATTCATTGTTGGAATTCATCCCTTTCTGCGCATGTTGGTTGCTGACAACAAAAATTGTCTCTGATTTTATCTCTAAAGTTTGCCTTGAGTGTGTCCCTTTTTCATTAGCATGACTATGATCCCTGCTTTTACCCATTTGTCTTGCAGTAGCTTCTACTAGCTTCCGCCACTGTATACCATAGTGAAGATGCAGGCTGTGTGCTAAATGTCTTGATTTTTCTAAAGAAGCTGAAAATCTGTTTTTTTTTTCATGTAAATTTTACAACTCTTAAAGTATTTGCAATAAACCAAGAGCACTTTAGAGGAATACCTTTGTAGATCAGCTTGTGATCTGAGTTAAATATAGGACAAAAATATAAGAAAATGTTAATGAAAGTGATTTCTTTTTATTCTGGCAAGAAGGAAAGGTTATATATTAGAATATAAAAGTATGTGTATGTGACTAAAATGTGGAAAGTATTCTATAGCCTATAGAATACAATGTAGTTGGAATATAAATGATAAGCTGGGTGAAATGCTTTTAATTAAAGGATTAATTAATTCATTGTAGAATCATTCTGAAAACACAGGGAAAGAGCAAACTTAAAAAAAAGGTTTTGCAGCTTTTGAGAAATGAACAAAGAACATACAGACATACAAAGAATTATAAACATCTAAAGTGAAATCTTTTTTTATTTGTAATAAAAATTGAAAGTAAATAAGAAAGCTGTGAACTCTGGCAATTCTAGTTAACCTGTTACATTGGTGATGGATGATATTCCCAATATGAGTGAGATGCGAGGAAGTGGAAATGATAATTGGTGAACTGTTACCAAATGGAACTAGAAATAAGTATCAGTGGTCATGTGAATTGGGTTTTTCTTCTGGGATAGAGTGTGACTATATTACATAAGTCAAGAGTTCATCATAATATAGCCACAATTGGGCAAGGGAAAATGGATTCAGCCTAAGAAGAAAGTGGAGGGGCCGAAGCAAGAGTACAGCGGTTAGGGCATTTGCCATCCATGCGACTACCTCGGTTCAATCTCCAGCATCCTATATGGTTCCCCCAGCACCGCCAGGAGTAATTTCTGAGTGCAGAGCCAGGAGTGATCCCTGAGCGTTGCTCGTATGACCCCTTCCACCCCCCCACCAAAAAAAAATGGTGGAAAGGGCATGAAGGCAGAAATAGAAGTACAAAAGACCAGTGGGTTTCAAAAATTAGTGAAGGAGTTAGTGTCAGGTTTTACAGACAAGCCCAACATGTCTTTGGATAATTTTTTTTTTTCAAAGGAACTAAACATATTGCAGGAAACTCACAAACACCAAAGACTTAAAAGAGATCTTAAAGACTGCCAGAAGAAACTAACAGATCATTTCTGTAAAGCTAACCAAGCAGCAGCAGAAATGGAAACCAAATCACTGAAATAACTTCTTCATGGAACTGAAATTTAAAAAACAAAAACAAAAGCAAATTTCAACCTAGAATTCTTTATTGTATGAAATTGATTTTCAAGATGAAAGGTAAAAGAAAGGAATTTCATACAGCTGACAAGTTTGCTACTCATAAAACTTTATTAAAGGACTTCCAAGGGATGTTTTTCAGGAAACAGGACATGATGCCAGGAAAAAGGCCTGAAAGACAGGCAACTGTGAACAAAGAAAATACTAACCTTCTGGATGCAACTGAACTATAAAGTTGAATAATTTTTAGGATTTATAGAAAATCCTAAAAAATCACCTATAAAAATCCTAGAAAGAATTGACAGATACTAGGGTTCTGTGATTTATGGATTCTTAGGTCTTAACTCTTTTTGGAGGCGTGTAAAAATATGGACAAACCTGCCTTGTTAGGTAAAAATGCTTATTAAGTATGTTATAGTATAAGTACTACAAAAATGAAAAGGGGACTTATAAATTTCAAAGTTGAAGAGGTTAAATGAAATAGAGGTAAAGTAAGATGATAATAAAAGACAACAAATTTAAGATGATAATAAAAGAGTTTTATGAAAATCATAAAAAGTGAATCAGTGAAATTAACACCAAATACTAGCTTTGATTTATTGATAATCACAGTCAAATGTTGACCAACAATGGAGTTTAAGGCTCAGTTGTTAAAAATTTTATTCATGTTACTTACAAATTATTCCTAAAACATAAGAGCTCAGAAGTTTATAGTAAAAATAAGGAAAAAGCAAACAAGTTAAAAGTTACCTATAAAGTAACCACAGTATATTAATACAAACTCTAAATACCTTTAAGACATAAACCCGTAAAGATAAAGAAGGCACTGAAAATTGATTAAAGACTAATTCACTTAGCATTTAATCACTTTAAGCTTATATTCACTATAATAATTTCTAAAATTTCACTTACGATGTACAAAACTAAAGCAAAATTAGTAAACCTACCATCATAAAGGGATTTAAATTTTAATCCTATTTCTGCTAATTAATCAAACAAAAAAGATATAAATTTGAGTAAACCTCTTAACAAGTGTAAGTCAGTACACATACTTTGAAGATTAGAATTCCCTTTTAAAAAAAAGAAATTTAAGTTTTACACAGCAGAAACTCCATCTGCACTTCTATGTTCATTGCAGCACTGTAACCAGAATCTGGAAACAACCCAAGTGCCCAGAACAAGCAACTGGATAAAGAGGGGTGTAAAAATGTGGACAAACTTGGGTAACGAAAACAAAGAATAAGTAAAGAAACAAAGGTACATCTACGCAGTGGAATACTACGCAGCTGTTAGAAGAAATGAAGTCATGAAATTTGCTTATAAGTGGATGGACATGAATATCATGCTGAGTGAAATGAGTCAAAGAAGAGGAATAGATATAGAATGACTGCATTCATTTGTGGGATAGATATATGTATATATATGTATATATACGTATATATGTGTATGTATAATACTACATTGAGCTGGAGCGAAAGCACAGCTGGTAGGGCATTTGCCTTGCATGCAGCCAACATGGCCGACCCAAGTTCAATTCCTCTACCGTTCTCGGGAGAGCCAGACAAGCTGCCAAGAATATCTCGCCCACACGGCAAAGCCTGGCAAGCTCCCCGTGACGTATTCAATATGCCAAACACAGTAACAACAAAGTCTCACAATGGAGACGTTACTGGGCCCACTCAAAAAAATCAATGAACA
This sequence comes from Sorex fumeus, assembly GCF_029834395.1. Taxonomy (NCBI): domain Eukaryota; kingdom Metazoa; phylum Chordata; class Mammalia; order Eulipotyphla; family Soricidae; genus Sorex; species Sorex fumeus. The sequence goes on from NW_026606101.1 coordinate 28,051,588, forward strand.
ACAGGAGGACAGTGACAGTGACAGTGACATATATACGTGTATATATATAAAATCAGGCTGTAGCTATAGCATAGCGGGCAGGGTGTTTGCTTTGCATGCAGCCAACCTGGGTTCGATTCCTTCGTCCCTCTCGGAGAGCCTGGTAAGCTGCCGAGAGTATTCCTCCTACACAGCAGAGCCTGAATAGCTCCCCATGGGATATTCAATATGCCAAAAGCAGTAACAACAAGTCTCACAATGGAGACATTACTGGTGCCCACTGGAGCAAATCGATGAACAACGGGACGATAGTGCTATAGTGCTATGTATATATATGAGGTTAATATCCAAGACCAGGAAAAACAGGAGTCAAAAGGACTGGCCAGTGGTTGGAAACTTGCCACAAGTGAGTGTGGGGTGAAGGGCAATTAGAATAGAGAAGGGACCAGTGTGATAATAATCTGTAGAAATGATCACTCTGGATAAGAACTGAGTTTTTAAAGTAGATAAAGGGATATTCATCATGATCAAAATCACGATCATCCTGTTGTTCATTGATTGCCTCGAGCAGGCACCAGTAACGTCTCCTTCATCCTAGCCCTGAGATTCTAAAAAGTGCCACATTCAAGGCTCTTTCAGGGTTAGGAGAATGAGACCCATCATTGTTACTGGTATTTGGCATATTGGGTATGCCACGAGGAGTTTGCCAGACTCTGCCGCATGGGCAGGCTACACTCTGTAGCCTGCCAGATTGTCAAAGCAAGAATGAGATAGTAAGATGTTGCGTGGCCGCCATTTGTGGCCGTGCACTTCCGGGAGCTGGGTTTTATAGTCTCTGGGTCTTGGCCGTTGATGGGATTACACGGCGCCAGGGGGCCAGTTGGTGAGTGTGACCCCTGCCTACTGGAAGATGGAGGATCTGGGTGGAGGATGCTCAGCCCTGATCCGAGTAGGCTTGGAGATCTCAGCCCCGGGACCCACATGCCTTTGTTCCTCTGCTGGTACCTTCATGCATGTGGAGAGTGGTCTCAGCATGGTTGTGGCTGGTTCTGGAGGGATATTCATAACCTTTTCAAATCATACTGCCCAAAAGAGGGGAGAGAGAGAAAGAGAGAGACAGAGACAGAGAGATATGCCTGCCATGGATGGAAGGGAAAGCCATGGTGGGGGGGCGGTAGGGAAACTGGGGACATTGGTGGCAGGAAATGTACTCTGGTGAAGGGACAAGTGTTGGACCTTTAGGAACAACTTTGTAACTTTGTATTTCACTGTGATTCAACAAATAAATAATTTTTTAATAAAAAAATCAAGTTTTCAGGGAATAGTTATGAAACAAGACCACATTAGACTATGAAGCAAGCCCCTCAACTATGAAAGAATATCTTACATAGACAATTCACACCCTCTGACAATAATAGACTCAATTAAAATTTAACAAAGAGGCTATTGTGGAAATTAAAAGTATACTCATACATAGCATATGTTTCAAAAAGAAATCTTAATTAAAATATGAAAATATTTCAAATTATCCATAAAATATTTTAAATTACTGATAAAAATTAAAACCACGTGAGTGCCCTGCTCACCTCTGACCTGCCCCCAGCCCCTCGAGCATACATCCATCTGGTGGGCAGGGCCGGAAGTGCCCAAACCCAGGCACTATCCTTCGCTTCATGTGACTCGCACAGTCGTGCCTGGGCCCCATATAGGCTCTTCTGTGCTGGGACCTGGACGCCATTCCTACCCCCTCCCAGCCCTGCGTGGAGAACATGAGGCCTTCCGCCACCTCTGTGGGGACACCAGACAAGCTAGCGGGAAGCTGAAGATCAAGAACACGTGCGGCACTAGGAGCAGCCTGAGACCCACTTTGAGGACAGCCCCAGGTACTGGCAGCTGCTGAGCCACGACCTGGGTGATGTCCCCAGTGACCCGGTTCCTTCTGTCCTTAGCGGCCTTGTCCACCCTAACAAGAAGCAGAGCAGCCCACCTCCTCCCTGCAGGCCAAGAGGACTCAGAACCCGCCGAGTAGAGACAGACCAGACCCTCAAGAAGACCTGGGGCGGTGGGCCAGGCCTCCTGGACCCAGGGGACAGCGATGGGGAAGCCGAGTCCAGCCCTGCAGAGGGCCATGCACCCACCCCCGAGGGACTGGATTTGGGGCCTGGCAGAGCTGTGGGTTACAGTCCTCCCCAGCGGGCATTCCATCTCTGGAATGGAATAAAGATTCTAGCTGGCCAAAAAAAAAAAAAAAAAGGACTTGCTGGGAAACATACCTGCAGCAATTTGTGGACTTAAAAATGTTTGTCTGTACTACAAAGCAGTAATAATTAAAACAGCATGGTACTGGAACAAAGGCAGAACTGCAGACCAGTGGAACAGGGTTGAATACACTGACATCTCTCCTCAATCATATGCTCATCTAATCTTTGATAAAGGTGCAAGTAATGTGAAGTGGAGTAAGGAAAGCCTCTTTAATAAATTGTGTTGGCATCACTGGACGGCTACATGCAAAAAAATAGGCTCAGAACTCTGCCTAACACCATGTACAAAAGTAAGATCAAAATGGATTAAAGACCTCAACATCAGACCAGAAACCATAAGGTACATTGAAGATAAAGTTGGCAAAACCCTCCATGACATTGAAGCTAATGGTATCTTCAAAGATGCCACGCCACTGGCCGAGCAAGTGAAAACAGAGATAGATAAATGGGACTATCTTAAACTAAGAAGCTTCTGCACCTCCAAAGAAACAGTGACCAAAATACAAAGACAGTCTACAGAATGGGAAAGGATATTCGCCGAGTACACATCTGACAAGGGGTTGATATCCAGGATATACAAAATACTGGTTAAACTCCACAAGAAGAAAACATCCAACCCCATCCAAAAATGGGGCAATGAAATGAACAGAAACTTTCTCAAAGAAGAAATCCGAATGGCAAAAAAGCACATGAGAAAATGCTCTACATCATTAATCATCAGGGAGATGCAGATCAAAACCACAATGAGATACCATCTCACACCTCAGAGACTAGCCCACATTCAAAAGAACAAAAGCAACCGATGCTGGTGTGGATGTGGCGAGAAAGGGACACTCCTTCACTGTTGGTGGGAATGTCCACTGGTTCAGCCCTTCTGGAAAACAGTATGGACGATTCTCAAAAAATTAGAAATTGAGCTCCCATTTGACCCAGCAATACCACTCCTGGGAATATATCCCAGAGAGGCAAAAATGTATAGTCGAAGTGACATCTGCACTTGTTTGTTCATTGCAGCACTCTTTACAATAGCCAGAAACTGGAAGAAACCTGAGTGCCCAAGAACAGATGACTGGTTAAAGAAACTTTGGTACATCTACACAATGGAGTACTATGTAGCTGTTAGAAAAGATGAAGTCATGAAATTTACATACAAGTGGTACAATATGGAAAGTATCATGCTAAGCGAAATGAGTCAGAAAGAGAGGGATAGACATAGAAAGATTGCATTCATCTGGGGGATATAAAGTAACAAAGTAAGAGATTAATACCCAAGAATAGCTGAGATCAGCACCAGGAGGATTACTCCATAACTTAGAGGCCAGCCGGGTATCCTAGAGGAAAGGGCAGTTCAGATAGAGAAGGGAGCACCAAATAAAGGATGTTTGGAGGATCCTCCCAGGAGGGGAGATGCATGTCGAAAGTAGACTATGGACTGAACATGTTTGCCACTCAATGCCTCTTTTGCAGACCACAACACCCAAAAGGAGAGAGAGAACACAGGGGATTGCCCTGCCACAGAGACAGGGGGGATGGGGGGATGGGGGTGGGAGGGATATTATCCATGGTGGTGGAGAATGGGCACTGGTGGAGGGATGGGTATCTGATCATTGTATAATTGAAACCAAAGCACAAAAAATTGTAAATCTACAACTTTAAAAAAAAATAAAATACAATAAAGGGGGAAAAAAATGTTTGTATTAGGGGGCTGGAGCAATAGCACAGCGGGTAGGGCATTTCCCTTGCACGTGCCAGACCCGGTTCAATTCCCAGTATCCCATATGGTCCCCTGAGCACAGCCTGGATTAATTCCTGAGTGCAGAGCCAGGAGTAATGCCTTAGCATAGATGAGTGTGACCCAAAAAGAAAAAGAAAAAAACATGTTTGTATTAGGGTCTGGAGCGATCGTACAATAGGGAGGGCACTTGCTTTGCACATGGCTGACGCGAGTTCCAACCTCGCCACCACATATGTCTCCTGAGCCCGCCAGGAGTGATCCCCAAGTGTACCGCTGGATGGGTCCACCTCCCCCAAACAAAAAACTACATACTTTAAGTCAAAATTATAGTATGGAATCAGTAAGGTAAAGAGTGTTATAATATACATTTTGAGCTGTGGCCCCAAAATACAAAAGGAAAAAGAGCTTATATTAGAAAAGAAGAAAGGCTGAAAATAATGAGCTAAGCTTCTGAGTTAAATAAAGAATAAAGGAAATTTTAGTAGGGAAATAAGAATATTAAAAATAAATTATACAGAGAACAATGTTACGCCAATAAATTTGAAGATGAGTGAAATGTAAAAGAATATTTCATACAAATTAAAAGATATAAACTGCAAAATTGAGTTAAGAATAAATAGAAAACCAGAATAGGGCCTAATAAAGAATTTGAACATTTATTTTTAAAGAGAGGGTATCAGTTCCAGATATTTTGGTAGATGAATTCTTCTCTAAGTTAAAAAATGAGATAATTCAGTTTTATATACTGGAACAAGAGTTAACATCCCCAGCTCATTTTATGAGGTTAGCATGACTTGACACTCAGGCTCGAAAAGGGCAGTAAAAGAGAGGAAAATTGCGGGTCATTCTCCCTCAAACTTAAAAGCAGAAATCCTAAACTTATTAGGTTTGCTAAATATTAGCAAACCAAACTTAACAAAGTAGAAAAAATGATCGTGACACCATGCCAAGTTGTTTACCATTACAAAGACTATTAGTATTTATGATGTTAATAAATTAAGGAACAATATATATAACAATATTATCTGCTGCAGATAAAGTAACCATATTCATGATAAAATTTCTTAGAAAATTAGAAGCATGTATTTCTTTTTTAACCAAGAGCATTACAATTTTGTCTACTAACAGCAACAGTCAATTCTAATTAGAAGTTTCAATACAGACAATTATAGGGGGGGAAATAGAGGTGAAAAACTTGAGGTGAAAAAAAATAAAACCAAAGGAAAAAAAGGAGGGAACAAATTTTTTTTTCTTCAAGTAAATGATGTGTAGAAAAGTCTAGGAACTCTGCAGACTAATAATTATAATTAAAAAAGAGTGTTCAAATGGTTTCTCAGCAGTAATTCCACAAATCTAATAAAGCATGCAAAAATTTTGTTTTTTTGGTTTTGGGCCACACCTGGTGGTACTCAGGGCTTACTCCTGGCTCTGCACTCAGGGATCACTCCTGGTAGGCTCAGGGATGATGATATTGGATTTCTAGGATTGAATCTAAGTCTGCAGCATGTAAGACAAGTGTACTGTCTCTCTGGCCCTGGGTATTCAAGAATTTTACGTTGAAATGTTTTAAAATTTATTAAAAGCTACTTTAAACGTTTGTTAGAATTAGGAGATTTACCATAACAAATGGGTAGAAAGTCTCATTTTTATAATAAAGACTTTTTTCCTTATAGTTTTATAGCTTTTCTGATCAAAACTTTTTGCAACTTCTCAAGCCAGTCTCTTATAAGCTATGTGAAAACATAAAGGAGCAAGAATAACTCCAAGACCTGCTGATGGAGAATAGAAGTAGTGTTGGGGACCAGGAGAGGAACTTGCTGCTTATCTATTAAGACTTACTATAATGTAGTAAAACTCAGACAAATTAGAGAGTGCAAATTGATCTGTCGGTGAAGCTAAAATGATAGCCAGCATTATGGATCAGTGTGGACTTTTTCACGAATATTCAATTAGTTATTCATTTGGGCAAAAATGAAAGTGGTTCAACTAACCCTTATTATATGCACAAAGTCTATACCCTAACGTTAAGGGAGTTTTTTGACTTTCTCTTTTACGCTTATGCATGTAATATATAGTAAAGTTAATGTGTTTACAATGGTGCTGACATTTATGGTCTTGATGTATAGTATAACCTTACCTCACCACCACCGAAGAGCCCAAGACCCCATGGGTCTTTTTTTAAATTAGGGTCTATGGGCCAGAGAAATAGTGCAGGAGATGAGGCAGTTGTCTTCTGTGTTGCCAGCTTTGCTCCAGTCCCCTACCTACATATAATCTTCTGAACACAAAGCCAAGAATAGGCTCCACGTACCATGGAAGGTAGCCCAAACCCACCGCACCCAGTAAAAATCTGGTGATAATGCAGCATTTATAATGTGACTCCATTTTTATAAAAAGAAGAATATATAAATAAATATATTTTGAGACTAGGTCTGGAGGACATGAAATGTCAGGGTTGACAAAGAGTCTGTCTCTGGGTGGTCAGAACGTTGGTGACTTAATTTCTTCTTTTATACCTTTTTGTTTTTGACCAGTTTTTAAAAATACATTGAATGCACATTAGTTTTAATTTAATAAAATGCAGTTTTTATTTTGTTTTTTCCCCTTTAACTGTTCTTACATGTTTATTCTTCTAGATTAATTTTAGAATTATTTTTGGCAACTACCAACTGCCGCCTCCCATCACACACAAAAAATAATTTCATTGTGATTTTGATTGGAATTGTCTGGTACATAATAGGCACTCAGTCCATGTTTGTTAAAAAAATAAATATGGGAACAATTCACATCTTTATAACAGGCTTTCCAACCAAGAACATTTTATATTACTCAATATTTTCAAGGCCTTTTAAAAATTAATGTCAGTTTTATGATTTTTTTTTTCAAAATATAAAACCCACACAATAGTAGAAATCATGTTTTCTAAAATTGTATCTTTCCACCCACCATCCCTCCCCCACCCCCAACACACCCCAGCCCCAAAGTGAGTTAAATCCTTTACTGGATTTTTAATGTCATGACTTAGAAGTTTCAGAAAAGATTATTTAAACATAGATAAATATGTCCTACATGATGAGATTAAGGGACAGGTCTGAATACCTGTTTTCAAGCATTTGGTGGTGTCCAGCTTTCCTTCGACTCTATGAAAAAGAGAATACCAGAAAGCGAGCTTCCATGTAAGTGTGAGGACTTGAAAGATCGCAAACTGGTAGTGCAAAGTTGGAGCAGCCGTCAGAAGCATTTCCTTTTGTCGGCACGATGTATTTCAAGTTTCTATTCATTGTTCACTTAAAATTGGGGAAGTTTCCCATTGAAATTCTTGGTTTCGTAAGATGGCAGCAGATGTTTTGCATGTGGAAAGGCAGAAAGACCTTAGGTTTGCTCCCTTATCAGCTGCCAAGAGCATCCCCTGAATACATAACCAAGTGTAGTCCCTGTGCCTGACCAGGTTGGGCTTCCAAACAAAAAAACAAACAGAAAACTTGATCCTCAGCTTTTCTAGAAAGGTTTTCATTATGTAATTTCTGGGGGCCGGAGTGGAAATATATCAGGCAAGGCATTTGCCTTGCATACAGCTGATCCGATGGTCCCCAGGCTCGCCAGGAGTGATCCCTGAGTGCAGACAGAAGTAAGCTATGAGAAGTAAGTTATGGGTGCGGTCCCAAAACAAAACACAATCAATATGTTATTTTTATGCTCTAGTTTTCCTTAGGCAGCTGATGGCTGAGGTTCAATATCTGCTGTCCCTCTTAAACCAGGTGTATGGTCTCTTCAGTTTTCTGTGGTCAGAGCCCCAGGTTTTTTCTTCTGTTTTGCCACATATGCATTTAATTCTACAATCTTTATTCAAATGATGAAGGAAGAATTGAGTTGCACATGGGAAGTGTGGTGTCTTCTTGTTTGGCATTTCAGCATTTAGCATATGGGGCCTAAGAAATAGTAAAAAGTAAGATATTTTCCTTGAATTTGATCCCCAGCTCTGCAGAGGGTCACCTGAGCACAGAGCCAAGAGCTGAGCTGTCATGAGCACTGGAGCATATGTCTACACACACACACACACACACACACACACACACACACACACACACACATGCACGGTTCTGGAACCAGGGGAATGACACAGTGGCTAAGGGCTCATGCTTGCATGCACGGGACCCTGGTTCAATCCTGGGCAGTGGCACAGTTCCTGTATGACCTACCAGCACAGCTGCATGTGGCCGGAACTCTTGAGCTCCACTACAGTGACCCTGGTGGTCCCTATCACAAAGCCCTAACAGCATTGCATTCTCAGGCTCTAGTATTGAATGATTTCACTGGCTGGTTGTCCATCACCAGGAGTGACCTCTAGACCCTGTCATCATTGCTTGGGAGGCCCCTCCTAGAAGAATTAATAAAATATATCCAAAGTCCTAACTGACTGGCAGATTCAATGGCTTCTCAGAACTCTTGTTCCATGATTCCTCCTGCTAGAATAGTCTGTTGGGTTTTGAGTTCTTTATCTCACTTCACATAGTCTTAGACTCTAGCTTGGAATGGGGACCTCCTACTCCCCAAAAGACCACAGACAGATACTTGTCTGGTGTAGTCACAGGATGTTACAAAACTATTAGCAGCCACCTTATTTCAATAGTTTATTAGAAATTGATGTTTCTTATATAAATAATTATTTAAAGGTTGGTGAAGGATTTTGTGGAGAATTTTGAGTTTTGTAAGCATACAATATTATATCACTCCCTTATGCATGGTCTGGCAGTGTTATGATTGTTGGAACCATCATTTTCTATATCATTTCATCTGGGCTTGCATATTATCTAAACATGGTTTTCATATTTAATGTTGAAGGCCTACTTTTATAAACAAAGGATGGGAAAACAGTATGGGAGAGAAATTTACAGTGATTATTTCTCTATTTGTTTTCTTCTCATTTTTGTCTGCTCTGTAAAGCATTATCTCTTTTGGGGGAGCTGGAGGATTTGGGGATCACTCTTTGCAATACTCAGGACATACTCCTGGCCCTGAGCTGGGGGATCACTCCTACAGGGCTCCAGGCATCATTTGGGGAGTCATGGGTTGAATACGAGTCGATGGGTCAGCAAATGCAAAGCAAGCACTTTACAGGCTATACTGTTTTTCCAGCCCTAGCATTCTCTATCGCTCTCAGTCACTCTCTGTTTCTGTCTCTCTCTGTCTCTGTGTATCTCTGCCTCTGCCTCTGTCTCTGTCTGTCTGTCTCTGTGTGTGTGTGTTTTAGTCACTCCTGGTGGTGTCTTAGGATTTTTACTCTTGGGATTACTCTTGATGAGCCTCAGGGGACCATATGTGATATTGAGGGTAAAACTCAGATCAGCCATGTGCAAGACCAGCACCCTACCCATTTTACTCTCTCCAGCCTCCAGAGAAGTGTTCTCATTCAACATTTATGTTTTCAGTAGATTAGTGGTGCCCAGATTTTTTTGGCCTCCCACCCCTTTTCAGAAAAGAAATCTCTAGTTAGTGTCTTAGTGTAACCCTCTGGAAATCTACCTTCTTTAAGCAAACACATAGCACTCCCACCCCCACCCTGAGGGTACTACTGTGCCCCGCTTTCCCAAGTTTTCCTGTGCCCCGTTGGGGACAGAATCACTCACTGTGTGAAAACACTGCCATAGATAATACAATTAATGGGGACCTGGGAGATAGTGCAGCACTTAGGAGTGTAAGGCTGGTAGGCACCCAGTTCAATTTGAGCCCTGGCACCACATACCTCCCACCCCCAGAATCATCATCTTGGGTGGAACCATCTTGGGTGACTTCAAAGCGGAACACCACATTGCCATTGCCAATGATTGAACTCTCCGACCCACAGGGCCAGTATCCCCAGGAATGGCCCCACACTTCGTGAGCATTGCACGGGAGTCTCCACAAAATGAAATTAATAGAACATGTGACAAGTTATTTTATATATGAAGTCAATGTGACATGTAGAAAATTTGTTTTTCTTTTCTTAGTTTGGCCCAAGTGATTATTTTATTCATAGTTTTATGTATTTTTTTGGTGTGTGGAACTAACCAGTTTGCCATTTGTTTTGGCATCAAATAGACATAGCTCTTCTGTGACTCAGAGTCCAGTACTGTCCTTATTTAAAGACTTGAAATTTTATCTCAAGGGAACGTTTTTGGAGTCTCTAATGTCTTGGGTAAAGAGTGAAATTTTTAGCCCAGGACTAAACATTCCATGTATGCACCAAACTGTTTTCCAACTGTATTCTATGTGTACACTCTTGAACTTGTCATGGGAGTATTGATATTTTGGTTCCCACAGAATAATACCTTTTTTTCAACCCCACACATCACCATCAATGATGGTCACATGCAGAACTAGGATAGATGGTCACATATATAACTAGTTTCAGAAGGTCCTACCAGGCTTTTCAAGAGATCTTCACTTGTATCCAGCCTCTCTTTATGTTCTTTGTGACAATGTCAAATAAACTTATTTGTTTATTTTTTTCCCTTTTTTCCTCTGCCATTGATTAAGCTGATTGAATTGGGTATGAGTTCCGCATTCCTTTTTAAAAAATTTTTTTAGTTGAATGTCCTTGAGATAGACCATTAGAAAGCTGTTCATAACTGGGTCTCAGTCATACCATGATCCAGCACCCATCCCTCCACCAGTGTACATTTCCTACCACCAGTGTCCCCTGTTTCCCTACCACCATCTCCTAACACCTCACACCCAACTCCCAGCCTCCCCCTATGGAAGACACTTTCCTTCTTGCTCTTTTTCTCCTTTTCCTTTTGTGTGTAATGACTTGCAATACAAGTGCTAAGAGGTCATGGTGTTCGTTCAGGGCATTCAGTATTTTAATTGGGATGGTAAAGCTTGAATATCTTTTGAATTGGGTAGCAGATTTGGGGTGTGGATGTGACTGCCAAGGCTTCTGGAAGACAGGTCTGAATGGTCACACAGTATGGAGCCCACTTCTTGGTCAGCAAGTAGCAGAGAGCCCCCAAGTACCCTTTCTTAAAACAGACAAGACTGCAATGTAATGTACTTAGGGAGACTTAGCTTTGCTAAACCTTCGTTTCTACAAATTGAAGATTTGATTTCTCTGACATTATTATTAGCTTCTTTTTGTACCAGACTTCAAATTATAATTATAGCTTTAACTAAATTGGTAAATTTCTAGCATTTTAAAAAAGCATACAGGTGAAGATTTGTACGGAGGCAAGTGAGATTCAGAAAAGCAGTTTATGTTCTGAATTAGGATCATGATCGTTGCACAAAAATACAAAATCTAGCTTTCGAGGCAAGATTTAAACATCTTGTTAAAGGTTAGAACTATGAAAAGAGGGAGGGGGAGAAGGAAGTAAGGATAGGAGAGAGGGAAGGAGGGAGAAAGGAAGGAAGGAAGGAAGGAAGGAAGGAAGGAAGGAAGGAAGGAAGGAAGGAAGGAAGGAGGGAGGGAGGGAGGGAAGGAGGGAGGGAGGGAGGGAGGGAAGGAAGGAAGGAAGGAAGGAAGGAAGGAAGGAAGGAAGGAAGGAAGGAAGGAAGGAAGGAAGGAAGGAAGGACGGACAGGGATATTCTGAGCATGAGAGTTTGCTCCATATATGTAGGCTACTGGGTTCAGTTCTTGGTGCTAGAGAAAATGGGGGTTAGTAAAAGGAGATTGATCTAAGTTACAAGTATAAGAGATAAGAGTTAGAGCTGGTTACTTGAACAGAAATGTCATGCTCTATTGCAGTCATGGTATCTTGATGATGACCTAAGAGAATGCCTTTATTAATTTATGTGGTTTTGGGGTCACACTTGGCAATGCTTAAGGGTTACTCCTGAGTCTGCAATCAGGAATTCCCTGGTAGCGCTCAGGGGTCCATATGGGAGGCCACGTGGAAAGCAAGCATACTACTCACTGTAAGTCTCTAGTCCCAGAATGCTCTTATTGTTACCTGGGAGTCTGTGCTCTCTTTATTTTTGTTAAGGTTGTCAAAGTAGCTTTTAATAGTCCTAAATAATCTTAGTTCATTAGTAGCGTAATTTGTACTTTGTTGTTTTTTTTTTAATTAATTTATTTATTTATTGAATCACTGTGGGAAAAGTTACAGAGCTTTCAGGTTTAAGTCTCGGTCATGCAATCATCAAACAGATTTCCCTTCACCAGTACTTATTTTTCACCACCAAGAACCCCAATATACCCCCCTCCCAACTCTCCCAATGCCTGTGAGGCAGATGAATTCTAGTTAACACTCTATCTACTTTGATTAGATTCATTGTTTCGACAAAAGATGCACCACTATTATTTAGAGTTTACACCCCAAAGTCAGACCTGCTGAAAAGGCATTGTGAAATAATTTGTTTTCTACAGCTGGTTACAAGAAGTAAATGATGTCGCGTGGCCACTATTGCAGCCGCGTGATTTTGGATTTCTGATATTTTACTTATTAAGCCTGGAAGTATTTATGCCGAGAGTCAGATAATTATAAGATTGGTCTCTGTGGCTCTAGAGCCATGGCTGTGCCGGAGAGCCACTCGTGGGGGGCAACTCGTGACCTCCGTAGGGCGTGAAGGACGAGCCGGGAACACCCTCCTTCCCATGAGGTTTCAGTTGTCCCGTCAAGACCGGCTCATACCTGGCTTTCCAAAAAGCTCCGAGGCGGCCGCCACCTTGCTGTCCAGAAGGAAAAAGGCCTGTGTTGTCTTCTTTAAATGGAAGCATCATTATGCTTATTTATTTTAAATAGTGATTTACCAAATGCACGTGTCTTGATCAGTTTTGATCAATATGAACTACCATTAGGTCTAAGTGGTAAACTGGGGAGTTTTCATTGCACTATTTTTCTAGCTTTAGATATGTCTGCAGTGTTCCATGATTGTGAGTGATGATGAATGATGAAGGCATCTCGGAATAAAGTATTGTATTGCACAGTATGCCTTCCAGAGCTTGCCTTTAATTGGAAGACTGCTTGTCCAGAAGAGTCAGACCATAGTGTGTGAGACCCACTGTTAGTAGTTGTAGTCACTTGCAAGACCATCCTAATAGGGGCACAGGCCCCTGGAGACATTTCCAAGATCCTCCACGCCTGGTCTCATAACAACCTTGGAAGAAGACTTACTACTGTGATGCATCCTAGTGTACATAGACTCCCCCTTGGCAGCCTTGGGAAAGCGCAAGTCATTTTGGCCATGAGAAAACAGTGAAACTGGGTTGTTTTACAGTAGAAACTCCATCTTGCATATTTGCTCTCTGTGCCTCTGGACTAAGCAATATAATCACCCCATTCCCTTAAAACCTATTAACTCATTGGAGCACAGTACAACTTAAAACTAATTAACCTTATTAATAAACTAATAAACCTTCCTAAGCCAAGATGAAATTTGTTCAATGTATTTGAATTTTTTGTTATTGTTTTCCATTTCCTATTCATGAAGTCATTAAATTTCTAATATAGCCATTTTGGAGCAGCTTACTTCAGATAAAATAAAATAAATGTACCAAAGTTTCTTTAACCAGTCATCTGTTCTCAGGCACTCAGGTTTTTTCCAGATTCTGGCTATTGTAAAGAGTGCTGCAATGAACAAACAATTGCAGATGTCACTTCGACTATACTTTTTTGCCTCTCTGGGATATATTCCCAGGAGTGGTATTGCTGGGTCAAATGGGAGATCAAATTCTAATTTTTTGAGAATCGTCCATACTGTTTTCCAAAATGGTTGGACCAGTCGGCATTCCCACCAGCAGTGAAGGAGGGTCCCTTTCTCACCACATCAGCGCCAGCACTGGTTGCTTTTGTTCTTGTGGATGTGGGCCAGTCTCTGTGGTGTGAAATGATATCTCATTGTTGTTTTGATCTGCAACTCTCTGATGATTAGTGATGTAGAGCATTTTCTCATGTGCCTTTTTGCCATTCGGATTTCTTCTTTGCGAAAGTTTCTGTTCATTTCATTCCCCATTTTTTGATGGGATTGGGTGCTTTCTTCTTGTGGCATTCAATCAGTACCTTGTATATCCTTGATATCAACCCCTTGTCGGATGTGTATTTGGCGAATATCCTTTCCCATTCTGTAGACAGTCTTTGTATTTTGGTCACTGTTTCTTTTGAGGTGCAGAAGCGTCTTAGTTTAAGATAGTCCCATTTGTCTCCCTCTGTTTTCACTTGGTTGGCCAGTGGCATGACATCTTTGAAAATACCATTAGCTTCAATAATCATGGAGGGGTTTGCCAACTTTGACTTCAATGAACTTTTTGGATTCCGGTCTGATATCGAGGTCATAAATCCATTTTGATCTTACTTTTGTGCATGGTTTTAGGCAGAGATCACACAATGGAGTACTATGTAGCTGTTAGAAAAGATGAAGTCATGAAATTTACATACAAGTGGTATACTACATGGAAAGTAATATGTTAAGCGAAATGAGTCAGAAAGAGCGGGATAGACACAGAAAGATTGCATTCATCTGGGGAACATAAAGCAACAAAATGGGAGACTAACACCCAGGAGTGGCTGAGATTAGTACCAGGAATTTTGCTCCATGACTTGGAGGCCAGCCACACGTGCTAGGGGAAAAGGAAGCTCAGATAGAGAAGAGAGCACCAAATAAAGGGTCTTGTGAGGATCCTCCCAGGGTGGGAGAGCATGCTGAAAGTAGATTATAGACCAAACATGATTGCCACTTAATGCCTCTCTTGCAAAACACAGGACCCAAAAGAAGAGAGATTGAACAAGGGGGAATGCCCTGCCACAGAGGCAGGGTGAGATGGGGGGATGGGGGATGGGAAGGATGTTGGGACCCGTGGTGATGGAGGATAGGCGCTGGTGGAGGGATGGGTACTTGATCCTTGTATAACTGAAACCTAAGCACAAAAATTTGTAAGTCTATAACTGTACCTTATGGTGTTTCACTAATAAAAAAATTTAAAAAAAAAAATAAAAATATACAAATAATAAAAAAGATGAAAATTTTAAAAAATAAAGTAAAATAAAATAGTTGCAAAACTCTGGGTAGTTTTAAAAACCTGAGTGAGCCACCCTTTTTTTCTCTCATAAATATTAATGACTCCTCACCTCTTTGTAGAAACTTAGTGCTTGGTGAACAATCAGGTATACTAGAAGAAAGTTAATGTTAAGTCATTTGGGGAGTCCTGGGGGTTAGGAACTGTCGGTAGAATGATAGAGACAAGGATATCAGTTATTTCCAAAGCAGAGATTGCAAGAAGCACAGGACTGATGAATCAGGGTGCTATTCAGGAACTGTGCTAGAAGATAGACTTTTGCTGGTACCTGATGGTTTCATAACATTAAGCAATTCATAGATGTTATTTCTATATATGTATATATACACATGTACATATATATATATACATATCTATATATCTGAAGGCTCCTTCCATTTCAAAGTTGTCTTAATTACAACCCCAAACTCCTCCTATGTCGAAAGATAATATTCCCAGCAGCATGCTTAAATGTGGTTTACAAGTGCCCCATAATGTTGGAATATTCTTAAAACTAATTTTCTTTTGAGAAGGTTTTCACTTTAGAATCTTAATTTGCTTCCTCTCATTCACCCTTTCTTCTCCAAACCTACCTTTTACTCCTATTAATAACCAGGTCTGTGAATTTAGAATACCAATAGAGGTGACCACAGTAAAGATTCTGAGGAGAGAAGCAAAGACTCTCTAGATTCTTTGTCATATTACTATTTAATTTTTTTTAAATAGTTTGTTGTTTAGCAGTTAAGACCTGGTAGTGCTCAGGGCTTACTCCTTACCGTGTCCTCAGGGATCATTCCTGGTGGTCCTGAGAGGCCAGGGATTGCACCTGACTTGGTGTCACACAAGGTAAACATTTTATGCCCTATACTGTCTCTCTGGCCCTGTCAGTTCATTTTAGAAAATAACAGAGCTTCACTTTAGGTCAGGATACATAAAAGGTCTCAGTGGCCCCCTGAGTTCTGTGTAGTTGATTTCATTTAAAAAACTAAAGAATTATATCCTTATCACCCTCTTATCAATGGATAAATGAAATTATCTCCCATTGTATTTTACCAGCAGTGTTTTTATCAGTATATATGCCACCGAAACAATTTAACAAGTACTGAAAATCTCTTTTCAAGTTTTCTTTGAACTTTATTAAGTTTCCTGTAACCAGTGGAATTTCGACTAAGAAGGTACAAATATTTCCTTACCTGTTGTTAAACTTGCCATTTTTCTGGTAGGTGCTATTTGGCATGGGTTTATTTATTTTTTTATTCTCATAACATAATCCTATTCTGGGAGTGGAGGGAGTAGGGGAAAGGTTTCAATGAACTCAGTTCTAGTGATTTCAGTAATAAATCACTTAGAATTTACACAGTTGTATTATTCTATAGGGGAAGGTGTCCTACTGAGACTTCATTGTTTAGCTGACCAAGTAGGATTTAGTTGTCACTCAGCCGGTATCTCTAGATACCAGGCTTCCTGAATGCAGAGCTGGAGCTTTCATAGTCCACTTTAGATTCAGCCCCTTCCTAATAATAACATTTTATTGCTGGGGATTTTGTACAGGGAAATATTTTTGAGGTTTTGAACATGCCATCTGAATTTTAAACACCTCGAACGTTAAGTGTCAGGGCAAAACAAAAGCAGAATTACTCAGATTTCATTTTGTTGTTATTTGTTTCTTTGGAAGCCTCACTTTATAAATCATTACTTTGAAAATCACTTTAATTTTGTGTGTGTGTGTGTGTGTGTATTTGAATCCCAGATTGTTAAGGGATCCTCCCTTAGAAGCCCCCCACCCCCAGGAGTAGGACAAATAAACAGATATTGGAAACCATTTCCACTTTCTCAGTGACCTAAGGAATGAAGTATTTGTTTTAAAGAACTCAGAATAATGCCTGCAGTGTGCATATTTTGTTTGCTATTTTAAGGAGAAAGTCACATGACCCAAATGCAGTCCATTTCAAGTGTGTTAGGGGAAAAAAATATTTCATTATTTCATTTCAGTAAATGTGGTGGTTACCTATCATGGTTGTCACTTGTTTGCAGTTCTTGTGACTAAAGCAATTGTGGCTTCAGAATTCTACCTTATGTAGACAGAACATCACATCTGTGATCATTGAGATTCTAGACCTTTCTATGGAGGTGCCAGAAGGATGCTGAATGGAAACTGGAAACTTTCTGTATCCTTTGCATACAAGTTATTAAAAACAATCATAGGCTTAGACTTGAGAGCTTGTTGGTTCTGGAGAGCACGTCACCTGCAGGTTCCTCACCTGCCAATTCATTTCCTAAGTGCTGTCTCAGAGAGTGAAAGTTTCCTCGGACTATCTTCGAACCTGAGTGCCCTGATGCCTGATGGGCCTTTCTTCCAATGGGCATTAACAGGCACTGAGTTAGTGAGGGATGTTTTCACTTGAACACTTTAGGAAAGTCCTCAATGGAAGAATTTGTGCTTGGAAAGGGGCTGGAGAAGTGGAAGCAAGGGTACTTCTGTGAGGGGACATGCTGGTACCTGTGAATCATCTGAAGTTCCTGAGCTGAGCTCTGCACTGTGAGATGAATGATTATGTCTCCATTTTCAAAGATGGAATAGAATCCTTTGGACCAGATTTCTCTCACTTTACCATATATTCAGGAAATCTATTTCTTTTTTTTCTTTTAGGTATATGATATTTATTTATTATTATTTTTTTAATGAATCACCATGAGGTACAGTTACAGACTTCCAAACTTTTGTGCTTACGTTTCAGTCATACAATGATCGAGTACCCATCCCTCCACCAGTGCCCATTCTCCACCACCAATGATCCCAGTATCCTTCTCATCACCCCCTCCTCATACCCTCTACCTCACCCCACCTCTGTGGCAGGGCATTTCCTTTTGTTCTCTCTCTCTCCTTTAAGGTGTTGTGGTTTGCAATAGAGGTATTGAGTGACCATCATGTTCATGAAATCTATTTCTCATGTGACTTTTGGCAGCAACCTTTTCATTTTTAGGAATAGTGTGCTATTTCACTGAGTAGCTATTAGCCCTAGTCCCTTCTTTAAAAAAAAAAAAAAACGCTGGGGCTGGAGCAATAACACAGCGGGTAGGGCGTTTGCACGCAGCCGACCCGGGTTCGATTCCCAGCATCCCATATGGTCCCCTGAGCACTGCCAGGGGTAATTCCTAAGTGCAGAGTCAGGAGTAACCCCTGTGCCTCGCCATGTGTGATCCAAAAAGGGAAAAAAATGCAGTTGATTTGTCCATCAGTTTCTTAACAGTTTGGAACTAATCAGAAATTAGCTACTGTGAGCATTGTATCTTCATGCTTAAGTTCAATTTTGCTCAAGCAATTTTTTTCTTTTTGGGTCACACCCGGCGATGCTCCAGGGTTACTCCTGGCTCCTGCACTCAGGAATTACTCCTGGCGGTGCTCAGGGGACCATATGGGATGCTGGGAATCGAACCCAGGTCGACCGCTGCAAGGCAAGTGCCCTACCCTCTGTGCTATCACTCCAGCCCCCGCTCAAGCAATTTGAAAGTATCTGCTCCAGTTTGTGCTTCTGCCAGCAGTATGAGTTACTCCACATTCCTGCTGACACTGGGCTCACTTGATCTTTTCCACTGAGACCATTCTGGTGAATTGAAAAATTCTGTGTGTGTGTGTGTGTGTGTGTGTGTGTGTGTGTGTGTGTGTATGTTTGACTGGGGTGGGAGTGGGGGTTTCCTTTTTTTGGGGGGGGACCACACGCACTCAAGGATTACTCGACTCTGTCCTCAAGGCTCACTCCAGGAGGCTACCAGGGGACCATATGCCTTGCTGGGGATCGAACCCAGGTCAGCCGTATGCAAAGCAAGCTCTCTACTATCGCTACTGTTGCTCTGGATTCATTTTTGTCATTTTAAAGTCTCATTCCATAATAAGGCTTTACTGTCCTTGAATTAGAAGTGACTTATTTATAGGTAAAATAAACACTCCTTAAGCAAGTATTAAGTGATTTTAGTAAGATAATAATTAATGAGTATCAGAAGGTAGCCAAGATCTCTGCACTAGCTCAGCCTGCCTGAATTCATCCACTCATTTTCAGTGCCCGATGTTCAGGCTTGTTAGTTTCAGATATCCTCATTTATTCCAAATCAAGTGACAGAAGCACCTCAAGCACAGGAGATCAACCCAGCAGCTATGACCAGACCTCTTGGAAGCGGTTGGAATGTTTATCCCTTCCTCTCAATGGATTTCTTTTACTCTTTCATTTGCTAAATAATTATTGAATGTATGCTGGGTGGCAGGCACTAAAATGGGCCCCTGGGATTAAGTGGCAAGCAACTTTATAATCTAGTGATATCCCCTTGCACTTTACAGGTTATGGCTTTCATATAACAGCTTATTTCCTCCGGAGAGGGATCCGCCTTTACTGCTCTGGGGGCTCCCAGAGTTCTGGTAAGAAACTTGCTTCTTAATTCATCAAGCACCCTGAGGAAGGGTGAAAGCTAAGAAAGGAAGATTCCTACTTGCTTTATTGTTTTCGTATCATTCAAGTCCTGAAGAAGAGTATTTTGAGGTGTTCTTTTAAAGGTTGTTTTGTAGTGCTGACTGTGTCCACTGCCTGGAGAATGGTGAACTGGATTATGCTGAACTTTCCCCTTCACTTCACACTTTCATTGAGCTTTCCGAGTGGAGCTGACAGACAGCTAAACTGAATCACTCCATCATTGTCTGATAAGCAAATATGCACACAAGAAAATGTTTTCCTGGCCCCGAATGGCCAAAGTCCTCTCTAGGTGTGACAAGGCTGGCTTCCTCCTGATTTCCCAAGGTCAAGATGTCCAGCGAGGAAATGATGTCAAACATATCCAGTCAATAACAATAGAACTGGATGCTGATGACTAGTCTTTAAGTTGATCTGAATGTTGTAAAGATAACCTAGTTCAACTTCCTCGAATGATAAGGATATAAAATATTCAACAGAGACTTTAAAATTGGACGATATAGCAGTTTGCTCTTGGAATCATCACAATTATTTGCACTTTCAGAAAAGTTATTTCTTTTTTAAAAAAATTTATTTTCATAAGGTTGTTCACATTAATTGATTACTATTCAGTATATCAACACCAATCCCACCACCATTACACCTTCCCACTACCATTATTTCGAATTTTCCCACCATGGATCAAGCCTGCCTGCCACAGACAGATTCTAGATCATTTCTTTTCTATTGCTTATTATGACTATCATGAGAACTCCTGGAATTCTAAATATGTAAACGATTGGGGTCTAGAGACATTACTATAGGGAGGTAATCCATTTTGAGATTCATTTGTGAGTCTCTGAATCAGGGTTGGTGGTGCACTTAAATATGACCCGAGGCAGTTTGAGTGTGTGACAGCCAGGACCCCCTTAGGGGCGGGGAGATGAGAAGGGACAAGCCATCTCCGCTGCCCTGTGGGCTGGAGTCTTCAGAGGCTGTTCCTGCATACCTGGGTTTTTTCTTCTGAAAATTTGTGGCCACTGGGGGTTCATCTGGAGCGGGCGGAGAGGGGACACCCACTCCATCTGAGAAGCCCGGGTGCAATTGGCTCGGCACAGGGTCCAGAGAGATCTCCCACGAGCTGCTGTCTTCTGGGATTCGCTGCAGCATCTCTGTATTGAACTATTTCCATAATCATTTGCTCATTCATTCCTCTTACTGAAACTGCTGTTCCCAGAGCCTGATTTAGATCGAGTTTGCCCTCCAGTTAGGGAACTTGGCTAAGACCTGTTGACCTGTTAAGTTAACTAATTCTGTTGATGAGTCACTTTTTTCAGATTTTCTCTCCTATTTTTCCTATTCCTATGTACATCTGTATGCTCATTAGCAAACATTGATTCTATTCTCTAAATGTTCCTTCTGAACCGACAGAGTCAAACTGACACGGAAGGAAAGCTGAAAAGGCCCTGCTGGGGGATTTGGGGAGATATTATCACCCAGGGCTCAGGTGGAACAATCTGTGGCTTCCCGGCTTTCCACAGAACTCTGCTTGCTGTGCCAGCTGCTGCCAGCCCTGGGTGGAGAGAGGAGGGCAGGAATCCTCTCGGGCATGCCTGCCGACTGCACTGACTGTAGAACGTGGGGCTATCGCATTAAAGTGTCATGGCTCGGGGATGCCTTTATTAACTTGATTCGCTTCATTTTCTGCAGCGCTTCGTGTGTTTCCTGACAGATTTGTGGTCTGTGTAAGTCAGCTAGCATTCAGTCACGATCTTTTGGCAAGTCAAGACAAAGAATTGGTATGTACAAAAAATTTTCTATAAACACATATTCTTAGATGACAAATATTGAAACATTAGAAAATGAATCATCTCCCCCTCTCATGTAGCTATTGAATGTCAATGTGTAGTTTTCTTTTTAGGTTTTTGTGCCACCCAGGGGCAGTGCCCAGTGATTACTTGTGGCATGGTCCTTTGGTGTCTGTCACTCCTGACAGTGCTCAGGGGACTGTGAGGTGCTCGAGATTCAATCTAGGGCTTGTACCTACACAACATAAGCTCAGGCCTTTGAGCTGTCTCCTTGGTCCTTGATACGCATTTGAGGGGCCACCTTACATTTCTCTTATGTAAGGCCCTACTTTCATTGCATGATGATACTGATTAATCTACTTGTTGGGTTTTTTTTTTTCTGAAGGCCCTTGAAAAGTTTGTTTGACCAGCAGTATCTTTTCCATATTAATTTAAAATTATAAAACTGTGATTGTGCTTATGGTAGCACTTAAATGAAATCTGGTCATCTTTAAATGAAATGAAGCAAAATGCACATGTTCCACTGTAAGCTTTCATTGGGGTCAGTGGCTTTTGAATTTTATTCCATGGTGAATCACTGACATTTTCATGAGAACCAGTACTTTTCCCCAGTGTGTTATTTCTTAGCTGATAGGGTTCATTTTCTCTCTCTTTTCTCATGCTTAGTCTTAAGTTCCATCAGGTTCTATTTCTGTTTCATTGGACTTCTCTATTCAAACAAATAGATACAGAAACTCATATTGAACTTCACAGCTTTGTGTTTTAAGCCTAATGTATACATTGCAGAGTCTCTCTCTTTCTGTGTGTGTGTGTATGTGTGTGTGTGTGTGTGTGTATACGTGTGTATATGTCTTGCTAGCCAAACACAGTTCAGTCTCTCTAAAGTACCTCTATACAAATGTTTTTCTACATATTTCTGGACATAGGACTTAAATCTCTAACAAAAAATAAAAAATTCAGCACACATTAAGCCTGGACCTACTATTTATCCCCAAAAATAGTTTATGGGAATATTAGATTACCCCTTATATTTATTATTGTTTAGTCCATACAGAATTTGAAATTTGGCTCACATGGTCAAAACCAGCTTCTTATCTCATCTTAAATAAATACATGAGGAGAGTGTTTTAGATGGTCTAGGGGTGAAGAGAGACCCAGGAAAAGGATAGAAGAGAAAAGTCATTTAAATTTAGATGTGCTTTTTTGGAGCAGATTAGCCCTTGAAATAGTCAGTGTAACCCTTCTTTATTATCAATAAAATTCTTTGAAATATTTTCAGGATATTGAGTTAGCTTAGTAAATTAATAAATACTAATGTAATAATGCTGTTGGATACAACTGCAATGTCATATAGCTTTACTCTTTCTCAGAGCAATGAAGAAATTGATCCGCAGTTTAAGAAAACAATAATTAACTATACCAGAAAGTATTATTGCTTTCAGATGGAATATAGAAGAAATTAGATCATGTATGATATATAATATTAATACTTAGTATCTTAAATTATTTAGAGTGAATGAAAACATCTTGAGACAAATGAAATATTATCATCCTTAGGGGCACTGGTATTTATACAGATGTAAGTTTTCTATAACCGCTGTCATAATAAATCCTGTAATCTGGAGTACTTTCTAAATGTTGAGAACTTTCATTCTGAAAAGTTGACTCCGAGCCTTTTACATGAGCCAGTTTAGCTTTCTTATCTTAAGAATGTTCAGATACCAAGTGATAACCCCATTGGATTGAATCAAGTTAGTGTATAAGAAAAAAGCCATTTACATCATAAGACTTTCCTTGTTTTGAGTGAGTCTCCTTGGAGGGGTCAGTTCCTGTTTCTTCAGCAGTCCTTTTTGTTTGTCTTGTTTTGGGACAACACCCAGTGTGGTGTTCAAGGTTTATTCCTTGCTCTGTTCTCACTCCTGGCAGGCTCAGAGGATCATATTGGATAACAGGAATTAAATTCTGTCATGAGAGGTAAGCTCCCTACCCACTGCACTATCTTTTTGGCCCCTCTTCAGTTCTTTTCTCCTCTTCTGGCTGTTCTTTATGCACATTCCAAGTTTCATGTGCACAAGTGATTTAAATCCTGATGCTATGACATAGTTCAATACCAGCACGAAAGCTCGTGGGGTCCTTCTGCTTATCCAACCCACCTGTGTACCTGCACCTTCTCAAAACCTTCTGGTCAGCACTTCTCAAGCTTATTCACACTAGAAAAAACAATCCTAGTCAAGAAACGGGTTCTCTCTCCTGCAAATTGCCCATGAAGCCAACAGGCCATCTTTCCCCTGCAAATGCAGAGACCACCTGTCCCAGAAATTTAAGGATCAGTAAGCAATCCTTTCTTCCAGAATTACCTTCTTCCCCAGAAAGGGCTTTCTTACTCTCTATTGTTTCCTGGAAATGCCAAAAGTCAACGATTTGTGGCTCTCCAGTGAGTCTTTATTGAGCTAGGTGAGAGTGTTGCAGTCTCTTATCAGTTTACATCGGGTAGAATTCACCTCCATCGCTTTCGGAGTTATTCTCAAGAAACCTCTGAAGTGACGAGGCTTGGGAAATCGGCTTCTGGAGTAGCCGCATTGGAGATTGTTTCTTCAGCAGCAAACTTCAATTATTTCCCTCCAAGCGGTTACTGCACTTTGTCTTCCACAGTCACGGGGGAATGAGCTCCTACATCATCAAGGGCTTCTGACTCCTGTCGCCTTGAGTAGAGGATTCCTTTTCCTTTGTCTTCCCGCCAACCCCACCCCCTTTTTGGATTTTCAATGTCTAAACAACAATTGGTTTGGAAATCTGGGAGTGCCTATTCAGAACTGCTCTGCCAGGGGAGCCTTTCAGGCCCTCCACAAGGCAGCCAGCTGCACTTAGCTCCCTGGTTCTTAAAGGTGGCCACACAAAAGAACTGCTGTTCCAGATCAGGCAGTACAAAGGGAGAAATCCCCCCTACTTTGCAGGGCCGAGCAAGTGCAGCCAGGCTGCCCCCTAACCTTCAAACACCAGGGAGGTCCGTTCCCAGCTGTCCTTTGGGCATTTCTCTGTCCACTGAGGCCCATTGGTACAGGGAGATGCTCCGTATTGCAATAGCTCCGCAGTGAGTGCCCATGTGTCAGGGATGTGGGAATCATACTGTGTACTTTGGGAAGAAAGGGCATTATTATGAAGTGAGTCATTGTATTTTTCTTTCTACATTTTCTCATAAGAAATCTCAAAGCTCTTGCAAGTCCCAGTTTTTATCCTTTTACTCAGAGCTGGGAAGTCTTTTTGGTGAGTTTTACCTTGAGTTTCGATGTTATTTTTTTTCACCTCCCTTTCTGCCTCCCTCTTCCCCTCACCCACTGAAAATATGAAAGGCATAAGGACCGTTTTAATAGTGCTCTGTTCTTTTCTGTCCCATCAGTATTCTTTCCTAATTTAGAAATACAAATTCCTTCGTGGAGACCATTTTCTTTCTCAGATATAGAACCTAGGAACTCTTTGGAAATTCAAAATTATGTGTTATTTATTAATGCAAATACCCCAAGTCATAAATCGATTGTGTGAATTGCCATAGAAATGATTTACCTGAAACATTACAGGGTTAGTACAAAGCAGAAGAGCTCATTGGGATAGCCGCTCACTCTAGTCTCTGCAGATCCTTTGCAACTATTCTTACTACCCTATCTTAGTATATTTTGCTGAATGCTGGCTCTGTGCCCTTGTCTCTTATAGATAGTAGGCAACAAAGATAAATAAGCAGGTGGTCTTATCCTCAAAGAGTTATACTGGTTAAGGGCACCGAAGATGATCCTGATGGCCTGTAAAAAGTAATTCAAATAAAGCTCTTTTTTTTTCCCTTCAAGAAGAAGCCTTTCTGTACCTTTATGGTTATCTTTTTTTATGATAATCCATTCTGCCATTGAGGAGGAAAATTCTAAGATTCTAGGTTACTTTCCTATTTTGAAATCTCTGCTACAAGTCTTTTATTCTTTTGGACATGGAAAAAGAGAAATTTATGCTAGGACTTAAAGGTGGAAGTGTACGTTAAAAGTTTGAATTCTCTTATTCTTCATTAGAGTTAGAGCCAAGCTGTGAGAATATCACATTTTGCAGCCATATCCCAGCCTCCGAGCACAGGCCCTCCCATAAAATGGTCTCGGGATTCTTAGGATGTCCTGACAAGACGATTATTAAACACTAACCTGGATACTTCTCTTCAGTCAGGTAACTGTGGAATGTTTGTCTAGTGTGTGACAGTAATATGGAATTGAAAATGAACCTACCAAAGCAGTGAGACCCTAGCCTGGGTTCACGTTCGGTACCGTCTCACTTCCTCAGCTCTGTGGTATTTTAGGAACCCTCTGTGGTGCCAGGGTTCTAGCACATGCAAAGCAAATGCTATCTTTTTCACTTCTGTGAGATTTTGTACAGGATTCTAGGAATATGGCTCATTTTAAACTGAAGCAACTAAATCTTGAGATTGTTTTAAGGGTTCCCATCAATACTCTTATTCTGCTCCATATTTCATGTTTTTTTAGTCTCTTGTTACTTGCAAGTGGAGTTTCTGTTCCTTTTATATAACTTTGATAAGTGTCTCTTAAAGACTGATGAATTCCTTGAACTATCATTTGTCTGAAAAACTCTTTATTCCTCTTCAAATCTGAATGATAAATAACTGGATATTCTTTTTTTTTTTCAAGGTCAAGCAACTTTTATTGTGGAAGTGAATCAAGTGATATATAGAGCTGTCAGAACATTCCAGAGATATTGTAACAAATATTAAAAATAAACATTATTGCATCTTATAAATAAATAGCATATATACATAATTTATGCAACACACAACTGGATATTGTTGATTGGAGGATTCTTCCACTCTACACTTCCTTTTATAATAGAAAATAAATAAGCTACTTAGCAGTTTGACTCTGTAAAAACATCTATACCCAGATGATAGAATTATTCAATTTTTCTGAGGTAACTTTTTTGGGTGTTTTTGTTGTTGTTGTTGGCTTGGGATCTTTGGGGGGGGACGACTTTTGGGTCACACCTAGCGATGCTCAGAGGTCACTCCTGACTCTGCACTCAAGAATTACTCCTAGTAGTGCTTGAGGGACCATATGGGATGCTGGGCAAGGCAAATGCCCTGCCCACCGTACTATTGCTATGTTAAGTATAAGTCAGATCATTTAAGAAAAGAAACAATGCTAATAGTAAATTATATGCAAGAGATTACTGTTGTACCAGAGAAGTTCTTGAGTGGAACTTTTCAGTTATTCACATTTTCTATAGTGTTCTGAACCCAATAACTGCTTGCCAAAATTGTACTGTGCATTGTACAAAAAATTAATATCAAATTTATAAAAAAAATATAGAAACTATCACAACTTTCACCCCCCAAGATACCCTCTGTTAATAATGCAGTCCAGTTTTTTCCAAAGTACGTCCCCAGAGGGTGCTGGAATATTCCAGAGGGCATTAGTAATTTGGGGTGCAGTCCACGGGGGTAACACTTACAATTTTCTCACTTAAAGATGACAGATTTCCTGGGGGAAAAATTTATTTTATGAAAGGGAATCCATAGGCTAAATATATTTGCATACCTCTGATCTAGCCTCTGACCGTCTATGCTTCATTCACACTTCATTTGATTGTTGATAATCAGTGTGTATTCATTTTCACTGGAACCCATTCATTTGAGAATTATGCATCTATTCTCATTTCTCTGTGAGTGTTTTTGTTTTGTTTTGTTTTACAAACTATTTTACAAGAACTTAACTTTATACAGAGGAAAGTAATGTTCTCATTTATCTTTCAGTTATTTGTTGTTTTGAGGTAGTTGTCCATGGATGGGTCTTTTTACTTGAGTAAGGAAGCAGCTACTTCCTTTAAGAAGACTGGCAGGTAGATACATTCTTTTGCTCATTCGTTTGGTTTTAGGTTTTGGTCCATAATGATAGTATTCAGGAGCTACAACTGGCATGTTGCCCGGGGGTGGGGGGGGTTGTAATTCCTGGTGGGGAATTTGTGATGCCAGGAATGGAATTATTCATAGTTAGATACCCTGATGGCAATGCTCCTGGTAGAGATGAAATTCTTGGTTGGTTTGGTTCATCTAGAGTGGTTTATCCTCAACTCCAAACAATAGATATATTTTTCCCCCTGTGGTAAAATAATTCTTTAAACATTAACTCTCCTTTGCTTAGAGGTTATATAGTAACCTAAGGTTTTGTTTTCCTTTCCTAATAATAAAATTCTCCCAAACAACTAGCCTGCAGTCGATGCGAAAGAGATGATTTGTGCCCCTCCTCCTTAGTCCTTTGAGAAAACCTTTGCTGTCCTTTGCTGAGTTTGAATAGAATAGATTAAATGGGGTGGGGTGGGGGGGCTGGTGGCATAAAACAAGTGGAAGGGGAATACTTGAAATTAAAATATCTGATTTTTACCACCACCTCTCCTGTCAATCACTTGATGGCCTGGGATAAGTCAAATGATGTTTTGGAGCACTGCTCCCTAATTTGTTAAGCAGAGGCCAAGTGTTGCCTGGCATGCCAGCCTTCCCAAGTTTGTCTAAGGATCAAGTAAATGATGAATCCAAACGTGTCTTATAAACTAGAAAACCCTTCGGCAGTAATGGTTATTATTTTCATCATTTCTCTTCTTCCCTGAAGAGGAGTTAATTTAAATGTCATTAACATTAGATAGGTTTTAACTCTGTTTGCCATCCATGCTCAAAAATGAGAAGAATACCTGGTAAAATCTATCCTGACATGTTATTTTCCTAAGAAGTTTAGTATTCTCATTTTTTGGTTAATCTCCACCTACTAGCCCAGGTTCCATTTTGTAACTATAAAATCTGAAGTACCAAAAAAAGGTAAGTGGGGGTCTGGAGCAATAGTGCAGTGGATAGGATGCTTTCTTTGCCTGCAGCCAACCCAGATTTGATCCCCAGCATCCTATATGTTTCTCCATGCCCATGAGGAGTAATCCCTGAGTGCAGAGCTAGTAGTAAGCCCCAATTACCGCTGGGTGTGGCCCCAAAAGTAGACAAACCAAAAAATAAAACATATTATCAATGTCTAGGTACCTAGAAGTCAGTGGTGAAAACTATAAACCTGTGCTTTCAGAAAGAGCATTGTTACCAACACCCAGAGGAGGTAAAAGAAGGGCATATGCCACCCGGATGGCCACCATTAAACTCCCAGTGACACCTGGCTGGGGAGGTGGATCCAGTCACTTTCTAAGGAGCACTAGAGTTGGGAGGCAGACTCCTCTGGCCTAAATTGTGAAAAGTGCAGTGGGCAACAGAACACCCACAGTTTCAGCATAGACAGAGACAAATATGCATGAGATTATATTTGGAAAGTCCATTGGTAAACAATGATTTAGAGTTTAGTGCTCATTTTTTCCCCAAGGGAATGGTTGCAAGCTCATCAAGAAGCAGCTGTGATTTTCCTTAGATCAGGGTCTTGGAAAGAGGGGAACTTGTCGTCTGTGTTCAAGGGTTATGACAAGAACTGTTCCTTCTAAGTTCTTTGGCCAAAAGCCAGCTCTGTGCAGAATTTTGAAACAAGACCATCATGTATAATGTCTTTAATTTTTTTGGAGGGGGGCTGGTACTCCATGGGGTTGGTACTCGGGTGCTGTTCCTGATTCTGTGTTGAAGATTGAGCCTTAGCAGTGCTCCAGGGACCATTTGTGGCACTGTGGATGTAATTGGGATTTGCTGCATGCAGAGCAAGCACCCTGCCCCCTGAACTCTCTCTCTGGCCCTTTTCTGATCAGTCCTGCTACCTGAGCAGCTGAACTCTACATATACTCCCATCTCGCCTCTCCTGTCCCCGTCCACATGCTCAGTTGTGGGAAAGCTTAGGAAGGAAGACATCACTCTGAATGAAGAGTTTGGAATCTTGATTCAGAGATGGGTAATTTTCATCTACTGTACTTATGGGTCCAGGTATGTTTGGATAGCTATTCTGGGTATGATTTGCATTACTTTTTTCTCTACTTTTCAGAGATTCCCTGGTTCTACTTTTAAACTTGATGTTATTAACCTATGATTCATGCATTCCCTGGATTACTTAAATTGAATGTGTTATTATTTTTATGATGAATAGATGGCTTTCATTTATTTCTGAGTAATCTATAAGAAGCCTTCTCCCACTCACCACCATTGTTAAGAAATGCTGGTCCCCAAATCTACAAATTCTTCAAACCAACCAAGATTCATTGCACTTACATGGCACCAAAGATTCTACTGTTTTTCATGACCCAAAGTTGCTCAGGATTTATTTTTAGTTTCTCCAAGGTTAGGTGAATCTAAACTGGAAAATCCCTCTGAAATGTGTACTTCCTGCAAAATAACTTCCCTGATTTTTTTTTCTTTTGATGATTTCATTTTCAGGTTACCATTCTTTGCAAGTATTTATTGCTACTTCCCTAGATCTACTCCAGACCTGTTTCATGGCAATCATTTAAGGGAAAAAAACTTTTAAAAAATATTAAAAAGAAAAATACAAAACTGGAGTATCTGCTACTACCCCACACAGCAGCAGCAGGCCTCCACTCCACTTCCTCTTAGAGACCCAACCATCCATTGGCTGGGAAGGGATGGAGCACTTCGCTAGAAGAAGGGAGAGACCAGGACCAGAGAACCTGAATGAGTCACACATTTTGCCAGTCCTGGGAATTGGGCATGATTATAGGGCACCATATTCCTCACCTCTGAAATGGGGAAGGCCACATTCATCCCTTGGGTGTCTTATAAGGACTCATTTCCTGGGTACTACTTCTGATACTCAGTGTTTTTTCTGTGATTTCTCAGTACATTGGGATTTGCTGCATGCAGAGCAAGCACCCTGCCCCCTGAACTATCTCTCTGGCCCTTTTCTGATCAGTCCTGCTACCTGAGCAGCTGAACTCTACATATACTCCCATCTCGCCTCTCCTGTCCCCGTCCACATGCTCTGTTGTGGGAAAGCTTAGGAAGGAAGACATCAGCACTAAATGTAATGACTTTTGGAGAGAACTGCTTATTATATTAATGAACAGATTATTTACTTTTATGTTTTGTTTGTTTTTGATCCACATTCAGTAGTACTTAGGGCTTATTCCTGGCTCTGTGCTCGGGGATCACTCCTGGCGGTGCTCAGGGGACCAACCATGTGTGGCACTGGGGATCAAACCATAATTGGCAACATGCAAAGCCAATCCTGGTTTGATCCCTGAAATATCTCTCCAGTCTATAAACATATTATTTAGACATCAGTACTCATTTTCTCAAAAAATTGGAAGCATATCCATAGAATTTATGTTTATGAATATCACTTTCCTTTTCATTTTACCTTTCTCTGCAACAATTCTTTTGATTCAGTATACATGGATGTTTCTATAATTTTATAAAAGGGTTCACTACTTTCTCACCTGTTTTTTTCCCTTTCCTTATTTTAGAATTATAAAATTAAGAAAATACTAGAATTGAAATTTGGGGAGGACCTCTCTTCTCCATTCTTTGACCTATGGCTTCTGTATTGGACATTTTTATCATGGTTCATGATTGAGGCCATTTTCATTTATCATGCTCTGTTTGGGGTAATTTTCTGTGGCCCAACCTTTCATATCATGTCACATTTCAGAATGCTAATCCTTTCAGAAATAAAAGGCCATAAAATATAAAATGGCGAGAAGTATGCTAATGCTCCTGAAAATCATTAGATATCACGCTAAAATGCAAGAATAACTTTTCTTTTACAATGATCAAAGTCATAAAGAATTTAAAGTAGTTCAAGTATTATACTTTAATATTGTCATTCCCCCCACACAAGCTAATAATATATTACTTTTACTCTGCTTTTATTGTTTGCAAAAGGCTTTTATTGTTTGCAAAAGGCTGTCACATACAATAACTTATTCAGTACAACAAACCTGAGAAGAGATTGTATCAGTCTTGAACCTTTTAGTTTTCAAGGGACAGGAAGGCCAACTTGAAAATGCCTGAGCAAAAAAGGAAAGCTTTTGACTCATGTGACTGAAAACTCCAGACTTCAGGTATGGCTTGTTGATCAAAAGCACAAGTTATATCATCAGATCTGCTTCTCACCATCTCTTAGCCCTGCCTTCCACTTTGTTGGCTTCATTTTCAGTCTATATATAGTGGTCGGTCCTATAAGCTCCAGGTTCCTGGGAAAAGAAATCAAGACTCTTCCCAGGCCACCTGTAGCTCATGCATCTCTTCGAGGTTCATGAATTCATTTGATTGGCCTGCACTAGGTAACAGAAATCAGGTCTCTTGAACTGCATGAACTTTGTATGGGGACTGTGGACATGATTCCGGGGGGGGGGGGGGGGTGAATGATGGATATCAATTCCAGGAAATGAAATGAATAAATGAGCATTCATTGTAGAGACATTAACTTTATCCTTTCCCTTTTTCATCTTCTCTCTCACCTCTCCTCTCCTCTCCTCTCCTCTCCTCTCCTCTCCTCTCTTCCCCTCCCCTCCCCTCCCCTCCCTCCTCTCCTCTCTCTCTCTCTCTCTCTCTCTCTCACACACACACACACACACACACACATCAGTGAAAAAACTTATGTCAGAGATATTAAGTAGCTTGTCCCTATCTACAGGGAGGTAGTGACCGAGAGGGGTCCAGACGCAAAGATTTCCAACTCTGTCTCTGGTTCTCTTCCTATAGCTTCCTCACATTTCATAGTGGCAGATGATTCACAGGGTGCAGTGGAGAGGGTCATGCGCAAGAACCCAGGCTTTCTCTGTTCGCTTGTGATTTAGTCTCTTGAGTCTCCTTTTTCTCACTTGTCAAATAGAGATGATTCTTGCTGCTGAAGACCCAAATATGATGTAAGGACAAAGTCTTCAGTCATGTAAGTTTTCTACAAATAGAAAACATCCTTGTCTTCTGACCAACCCCACCTGACTTACATAGTCATCGGGTTTTCTTGTATAAAAATATCACTACAACATAGTCGACGTTTTACAGTCTCTAAAGTGGACTTTGTAAATGTCACTGAATCTGAAGTTCCAAACAGTCCTGTAAGGTTGAACCCAACCATTAGGGCTTTGAGAAACTGGCTCTGGGACAAGTAGGTAGGGCCTGCTAGGCCTTGCCTGGATGCCAGCTCTTATCCCACAAGACTTCCTCTGATTTGACCAAATTTGATTATATCATTCACAGCTGATGTTATCACAAGTAACTTTAAAAAAAAAAGTAACATTCTGAATGTAATCTGAAATTATGTAGCCCACTATCAGGTTTGATAGCCCACCATGAATTATCTCTTTAAGCATTTCTCTGGTGTGCCCACTACTTTGTTGAGGAATGAATCAGTTCAGATTATGCACCATGTGCATAACTAAGAGAATTGATCCAACTCTCAAAAGATAAAGATTGAGAATACCACATTACTATATTAAGTGCTTTTGTGAGAAAAAAAAACAAGACCTTGTTTTTCTCTCTCTCTTTTCCATATTGTCTTTATAGCAGGCAGGATGTTCTGTGTTCATCAATATTGAAAACAAGAGTTGGAGGGATAGCTCCTTCCCAACCATGGCCATTAAGAGTGGTAGGTACACCACACCATAGGCAGGAAGTGTGATTGAGGTTAACTATAATTGTTGTACACACACAGGGCTCCTGGATATGACAGCCTAATATGATACCCATCAATGCTAGTTAAGTAGAATTGATACTTCAGGCCTAGATTCAGGTGCCTAAAGAGATGGCAGCAAGATCTTCCCAACTAAAGTCACATTTGTCAGATGAGTGTTACAGTCTAAGCCGATTTTAATGAGATCCTACCTGGTGGTAGCCAGCCCTGGACAATGATATTACTTATCTGCCTCACCAGTTTGTCCTGAGTGTGACATTAAGGGTGATACTGTGTTATACTCAGTTGGTACACAGTCACATCCTTCCACATGTGCCTATCCAAGAGCCATTTCTGACTTACCTTCCAGTAACGGTCTTCCCCACTCCAACTACCATCCCATTCCTTTAAAATTGAAAAACTCTTAATTGAAAAGCCCTTGAAGTATATTAACTGGATAAGCCTTCTTCAAAGTAGATGATGCACTATGCTTTTTTTGTTTGTTCACTTAAAGTCAGTGTCCGGGGTCCACTGATCTTTTTTTTTTCCCCTGAAAAAGGCACAGGAAGCCAGATAAGTTTGAGCATCTCTGGTCTAGATCTGTACTGGCCAGTACCATAGATCCTGGTCACATTTGACTTGGCATTTAGAATCAGGAAGGCAAAAGTGAGATGCTGTAAGCAGATTTCAAAGCTTTATTACTGAAAAATGGTAATGGTGTTGGTATTTTTTGTGGCCAGGAATGTGGCTCAGTGGCTCAGTTATCTCACATGTTTGAGAGCATGGTGAGATCCTGTGTGGGATTGAGAAACCCTGAGTGGGTATGATCATTGGCACCATAAAAACCAATAGTAACAACATGAAATATGTCTCTGAATTTTTATATAATTTTTATATAAATTCATATTGGGTTATTTAATATATTGGGTTAAATAATAATGTTAAATTTTAATTTCACCAATTTCCTCTGACTTCTTTAATGGGACTATACAAAATGTAAAGTTTCCTGTACGGCTCATGTTATATTTCTGCTGCACAATTCTGATCTCCTCCTGTGTTTTCTTGGCTCTCAAACCCATCCCTGGTGTCTTGGATGCCAAGACTTTACCACCCGCTCTTGTCAAGTCACATTCAGCTCATCACTTTTCCAAACCTCCAGCACTGTTTAATGTGGTTGACACCTTCACTGAATCATTCTCCTCCAGCCTCCAGCCTCTGGGGTCATTGTTATCTGGGTTGACTTTTTCCTGGCTGATGGTTCCCTCAAAACTTTCCCAAATTTTCCTCCTTCATCTCCCCGCCCCTTCCCTCCCCCAATGAAACTCACTTGCTAGTGGAGCTCATAGCTTTAAAGACCATCCCCGTGGACTCCCCAGCTTTGTGTCTGCAGTCCAAACATCTCTCTTCCTACTACTTCTACTTGCTCACTGTCTTTATTTAAATGTCTTAGAGTAGGGCTGGAGTGGTAGTACCCGTCAGGCGCTTCCCTGCATGCAGCTGACCTGGGTTCGATCCCTGGCATCCCATGTGGCCCCCTGAGCACCACAAGGAGTGATTCCTCAGTGCAGAGTAACCAACCCCAGAGCATCACCGGGTGTCACCCAAACTAAATAAATACCCTAGATGACTCTTAACATTTTAATCCCTAAAATATATTTTTTTCATTTCACTTCTCAAAACTTATGTTCCCCTTAACTATTTCTTTTACTGATAAAGGGCAACTTTAGCATCACCCAGATATTTAAACCACAAATTTTAGAGTCACTCTCAGCTTTCTTTTTTAACTCACTCTGTGTACAGACCAATCATCCCTGCAAATTATATTTCTAATCTTCTGACTTCCCACCACCCCCGCCCCCTCCTCCAACACCTGTCATCTCTCTGGACAGCACTGGAGTCGCCTCACCACAGCTGTCCCTGCTTCTGATTTGCCCCTCTTTCTCTCGATGCCCTTTTCGTAATGTCGAGTCACCTTGGTTACAGCAGATGTGTTCAGACTCCCCCACTCGAGTTTCCATCGCAGTAGATTCTGGGGGAGAATTCAGAAGATTTTCAAGAAGCTCCCCAGGGGATTTGGATGTCTAAGGTTATCAGACCATACTGCCAAATGCTGCCTCAGTCTAACAGGGCGCCCTAATTTTCCTGTTGCTCTGCTCTGTGGAATGTTGTCTTATTTTATCAGTTCTCGAATTACCTGGGAACCTAAATATAGATCTGCTTACCCAGATCCAGATCTTGTGAATCAGAACTTCCAGGGATGAGTCCTGGGATTTTATTTTTTGCAGATCTCCCTCTGTACCCCTGATAGACTCAGGTTTCCAACTAGCAGCCATCGATGTGTTTTACAAGCGTCTGCAAAAAGATTATAAACTCAAGAGCAGCTGAGTTTTTTCAGTGTCTTTTTATCAATCTTTCTCTCTGTCCCTCACTTATCAGCACCACACTGCTCATAAGTCATAAGCTTTTGAGCATAAAAAAACATGTCACTGTGGAGTGCACTTCTTGATTTATCCAAACTTCAGTTTGCCTGTTTAGCTGTATTTCAGTTCAGCCCTTTCTCTGATTAAAGGCAGGAAGCCCCCTTGCTAACTGCCTTTTCTCATGGCTTCTGTTCAGTTTCACCCAGAGGACTCCGTTCATGAGGGAAAATACATATAAATCCTGGTTATATGTGGAAAGTTATAAAACTAAAATTCTCGAAATAATATTGAAGAAAGGAAGGGGGAGGCAACCTGAGGAGGTTCCCATGGAATATTACTCTTTTTGCTTAATTTAATTTGTAACTAACTTCCAGGTTGCAATGTTATTAGCAAGAGCTCAGAGAAATTCTCTTGATTAACCTATTTCTCTTTCCAGTTTTAGTGTTACAATGGTTGGGGTAAGATGGTTATATCGGTGCCAAAGTATATGGTGTTGACGTACAGAATTATTGCACCTCACCACTCCCCTCCCCCGCTGCTCATATGTCGCACCCAGGCCATCATCATTCCCCACCACCAACACTCCTGAAACCTCCAAGATTTGGTCTGGATTAACCTATTTCTTAATACTGCAATTTTCTACACTCACTTGAGAGTTTGGATGGCCACTGGTGATAGACTTTTTAATTTTGCTGGTTTTCCTGTATTTTTTGCAAAAGAAGTCAAGGTTATCATTCAGGACAGACCCTGAAAGGGAACAAGTGTCCCCTGGGTAAACCCGGGAAGCACTTCCCAGCTTGCACTATTGGCACCTGAGTTTTGCCTCCGGATAAACCACAGATTGCATTTTGATGCTAGATGTGAGAGGCCATTAGTAATCTGCAAGACTCCCTTGGGAAATCCTGTTCCCAGGTGATAGCTGCTTCCTCTGAAATCCTTGTTTGAGGGGCCATCAGGGAGGCTGTGACAAAAGGATGTGAATTGACCCTAAAATGTCAGAATGAGAGATTTCTAATGAGACTTGACAGTTCAAGGGCTGAAGAGGGAGTCTAATCTTTTTTTTTTTCTGCCCACCCAGTCTTCATACAAATGTAAATATGCCTCCTTCAACAAATTGCCAAATGTGGTTTTAATTTGGAAGCAGGGAAACCCGCCTTGCCTTTTTTTTTCTCTTGTTTTTCTTTTCTTTCTTCTTTTCTTTTTTTTTTTTTTAACTCACAGGTTTTGCACTTTTTGATCTGGACATTTCCTTGTCATCCAGTCACTTTTTCTGTCGTCCCTTTTTCTTTCAAGGACATATTCCCGATTGTTTATTGTCAGAGGAATTTGGGATGAGAGTCGATTGTTCTGTTTCTTAAAGAACTTTTTGAAGTTTCCATAGGAAATAAATAGAATCCTTTAAGCTAATCTTCAGAAAATAAGTTTAGAAAAGCAATCGAATTCAATGTGAGATTGTGAAGTGTCCCAGTATCGCAGCATCATACTTTATGTGGTCTACTATGTCGTATCCATTGTTGTTATTTATGACCCTGTCTGCCTTCCATTGTGGACTTCTTCCAGCCTTGGGGAATTTACATCATCCCTAATAGCAAAAGGCTTTCTGGTTCCCACAGAGTTGTTCAAAGCCTGACTCATGCTCCTTATGTTAATTGTTCAACTCTGAAAATACAGCACTTACAGGGTGTGGTTGAAAGGGGAAAATCTACTGTACTTATAGGGCATGTTTAGAAG
This sequence comes from Sorex fumeus, assembly GCF_029834395.1. Lineage (NCBI taxonomy): Eukaryota > Metazoa > Chordata > Mammalia > Eulipotyphla > Soricidae > Sorex > Sorex fumeus. The sequence goes on from NW_026606101.1 coordinate 28,088,507, forward strand.
TGTTTCACACATAAATCTCAATCTCTCATATTCTCTCTTTCCCTCTGAGTGTGTGTGTGTGTGTGTGTTTGTGTGTGTGTGTGTGTGTGTACAGCTTTTAAACTAGCTTATTTTGGTGAACTAGTAATACTTGATGGGGAGAGAGAACACATTAACATGTAGTGTAATCCAATAAAACCTATAATAATTTGTTCACAAAGTCTTACAAGTGATTTGGATTTTAACTGGATCAAACTTGAGTAGTATTGGTTCAGATCTGAAATCATAGGGAGGGTTAGTAAGAGCCAAAGGCTACTTCGTGCTCAGTGTGGAAGGCAGTGATTGGATGAAACCGCTACCATGGTTCTCTGAATTACCCAGACAATAGGCAGAATGCCCCTCCACCAAGGTCTGAAGCTGACTGCCTGTGCCAAAGTTAGGTGTTAAGAAAGGACCTACTTGTAAATAATCAAAACTAAACCTTGTGGAGCCAGAGCAATAATGCAATGGGTACGGTGCTTGCCTTCCACATGACTGACCTGGGTTCGATCCCAGACATCCCATAAGGTTCCCCGAGCACCGCCAGGAGTAATTTTTGAGTGCGGAGTCAGGAGTAACCCCTGAGAATCCCTGGGTGTGCCTCCTCCCCCCCAATTTTTTTTTAAACCTGAACCTTGTGGCAGCAACATTTTTACTATAGAATTTGTGGAAAGGGCATTTAGTCGCTTAGAAAATGAGAGAAATTAACACCTTATTTGTACTACCTACTTGTTATCAAAAAGGAAACAATTTCAAAAGTATGAAATGGGTCATTATTTTGGCAAAGGTTGAGAGGTTTTTTCCATTATATAATTACTTCCTTATGAAACTTCCATGGGAATATATGAGTAAAGATAGATAATCTATGAATTATATAAAGCCATGGTAGTACTTTTAGTTTGGGGAGCAAGAGGGGAGGGGAGGGAGAGAAAGCTCCCACTTTCTTAGTAGCCAAGAACCACAACCTCCAGTTTTAAAAGGTCTCCCTCTTGATTTTTATCTTGAATATTGCAAAGACCATACTTTGTCTTTTGTAAGTAGAGAAATTGGGGGAATTCCTAGGCTAAGCAGCGCCATAGCCATTGTGCCACAAGAACTCTGGAAGATCAAAGCCACATAACAAGCTGCTTCCTGGCCCCAGGATACTGGGCATGTCACACACTGGCCAGGAGTTTCTCCATGGCTTGAAATCAAAATCCTTTTCTTCACACTCTTGTATGTTTGAGGCCCATTTCAAAACACAAAACTGTTTTGGGCTGGGAGTCCAAGTGTTGTGAGTTTACCCAAAGAAACATCTAGATTAAAAGCATTAAAATAGCCTGACAGCCAGCAATCTCATCATAGAAATCCATCTCTGCTTGGGTATAACTCTTTGTTTCTGATGTTCAACTACTAGATTTCTGCTTGAACCTTTGTTATCTCTTGGAATAGATGGAAAGAGCTCACCATGGAGTGTCCGATTATTTTGCTGTGTGTGCCGACAGTCCATTTCCTCCCAGGGCAAAGCACAAGAGAAGTGCTCAGAAAAAAATGTAGGTCCATCGTCTCCGACACCCCCAGCGCCCCAAGAAAAAAAAGAATTGTGTGAATGCTCTGTGTCTTCTTTTCCTTGTCTTTCACTCTTTGTGTATTTGACTCTCTATGTATGTGGCTCCGTAACATAAAGTCCAGACTCCAATTCCAGCACACATAACCTAAAGATGAGACCCACCCTGTTGCTGACTGTACCGGAAGCCATGTACTTGCTCTTCACTCTGACTCTTTCTCTAGCTTTCTGGACGATGGAGATGGGGATGGAGGCCTTGCTTCACAGGTGTGTTGCAAGAAGTAATTAATTACAAGGGCTTTGAAGATGAAAAGCACCTGTTGGTGGTATTTCATACAACTTTCAGGGTGACTACAGACAGATCTGAAAGGTACATTCCTTTCCTAAGATGCTTAGTCCGACCCTAATATAATTATGATAATCCTTATGCCCCTGATAGCAACAGCAGGAACCTGAGAAATATATTGTTTTTTTCCAGGCTAAAGCTTAGCCAGAATAAATATTCCAGCCTCAGTATTTGCATTTGTTGGTTTAAGAAATGTCTTGGCATTTATAAACCTGCAAATATCTGCTGAAGGTAGAGTCTTTAGTCCCAAATTTTCTTTGTGTACTTCCTACCCCGCCCTTCAGGGTAGATTTTTAAAAGGTAGATTTTTTCATTGTCTATTATGTATGCTGTAGAGAAGAGGGTGTAATCTCTGTATGAATGGATGCATATCTCAAAAGAAATGTTCAAAAAGAAGCACAGAAACATAGGATGTGGTATGTAAATGTGTGGTTTAGAGACATACATTCTTGTGTCTGCCATGATTTTACTTTCTTTCCTTTCATACTATCTGGAATTTCTTCCGGGACATTTCAATGTATAGTAACTGAATTCTGTTTCCAGATGGCTGATGAATAGGCCTGACACCAGCTAAATGGTGATTATATTTGAATAATACTTAAGATGACCTGAGAGAAATCCCAGATTATTTTTACGTACAATAAAAACTCTTTATGTGGAAACATGTTCTTATCCACACAACACACACACAGCCTGTGTTTTGAAAGTAGTAGAGTATGGATATCCATACTATGGATATTACATATGAGATATAGCACGACGGTAGGGCGTTTGCCTTGCACGCAGCCAACATGGCCAACCCGAGTTCGATTCCTCTGCCCCTCTCGGAGAGTCCGGCAAGCTACCGAGAGTATCTCACCCACACGGCAGAGCCTGGCAAGCTATCCGTGATGTATTCAATATGCCAAACACAGTAACAACAAAGTCTCCAATGGAGACATTACTAGGACCGCTCGAGCAAATCGATGAACAACGGGAGGACAGTGACAGTGACATATATTACATATTACATATCCATATATCTAACATTATGAATATTAGATATCTAGATATTAGGTTTATAAATATTAGGTCTTCATACCTAATATTATGAACTCCAATATGGCTCCCTTGAAAACCCAGTCATCAATCAATGAAATGTACTCTCATGTGTTAGGAAATGTGAATTGTTTGATCCAGTTGACCTTTCAGCATACACTTGGGGACTTTTCTCGATTTGCCAGGGCAGAGGGGAGATACAGAATAGCCCATGCCTCCTGTTTTCAGGTACAGGAATGTGGTAAGGGGAATTCGGAGGAAACTTTGCCATTGTAACTTTACAAAACAAAACCAAAAAAATCTTTCTTTGTTTTAGTGTGATGAGAATTGAAACAAAAAGCAGCACTGTGAGCAAATCATGGAACAGCAAGAATGTTGTGGGAACATCTAGTGAGTCAGAGATTGCGGAGATAGCGAGGAGGAGGGGTGACGGCCAGGCTTCATCCAGCCCTCCAGCCGAGGCCACGGGACAGGCGAAGGATTACATAAAGGCAGCTGAGAACCACTGGGGGCTTCCTGTTCAAAAGCTGGAAAATGTTCATCAGATCCAGCCAGAAGACTCTCGCAGCCAGCAAAAACCTCATCCTGGGGAGCGGTTACAGACAGGACTTCTAAGTGGGAGCCTGTCTGTAGCTGTGAGTCAGCATCAGCAGGTCCAAAACAAAGTCCGCGAGAGGCCAGAGCACAAGGGGCACGCAGGCGCTGGGGCGCTCTGCGGAAGGCTGCGACCACCACAACAGAGTTGCTCTTGGAAGTGATGGATGAGTCCCCAGAGACATAATAGTGGAAAAAAAGCAAAGCTGTCAGGGTGTTGCCAACTCTGAGCTGTCAGATCCGGGGTTACTTTTGAAACAAGATTTGGCAAAAACCTCGTCTAAAGAAGAGTTTCGTGTTTTGGAAAATCTCTCCTCCAGACAACTTATGAAAAATAAGCCAGGGCAGGCACAACACACTGGCTCAGGAGCAAACACTAAAAGACTCGACACTTCGGGGAGCCCAAGAAGATAATGAAGCTTGAGAAAGGCCACAGACTTAGCAGAACATATTCCAGTGACCGTGCGGAGGATATAGAGACCAAACCCATGCAAAATGAACCTTGTGTGCATAGAGACCGTGATTTTAATGGACTTAGAAGGACTGTTTTAAATAATAATAATAATAAAAATTGATTCATTCTCCATGTTGGCTTAACTTTCAAAGCAGACACCTCCAGGGACCTCTCTGCTATTCTAGCAGCATCCACTTTCTCATCATTCTTTGATAACTGGCCTTATAAAATGTTTGTAATGACAGATAGCTCTGGACTTTGTCGAGGGGTACGCCATTCGTGAAAGAGCTATAGAAAGTATTAGTCATGTATAGTTTTGGCTTGTCACTGTGCCGACCACAGAAGTGCACATTGGAATGATGTTGCTTTGGTTGCAGATCAGTCCTGGGGTAGTTTACCCTGCTACTCCCCAGCCTGACAGAGGAGCAGTGAAAGAAGTTCTCAGCAGTGCATCCTGGAACCAGCCTCATTGTCTGAGAGTGTATTAGAAGGACACACCTTGGGGCCTCCTGGAATAAGAAGCTTTGGGTGATTTAGAAACACACTTAGTGACTCTTGTTTTGGAACTTGTAGAATGGCTGGAGCCTCCCTGGTTTTTATTTCCACTAGTCTGGCTACCTGGCTCTCTAGCTTATCCGCTGGACCCATGTGTGCGCGTAAGCACATTCATGCTCCCTTGAACTTGGAAAACTCCTGGGTTTTCTCTGTTCCCAGGTGTTGCAGTACAGCAGCCACAGCACTCAGGCAGCTGTCATTTTCCCTCAGAATTGCTATAAGTTTATGGATAACTTGACTGAACATTCGGGAAAGAGATGCTATAGGTTCACTTTTTTTATTTTTCCCCTCGGGGCTGGGGGCACATCCTGCAGTGCTCAGGGGTTACTTCTGGCAAGCTCATATGGGATGCTGGAGATCGAACCCAAGTTGGCTGCCTGCAAGACAAATGCCCCTGCACACTGTGCTATCCACTCTGGTCCCGTAGATAGGCTTGCTTTTGCTCTGCAGTTCCAGTACATCACTGTCCCTGATCTGCTTCCATCTCTCATATTTTCATTAGGTTCGGGAAGGACCAGAACTCAAGGGGAACTCGGTGACCGGAGTTTCTAAATTCCCATTCTGAAGGCTGCACAGACACGTTGAATTTCCAAACAGAAGCTTTCCTTTCTTAGTATAAGTCATGGTGTCTAGTGGACTTCCTGAAATGTCACATACTCAATCAGAGTAATGACTTCCTTTGATGGACACCTACTAAAGATTTTCTTAACCCAGATTCAACCTAAAACAGGGAGGAAACCATATTCTAAAATCACTGTTAATTAATCTTATTTTTTCTTTCTGTTCAGCATTGAGTAGTCCTCAGAAGCATTGCCTGAGTGGAGAAAATTAAGTGTGTATGTGAACACACACACACACACACACACACACACACACACAAGAAACAGAGAGAGAGAGAGAGAGAGAGAGAGAGAGAGTGAGAGAGAGAGAGAGAGAGAGAGAATTAGAGTTAGCAGAAAAATAAATCAGCAGGGCTCAAAAGGAACCTAGAATAAAAGAATATGAAAATAGACACAGTGTAGGTTCATGGTCAAGGCAAATCAGTGTTTTCATTTCCGCTCATTCTGTTGCCCCCATGTCTCTTTTTCCTAGTTGTATTGTAGATCAGGACTCATAAAGAGGCAGTCCTATTTTATGGCACTACTTTGGATCATGAAATACAGTCTTCACACATCACAACTGGTGAGGGTTACAAATCTTATTTCTTTCATGTCCCAAACCCTGCCTAGAATGCCTCCTTCCTGTCCCCCCATCCTCCCTCTGTCAGCAATATTGCCCCATCCACCAATATCCTATCTTCTTTGCACCTCATTTCTTTCCTGTTTCCAGCTGATAGTGGTCAGAGGATGCTCTTAAGAGTAGAAGGAGCCTATGATTCTTTTCATTCAGTAGAAATAGACAAGGAAGTAGTAAAACATTGATTTCCATTGCTCTTCCCTGAATCCCCCTCCTGTAATACCAGTATTCTCAGGGTGCTTTTCACTGAAGAGACTGCTGTGTATCATTGAGTTTTTCTTAAACAGAAACAGTTATTGGAACAATTTACACAGAGAGGGTACGAATACTAACCCAGGGGATAATTCAAGAATTACGTTCTCTGAACAAGAGACTCAAATTCTAAACAAAACAGGAAACAACCATCCCAGAACCATAGCTGCTACCTGACCCAGAACTAGAAGCCATTTGGACTGGAAGTACCAGATAAAATTAAGATTGAGATGTTTTTATTTCATCAGTTCATTGAGCTCGGTACTCAAAGCCAATGTTTGTAATGATTTTCTTTTGAGAGAAGTCTTGACTTTAGAATTGGTATATTTGTGGAAGTATATTAACTCACCTAAGAGGGAAAGTAGTGTCTTGGATAATAGATCAATATGGTCTTTTTCACAGCCTTTATATCCATGGGATTAGAATAGGAGTAATGAGAACAGCCTTCCGTTTCACTCCTGTTGCATGTGTTTGAGGAATTTTGCTTTGAAGCATTTTCCTTCCACACCTGTAAAACACCCCTGGCTCTCTTGTTTCTTGTAGAGTGGTGGATTTGTTGTCTAGAAATTCAGTGGAGAAAGTGGCTGTCGGGTTTATTTGTTGGTTTTTGGAAGGAGGATGACGAATTCTCTACTGCTGGAAGTGATATGTGCTTTGATACACTTAATAGTAATATAAAATCTCAAGTCCTGTCAGAATTCTTAGTCAAAATGAGTAAGTTTGTCCACCACATGGATGCTTGGAAGACATGTGGATCCAATTTAGTTAATGCTGTAACTTTGAACTTACTTTCTCGGTGCCATGACTATTAAGTCACCTCCTTGTGCTTTCAAATGACTTTTTAATAAATTAGTTTGGGGTTTGTTTGCTTACTTTTTTAGGTCTATAAACAATAAGTATCTGAGACTAACCAGAGTGGTATTTCATACACATTTTTTAAAATTTTCTTTCTTTTCCCTACGAGATTAACTGTCATCCACCATACACGTGTAATTGTTGAAAAAAAGCAAAAGTTTGGGGAAATAAGTGTGAGTATGGCAGTTCCTGTCGTTTGCTGATTTTAATATTTTAAAAATTAGAATGTTTAATTTTATTAAAAGTAAGTCAGAGAACGGCCTTAATTTTGAGTAGTGGAGAAGGTAACTTCTTTCTGAGAGAATTACCTCATGATACTTTGAAGAGCCAAGTATGGGATCACGGTCAATTGCTTTGGGTATCATGTTTGGCTTTAGAGTAAATTACAGTCTTTGATTTCAGAAAGAACTTGAAGAGGGCAGGACACACAAGAGAAGGAAAACTCCATGCCCAGGAATGCCTAGGTTCACAGTGTCACCGCTTCCGGTTTCCCTGAGTTCCTTCTTGGCAGGACCCACTGTAACATTTCCACGAATTCTAGTGTATGACCCTCCCTTGAGATAACAAGTGTCTTTCCTAAGAGCCCAAAATTCTTTGTTCAGCATGCTATGACTTGAATATGGAAATCACTTTAATTTCTTCTTTTCTCTTATGAGGAAATTTCCATGCTTGGTTTGTCAAGATGAAGAGAGTTCATTCCTTGTTACTGAAACACTAATGAATTGAAACACGTTGGAGCAAGTAAAAAAAATCAAAATTAAGCTGATTTCTCTTAAATAGTTTAAAGCCTTCCTTAGTACAAAATAAATTAAGCATTATAAAATGAAGTTAATTCAGATAATTACTGAGGACAGAAGTCCAACCATATATATCATTGGTATTACCAGTTAATGGCATAATTAAATACTCAGAAATCAGCAGAACTTCCTTTAATTTGGTTTTTTATACTTATTTTAACAAGACAAGAAACATATATATGGCAACAATGTGTCGCTTAACAGAAGGGGCTTGGGCGGATGAGATAATTCTGGAGAACCACCCAGCGCTGTGCTTGAATTTAATCACATTCCAGTAAGTTTTTTATACAGTTAGTTTATAATTGCCGTTGCAGTTACTCAATTCTTTAATAAAACAAAAATCAATAAGACCAAAGTATCTGATTAGGTTTGTATTTGAAGGTGTAGCTTTGACTGATTCTCAGTTTAATTTTCTTTAATAAAGTTAGAACACCAACCACTCCAGTCATCGCCAGGAAAGCCGTTTGCTCCCATTGGCCTTAGCCTCATATTTATTTTGTTTTGATTTTGAAATAGTTTAGATAGTTGTGCATGCCTAGGGGATGAAACGAGTGTTAGCGGAAATGAACCTGTTTTATGAATAAAAACGAAAATTGTTTTAAAAGATCAAATTAGTGTGTATAGCTTTTCATCAAAACAAGGGAATTAACCCCAGGGAATATAAGTCTAAGATTCCCTGTTCTGAAAATTACTTAAAATTACAATCATTCTTGTTAGAAAGTCTTTCCTCCATGAAGCGATTTGAAAGTCTTGAACACTGTGTTAAAATAATCCCCGGAGCTTTGTATTTGAACAATAAGCCCCAAAGATTTGGGGGTGGTCTGTGCGGTGCCGTGATGTTCCCGGTCCTGCTCCCAATTGTGAGCTCAGAGAGACCCCTCTTGTGAGGGGTTAAAATATTCGACCTTGACTTCTTTCCAAAGACTCTTGACATTTCCCAAGAGGATTCATTTCCATTTTCGAAGATCTAGTTCTTGTTCGGCATTGAAGAAAGTCTTGGGCCAACTTGTTCTCTGCTCTGCCTTTTATGATAGCATTGGTCACCTCTCTCATAACTTGTAAATATGTTTACCCTGGGGTCTGGTACATAATTTTTCAGGAGCATTTCAGTATTAGAAAAGTGCATTTGATTTTTGTTCATTTTACTTTCGCTTGGGGGCTACACCCGACTATGCTCAGGGCTTCCCTCTGGCTCTGTACTTAGCGGTCAGTACTTGCAGAGCTCAGGGGATCACAGGGGGAGCAGGAGATTAAAAAAGACATTGAATAACCATGGGTGAATTGCGGAAAACCAGTGCTACTGCGAAACAAAGCCCATTTCATCCTAGTTTGTTTTGTTTTGTTTTGTCATTGCCACAAGCACTGTGGGCTAGCCTCTAGTAAGCTGCTTGCTCTGCATCTGAGCTGAGATCCAGAGACTGCGTGATGCTGGCATGATGCTGCAAGCTTCAAACTCCGAGCCAGGGGCTGCTTTGCTCCTAAACAGCCTGTGTTTGGGGACAGGTGTCTTAACTCCAGAGCCTCCCTCTCCACAATAAAATCCATATTTGGCCAAGAAAATAGCTCCGTGGACTGAAGCACACGCTTGGCATGCAGAGGTCCAAGTTCAATTCATGACATGGTATGATCCCTTGAGCACTATTGGAGTGGCCCAGGTAGATCCAACACAAGCACTGAGCCAGTATGGCCAGAGCACCCTCAGAGGCCCCTGTACATTGCTTGATAGGCTGAAAAAAAGGACAATTTTTTTAAGTGCCTTAATTCTTTTTTTAAATTTTTATTGAATCACCATGAGATAGAGCATTACAAAATTGTTCATGATTGCATTTCAGTCATACAATGTTCCAACACCCATTCCTCCACCAGTGTAATTTCCCAGCACCAGTTTCCGTCCGACCCCTTCAGGCCAACCCCCAACCCCTGCCTGCCTCTATGGCAGGCACCATTCTTCTCTTTCTCTCTCTCTCATTTTAGGCATTATGGTTTGTGATATATGCTAAAAGATTATCAAATGGGTAAAGGGATATAGAAGATGACTAATTTTAAGTGCCACCGTTGCTTTTTAGAATGTCGATGTAGATATACCACTTGCATTTATTCATTTCTTCATGCACTTAAAAATGGGTCAGAAAGACAGTACAGGGGTTAAGGCACTTGCCTTGCATACAGCTAATTGCAGTTTGATTCCCGCCAATACACATGGTCTCACAAGCACTAAGAGAAGTGATCCCTGAACATAGAGCCTGGAGTAAGCCATGAGAGCATCACCAGGCATGGGCCCAAAACCAAAAATACAAAAAGAAAGATCCTTAACTCTGGCCACACTTTGGAAACACCACTCAGATAAATTCTAGTAAAATCAGAATCCTGAAGCTATGGTTTGGACATTGCCCCTCATATAATGGTTCTGATGAGCAAAGTAGCAAAGAACATTTGTGTGTCTGTGTGTGCATGTGCATATAACACATATAACACATGCTTAAATACTGAATGCTTAAAAGAGTCAGGTTGACAGAGCTGAGCATCCGTTAGAAGATGGACTTTCTGCAAATCAGAAGCGTGCATACAAAGTGTACTTTGAAAGTGTGCTTTCAAAGGAATAGGAAAAGCTTTGGTGATGGGGTGTCAATAGGCTCACATTCTCACACAAAGGGATGTCTTGTTGCTCCTTCAGGCCCCTCTGCATTAATTCTCCTGCTTTAGACTCCATCTCAGAGCATAGCTTCGTTTTTGCCTTCACTACTGAGAAATCATTATCTCATACAGATGAGTTTTTAAAGTGCCTGAAATAATTGTCTGGGGTTTGCCTTTGATCCATGATCATTAATATCGTTAATAAGCTCGCGAAAACTGCGTGTGAATCGTAAGTTCACATTTGGCAGGGCAGTGGAAGTATGAACACTTTTAAAATAGTTTGGCTCAGAAAGCTCATCTGGAGGAAGCCTGTGGGAAAATCCGGAGAATTTCTGATCCTCCAAAGGATTACCTAGGATGAGATGCTGACCTTGTTTTTTAAGTTCAGTACCATTTCTTTAAAACCTCATTCATTACCCAGCCTGATTTATTTTAGACAGTGAAGTAGGAGGTGGGAGGGACTCTAGTGATGGGCCGTTTTTATGATTGCGCTGTAATTTTTCCACAGTCCCCTGAAGATCATAACATATATCTATTTAAAAAAAAAGACCAGCTTCTTCCAAAAAGTTACTACAGATTTCTCTCAGAAATTAGAGCTGGAGAATTCTCTCCTCTTCAGGCTCTGAGGCGATCGAACTCCAGAAGGCTGAGTATGCACAGGGTGAGTGCAGCGCTGACCTCTGCGGGGGGAGAGGTCAGTTCAGCACACAAGACTCAAAAGGGAGGAAGAAAAAGCAACTCCTCAGCAGGGAGTTTGACTTGCTTTAGGGCAGAAGAGCTTTTATAAATAAGTTCCCAGTCTCCCACGCCCTCTCGCCGGCTCTTCTATTACTAGTTCTGACTCTGCTATGCACACACACACACACACACACACACACACACACACACACACAGCTCTCATTTTCACTCCTGCCTCACATCCCTCTCTCTTCACCTGCAACTGAAGCTGTAGGATGGACTGACAGACCCTTCTCCAGAGGTGATGGATTAACTGGGAATTTTCCTAGGCCCAGGGGTTCCTTGGGCCTTTTTCCCGTTCCTTCTTCACAGGCCCCGTTGGTGAGAAGAATGCTGAGCGCTCTTTCCCAAACCCGCAGAGGGTGCCTGGGAGGATGAATACCAGCCCCTCCATTCCTGTTGTCACAGGGAGAAGGTGGAATGGTCAATTAGTGTGACCTCCGGCCTCGCCATGGCAGACTGAACAGGCTTTCTGGGACGTGTCCCAGTAGGCGGAGCTTGGAATGGACCTTCCTGTCAACATGCCAGAGGGGACTGGGGTTTGTGCAACAGCATCTCTGCTTTGATTTGGAAGGTCCCCTGAAAATGTTTCCCTGGGGAGTCTTTTCTAAGGGCCTTCTTCCCAGCTGGGACCTCATCCAGAACGGAGTGGAGACTGTACAGGTGGGCTGGTGGTGGTGGGGGGCACCTAGAATGGGGTTCACTAGGGGCTCCCTAATAAAAATGCCTGAAATCTCAAAGTATCTCTGAGACGAAGAAGAGTTGGTTTTGTCAGAGGTATGAGGGATCTTTTATTGGGGTTTTTAATACATATAAGAATCAACGTCTGAAAGAACCTTCTTACTTGATCCCCGCTGCGAATCTCAGTACAGGCTCAGAGACACGCAGACACCCTCTCCACCAGTTAATTTTTTCTGTCAAATTTGCCTCCTCTTGAAGATAGTTTTGCTCAGATAGGTTTATCAAATCTCATATTCTGTTTTTTTTGATGTGTTTGGCTTTGACTTGGGGGTCACACCCAGCACGTTCTAGCTCCTGGTGATAGAAATGACAGCCCTGGCTGTTGTTTCCCATATCGGTGAAGTTCTACTGGACTTGAGAAAAAAAATTCACTTTCTACCCTGGTGATACTGTTCATCCACCACCCACCATCTTGAGGACTGACTTAGGAAAGAGATGATGGGAAAGGAGAGCAGACTTGATGTTTAATCTTCCGCAACTCAGAGGCAGTGGTCCCTCAGCCGCCACTGAGGGGGCACTTCTGCATAGGGCGAGTCTACTCCTACTCGGGGTGGGAGGTGTGTTGTCAGAGGTCCACCTTACCTCATTGGGCCCTCCATTGATAAAGCAGAGGATGTGCCGACATAGAACTTGGTGCCACTATGTCATTGGCACCAAGGCAATAGTGAATGCTCTACCACCACTGACCTCGCACTGTTGTAACATTCAATTGGCACCCAGCTTTGTTTGTTTGTTTGCAGTCTTGTAGTTTAGCATTTCTCAACCAGCCCTTATGGAGCCCTTAGGATATTCAAGGGCACGGCAGGTGAAAATTGCACAACTAGGGGTGCCATGGTATGAGACTAGTGGTCCAACTGGGAGGACAGAGCAACCACAGGAGGGAAAACAAGGTCGGAAGGGGACCACCATCAGGAAAACGTTGAGAGAGACTACTGGAGTTCAACTGAGGCTCGAAGAAAGCTTTTATTTCTGCTGTGCTAGTCGCAGGCACTGAATTGGTCAATCAGGTGAGAGATTGATATTGTGCATAAACAAAACGAAATATTGGCACACATGTGATACACCCGGGTACGACTGCTTATAGAAGCAGATTCTATTAGTTTGCTATTGCTGTGTAATCACCCATAAACTTAGCAGGTTCAAACAAATTAGCTCACAGTATCTGACACCTCTTGGATGGCTCCTGTGCACTGGGCATCATGGGGCTGGAATCAAGCTGTCAGCCAGGCTGTAACCTCATCGGGAGGCTCAATTAGAGGAAGAGCCTCTTCCAAGCTCCTTGGGTTGTTGGCAGAATTCAGTTTCTGGCAGCTATAAGACTAAGGGCTCCATTGTCCCGAAGACAGTTGGGGTGGGGATTTCCTTCAACTCCTGGAGACTGCTTCACCGCAGATCTCTGTCATCCTCCCTGCTTCTCAGGAATGGGGACACCTCCCTTACACAGAATTTCTTTCACATTTTGAATATTTCTTCTTTGGTGACTAGACCCATTCTGTGACCAAACAAAGAAAACTCATTGTTTAAATTTTTTTTTTGTTTTTGTTTGGGGGCCATACCCAGTGGTGCTCAGGGATTACTCCTGACTTTGTACTCAGGGATTATGCCTGGCTGTGCCCTGGAGAATATATGCAGGCACCCAAGATCAAACTGGAATCAGTCACATGCATACAAGTGCATAAATCCCTGTGCTGTCCATCCCTACTTTTTACTAACTTTTAAAATAATTTTATTGATGTAACATTGCATTATTACTTTAAGTTTACATGTGTATCATTATAGACCAGTATCTGCATATACAGCATTAAGTCCATATACAACTCAAAGTCCAAATCTATCCTTTGTCATAAATTTGATCCCTTTAATTGGGTAGATTGACCTTCCCCTTATTTCTCCATTCCTTCTGGTAATCACGAATGTGGTCCAGTTCTCAAAGTTTGTTTTTGTTTCATTTGTTTTCATGTAGCAAATATGGGTAAAACTGTGTGACGTTTGTCTTTGATGTATCTAAGTAGAACACTGTCTAGGTTTATCCATGTTGAATCAAATGACATGATTTAATGATTATTATAGCGGAATAGTCTTTCATTCTAGAATATGCTATATCTCTTTTATCCAATCGCCTGTTGATGGACACTTAGGATGTTTTCAACCCCTGCTTGTTAAAATATTGCAGTGCAAGAGATACATGCC